>NC_069499.1:993056098-993656098 GCF_027579735.1 Bombina bombina | reverse complement strand
AAAGGAGAAACTATAGGGTGCAGTGGTGACTGGAGTATAATTAAAAAATTTAGACCTGCCTTAAAAAACAGGGCGGGCCGTGGACTGACTACACTACAGGAGAAAGGAATTTATCAGGTAAGCATAAATTATGTTTTCTCCTGTTAAGTGTAGTCAGTCCACGGGTCATCATTACTTATGGGGTACCAATACCAAAGCTAAGTACACGGATGACGGGAGGGACAGGCAGGATCTCTATACGGAAGGAACCACTGCCTGAAGAACCTTTCTCCCAAAAACAGCCTCCGAAGAAGCAAAAGTGTCAAATTTGGAAAATTTGGAAAAAGTATGAAGAGAAGACCAAGTTGCAGCCTTGCAAATCTGTTCAACAGAGGCCTCGTTCTTAAAGGCCCAAGTGGAAGCCACAGCTCTAGTAGAATGAGCTGTAATCCTTTCAGGAGGTTGCTGTCCAGCAGTCTCATAGGCTAAGCGTATTATGCTACGAAGCCAAAAGGATAGAGAGGTAGCAGATGCTTTTTGACCTCTCCTCTGTCCAGAATAAACGACAAACAGGGAAGAAGTTTGTCGAAAATCTTTAGTTGCCTGTAAATAAAATTTCAGGGCACGGACTACATCTAGATTGTGCAGAAGTCGTTCCTTCTTTGAAGAAGGGTTAGGACACAATGATGGAACAACAATCTCTTGATTGATATTCTTGTTAGTGACTACCTTAGGTAAGAACCCAGGTTTAGTACGCAGAACTACCTTATCTGAATGAAAAATCAGATACGGAGAATCACAATGTAAGGCTGATAATTCAGAGACTCTACGAACCGAGGAAATAGCCATTAAAAACAGAACTTTCCAAGATAACAGCTTGATATCAATGGAGTGAAGGGGTTCAAACGGAACACCCTGTAAAACGTTAAGAACTAAGTTTAAGCTCCACGGCGGAGCAACAGATTTAAACACAGGCTTAATCCTGGCCAAAGCCTGACAAAAAGCCTGAACGTCTGGAACTTCTGACAGACGCTTGTGTAAAAGGATGGACAGAGCTGAGATCTGTCCCTTTAACGAACTAGCAGATAAACCCTTTTCTAAACCTTCTTGTAGAAAAGACAATATCCTAGGAATCCTAACCTTACTCCATGAGTAACCCTTGGATTCGCACCAGTGTAAGTATTTACGTCATATCTTATGGTAAATTTTCCTGGTAACAGGTTTCCTAGCCTGTATTAAGGTATCAATTACTGGCTCCGAAAATCCACGCTTTGATAAAATTAAGCGTTCAATTTCCATGCAGTCAGCTTCAGAGAAATTAGATTTTGATGTTTGAAAGGACCCTGAATTAGAAGGTCCTGTCTCAGAGGCAGAGACCAAGGTGGACAGGATGACATGTCCACTAGATCTGCATACCAGGTCCTGCGTGGCCACGCAGGCGCTATTAGAATCACTGATGCTTTCTCCTGTTTGATCCTGGCAATCAAACGAGGAAGCATCGGGAAGGGTGGAAACACATAAGCCATCCTGAAGGTCCAAGGTGCTGTCAAGGCATCTATCAGGACCGCTCCCGGGTCCCTGGACCTGGACCCGTAACGAGGAAGCTTGGCGTTCCGGCGAGACGCCATGAGATCCATATCTGGTTTGCCCCAACGTCGAAGTATTTGGGCAAAGACCTCCGGATGAAGTTCCCACTCCCCCGGATGAAAAGTCTGGCGACTTAGGAAATCCGCCTCCCAGTTGTCCACTCCTGGGATGTGGATCGCTGACAGGTGGCAAGAGTGAGACTCTGCCCAGCGAATTATCTTTGATACTTCCATCATCGCTAAGGAACTTCTTGTCCCTCCCTGATGGTTGTCTGAAGGTTCCCTCTTTTTTGGGAACCACAAACAGATTTGAGTAAAACCCTTGTCCGTGTTCCGACCGCGGAACTGGATGGATCACTCCCATTAGTAAAAGGTCTTGTACACAGCGTAGAAACGCCTCTTTCTTTATCTGGTTTGTTGACAACCTTGAAAGGTGAAATCTCCCTTGTGGAGGAGAAGCTTTGAAGTCCAGAAGATATCCCTGAGATATGATCTCCAACGCCCAGGGATCCTGGACATCTCTTGCCCAAGCCTGGGCGAAGAGAGAGAGTCTGCCCCCCACTAGATCCGGATCGGGGGCCCTCACTTCATGCTGTCTTAGGGGCAGCAGCAGGCTTTCTGGCCTGCTTGCCCTTGTTCCAGGCCTGGTTAGGTTTCCAGCCTTGTCTGTAGCGAGCAACAGCTCCTTCCTGTTTTGGAGCAGAGGAAGTTGAAGCTGCTCCTGCCTTGAAGTTACGAAAGGCACGAAAATTAGACTGTCTAGCCCTGGGTTTGGCTCTGTCTTGAGGCAGGGCATGGCCTTTACCTCCCGTAATATCAGCGATAATTTCTTTCAAACCGGGCCCGAATAAAGTCTGCCCCTTGAAAGGTATGTTAAGTAGTTTCGATTTAGAAGTTACATCAGCTGACCAGGATTTTAGCCACAGCGCTCTGCGTGCCTGAATGGCGAATCCGGAATTCTTAGCCGTAAGTTTAGTTAAATGTACTACGGCATCAGAATTAAATGAATTAGCTAGCTTAAGGGTTTTAAGCTTAAGTGAAATCTCATCTAATGTCGCTGAGTCAAGGGTCTCTTCCAGAGACTCAAACCAAAATGCTGCCGCAGCCGTGACAGGCGCAATGCATGCAAGGGGTTGTAATATAAAACCTTGTTGAACAAACATTTTCTTAAGGTAACCCTCTAACTTTTTATCCATTGGATCTGAAAAGGCACAGCTATCCTCCACCGGGATAGTGGTACGCTTAGCTAAAGTAGAAACTGCTCCCTCCACCTTAGGGACCGTTTGCCATAAGTCCCGTGTGGTGGCGTCTATTGGAAACATTTTTCTGAATATAGGAGGGGGTGAGAAAGGCACACCGGGTCTGTCCCACTCCTTAGTAATAATTTCAGTAAGTCTCTTAGGTATAGGAAAAACGTCAGTACTTGTCGGTACCGCAAAATATTTATCCAACCTACACATTTTCTCTGGGATTGCAACTGTGTTACAATCATTCAGAGCCGCTAACACCTCCCCTAGCAATACACGGAGGTTTTCCAGCTTAAACTTAAAATTTGAAATGTCTGAATCCAATTTATTTGGATCAGATCCGTCACCCGCAGAATGAAGCTCTCCGTCCTCATGCTCTGCAAATTGTGACGCAGTATCAGACATGGCCCTAGCATTATCAGTATACTCTGTTCTCATCCCAGAGTGATCTCGTTTACCTCTAAGTTCTGGCAATTTAGACAAAACTTCAGTCATAACATTAGCCATGTCTTGTAAAGTGATTTGTAATGGCCGCCCTGATGTACTTGGCGTTACAATATCACGCACCTCCTGAGCGGGAGATGCAGGTACTGACACGTGAGGCAAGTTAGTCGGCATAACTTCCCCCTCGTTGTCTGGTGAATGTTGCTTAACATGTACAGATTGACTTTTATTTAAAGTAGCATCAATGCAATTAGTACATAAATTTCTATTGGGCTCCACCTTGGCTTTTGAACATATTGCACAAAGAGATTCCTCTGTGTCAGACATGTTTAAACAAACTAGCAATTAGACTAGCAAGCTTGGAAATACTTTTCAACTAAATTTACAAGCAATATGTAAAAACGTTACTGTGCCTTTAAGAAGCACACAAAAAAACTGACACAGTTGAATAAAAATGAACCGGATTAGTTATATAAACCAAATTTAGCAAAGGATTGCACACATTAGCAATGGATGATTAACCCTTAATATCAGAAAAAAACGTATAACAATTGACAATATAAGCGTTTTTATCACAGTCAAGCACAGTCTCACAGGTCTGCTGTGAGTGATTACCTCCCTCAAAACTAGTTTTGAAGACCCCTGAGCTCTGTGGAGACGTCCTGGATCATGCAGGGAGAAAAAGACAGACTGTGACTGAATTTCTGATGCGTAGTAAAAGCGCCAAAATAGGCCCCTCCCACTCACACTACAACAGTGAGGGAAGCTCAGTAAACTGTTTTAATTTAAAACAAACGACAGCCATGTGGAAAATAAAGCCCAAAACAATTTTCACCAAGTACCTCAGATAATTAAACGATTTAACATGCCAGTAAACGTTTAAAATCTAATACATGAAATGTCATTAAAAAGCCTGCTGCTAGTCGCTCACACTGCAAGTTAGGCTAAAAGTTATATGCATACAGTATTTTCCCAGTGAAGTGCCATTCCCCAGAAATACTTAAGTGTAAACATATATACATGTCAGCCTGATACCAGTTGCTACTACTGCATTTAAGGCTGTACTTACATTATATCGGTATTAGCAGTATTTTCAAAGTCAATTCCATTCCTTAGAAAATAATATACTGCAACATACCTCTTTGCAGGTGAACCTGCCCGCTGTCCCCTGATCTGAAGTTATCTTACTCCTCAGAATGGCCGAGAACAGCAAACGGATCTTAGTTAAGTCTGCTAAGATCATATACAAAAACTCAGGTAGATTCTTCTTCAAATTCTGCCTGAGAAGGAAACAACACACTCCGGTGTCGTTTAAAATAACAAACTTTTGATTGAAGATATAAAAAACTAAGTTTAATCACCACAGTCCTCTCACACATCCTATCTATTAGTTGGGTGCAAGAGAATGACTGGGTGTGACGTAGAGGGGAGGAGCTATATAGCAGCTCTGCTTGGGTGATCCTCTTGCACTTCCTGTTGGGGAGGAGTTAATATCCCATAAGTAATGATGACCCGTGGACTGACTACACTTAACAGGAGAAAAAAGCTGTTTTTCTTTTAATCCCTCCCTTTATTGTTACTTGTAGACTTCCACATCTTGGGTATTAGATCCCATTTAAAAAAGAAAACATAATATCTTACCTGATAAATTAATTTCTTTCATGATAGTGAGCGTCTAGAACACCCACCTGTTTTGTGTTATTTTTTGTTTAAAGGGACAGTCAACGCCAGAATTTTTTATTTTTTTTAAAAAGCTAGATAATCCATTTATTACCCATTCCCTACTTTGCATAACCAACACATTTATAATAATACACATTTTACCTCTAATTACCTTGTATCTATGCCTCTGCAAACTGCCCCCTTATTTCAGTTCTTTTGACAGACTTGCATTTAAGCCAATCAGTGCTTACTCCTAGGTAACTTAATGTGAATCAGCACAATGTTATCTATATGACACACATGAACCAACACCCTCTAGTGGTGAAAACAACTATAAATGTATTCAGATTAGAGGCGGCCTTTAAGGTCTAAGAAATTAGCATGTGAACCTTCAAGGTTTAGCTTTCAACTAAGAATACCAAAAAAAACAAAGCAAAATTGGTGATAAAAGTAAATTGGAAAGTTGTTTAACCCCTTAAGGACCAGACCACTTTTCCATTTGTTGACCATTTGGGACCAGGGCTATTTTTACATTTCTGCAGTGTTTTCTCGCCATTAAATGGACTTTCTAAAGATACCATTATTTTCATCATATACTATAAAAAAATTATTAAATATTATGAAAAAATGGAAAAAACACACTTTTTCTAACTTTGACCCCCAAAATCTGTTACACATCTACAACCACCAAAAAACACACATGCTAAATAGTTTCTAAATTAAAGTTTAGAAATATCCAATGTTTACATGTTCTTTGCTTTTTTTGCAAGTTATAGGGCAATAAATACTTTGCTATTTCCAAACTATTTTTTTTTTTTTTTTTCAAAATTAGAGATAGTTACATTGGAACACTGATATCTGTCAGGAATCCCTGAATAACCCTTCACATGTATATATATATTTTTTTTTTTTTAGTAGACAACCTTAAGTATTGATCTAGGCCCATTTTGGTATATTTCATGCGACCATTTCACCACCAAATGCATTCAAATAAAAAAAATTGTTCACGTTTTCACAAACTTTAGGTTTCTCACTGAAATTATTTACAAACAGCTTGTGCAATTATGGTTGTAAATGCTTCTCTGGGATCCCCTTTGTTCAGAAATAGCAGACATATATGGCTTTGGCATTGCTTTTTGGTAATTAGAAGGCCGCTAATTGCAGCTGCGCACCACACTTGTATTATGTCCAGCAGTGAAGGGGTTAATTAGGTAGCTTGTATTGAGTTTGTAGGGTTAATTTTAGCTGTATTGTAGTAGACAACCCAAAGTATTGATCTAGACCCATTTTGGTATATTTCATGCCACCATTTCACTTCCAAATGCAATTAAATTAAAAAAAACGTTCACTTTTTCACAATTTTAGGTTTCTGACTGAAATTATTTATTACAGTTAGTGCAATTATGGCACAAATGGTTGCAAATGCTTCTCTGGGATCCCCTTTGTTCAGAAATAGCAGACATTTATGGCTTTGGCATTGCTTTTTGGTAATTAGAAGGCCGCTAAATGCCACTGCACACCACACTTTTAATATGGCCAGCAGTGAAGGTGTTAATTAGGTAGCTTGTAGGGTTCATTTTTAGCTTTAGTGTAAAGATCAGCCTCCCACCTGATCCCTCCCGACCCCCCTCAAACAGCTCTCTTCCCTCCCCCACCTCACAATTGTCACCACCATCTTAAGTACTGGCTAGTTCTAAAATAAAAGGCATATTTATTATTTTTTTTTACATATTTTTCATTTTCTATATATAATCTGCAGTGTTGGATCCTCCCTTGGGGATCTAAAAAAATAAAAAATCTCTTAAATCAGCTTAGCATCCAGGTGGGAAAGTGCTTAGCACTCAAATGGTTAAGAGTCTATCCTAATGTATTGCTGGTGTATTCATGAAGAATGAACTTCAGAAGGTGTGTCTTTCCTGGAATCCTGCTTAATTTACATCACTAGCTCACTGAATTTGCGACCCTTTTATCTGTCTAGGTACAATCAGTGCTTAGATATTTTCTGCAATTGGTAAAGCAGATTACTCTGAATTTGTGTTTTTTTCTCAAAGAGCGCAAGGAGTCTGGTGTCCTCTAGAGCAGGGGTCAGCAACCTTGGCACCCCAGATGTTTTGGAACTACAATTCCCATGATGCTCAGACAGCCTAGAGTGTCAGTATCATGGGAAATGTAGTTCCAAAACACATGGGGTGCAAAGTTGCTGACCCTTGCTCTAGATGCAAGGTTACCGGTTAATGTTGTAGAACTTTGAGCAGTTATTCATGCTTTATTAGTCGTGGTTCCTCTTAATAGAGGAAAAAAAATTCTTTGTGATTTATGTAGGCCTCCTTGGCCTCTTCTTTTGTGGTCAGACCTCCTATCTCAAAATCCCTTTCCCATTCTGTTCTCAAGTCTTTGAATTTGATGGCATGAAAATGAATGGCTTAGTCCTTAGACATAGGGGTTTCTCTGATTCTGTGATTGAAACCATGATTCAGTCTCGTAAGCCTGTAACTAGGAAAATCTTTCACAAGGTCTGGAAGGCCTTTTATTTCATGGTGTTCAAATCATGTCTTTTCCTGGCATTCTTTCAGAATTCCTAGGATTCTGCAGTTTTTTGCAGGATGATCTAGATAAGGGCAGTTTTCTAAAGGGGCAGTATTCTGCTTTTCCAGTTTTGTTCCACAGAAAGATTACTTATCTTCCTGATGTTCAGGCTCTGGTTCATATTAAACCTGAAGTCTATTTCTCCTCCATAGAATCCTTACCTGGTGTTATGGGTATTGCTGGCTCCTCCCTTGAACCTATGCATAGACTGGATAGTCATCTACTTTCTTGGAAAGTATTATTTCTTTCATATAGGTGTCAAGAGTCCACAAGCTGTTACTGATGGGATAGACATTCCTACCAGGAGGAGGTAAAGTTTCCTAAACCTCAAATGCCTATAAATACACCTCCCACCTCACTCATACCTCAGTTTTAAAACTTTGCCTCTGTAGGAGGTGGTGAAGCATGATGTGCTTGATTTCTTCAGTGAAAGGCGCTTCTAAGTATATTGAAGCCCAGTTCCTCTCTAAGTGCATTGTTTGTCTGAGGGATATGAAGGGAACATTGCCTGATAACATGTTTTCACCTCTGGAAAAGCTTTTAATGAGGCTCTCTTCATCTTCTTCCTCACTTTACAGATCCACATTTTACTCCACATTCCATTACCTCTGCTGATATGTTTCAGTATTGGTTTGGCTGTCTGCTTCTAAGTGGACGAATGTCTGCATGTAGGTAAGTATGAATATTTTATAAACATTCACAGCTATGGATGGGGCACTTATATTTAAGTTTTCTCTGTATAAAATTTATATAGAGGCTCATGGGACATGCAATATTCCCTTGTGTTGTATTTAAAATTGTTGTTTACCTCAATAGATAAAGGGAGGGAAATGTAGGCATGAAACAGACCTAGCTGGGTAATAAATAAAAGCGCGTGCACCACACCAAGCCCCTTTTTATGTAGATGGTAGTCACATCATCATGATGCTCCGAAGTTCTGATTTTCCCGTCAAAATTGTTATGAGTGTTTAAGCCCCGCCCCCATGTTGGTGATTTATTTAAGCCCCGCCCTAATTTTGTTGATTTATTTAAGCCCCCCCCCATTGTTCTGATTCCCCGCTCCCGCCAAAATAACATGTATTTAAGCTCCGCCCCCTCTCTACGATATGCCTTCAAACAGTAAGGGTCCTTTTTTTTCAAATAAGTCCTCAATGTACCTGTGATAGGGATTACTATATAATATAATATAGAAGGGCAAACGACTGAAAGACCATTTTTTTCCATACCACAAAATTGTCTTAACAAGGGATTTATTGTTATTCATTATTCCATTTTGTTTTATATTTTGCCATAATGGAGCAGCACCACCCTGTCCCTGAAGTAAGCATGGAAACCGAGCAGACTAAACACCTTTATATAAAAGCTAAGTGTGCTTATTGCAAATTGTCTGAAGTAGCTTCTCCAGCTCATTAATGTGTGTCATGTTTAGATTATCTGTCGCGTTTTAAACAACTTAATGATGATTCCATACATGCAGAAACTCCTACTGTTTTCACATAAACAGACGGATGCAGATGGCATACCCATAGCACTGAACGATTTTGTTGCTGCCGCCGCCATTGATAAGTGTCTAGCTGCACTGTTGACTTCAAATAAACGCAAATGGTCAACCCATTTTTTAATCTAACACTAGTAATATTTGTAATGACCAACAGAATACTGAAGTATCCACTTATGATGAGGATTACTTTGATTCAGAGACTTCTTCATCAGACATAGAATATGTCAATCCCTCCTTTATGTTTAACATTGAATATATCCATTCTCTTTTAAAAAGAAGTCTTAGTCACTTTAGGGATGGCAGAGAATAATCCTGTTGATGATTAACCCTGTAGTCGTTTAAATTCAGTATATAAAACAGTTACCAATCTCCCTGAGATTTTTCCTGTGCCTGATGCTATCTCTGACATGATTGCCACGGAATGGTCTAAACCAGGTACCTTTTTAACCTCTCTGCAAGGTTTAAAAAAAAAAATGTACCCTTTACCTATTATTAACTAAGAAATGTGGTAAACAGTCCCCAAGGCCATTTCCACTCTTGCTAAACTCAGGCGGGAGCGTTGGATGCTCTAGCAGTGCCCTGACTTTTCAAGTCAGCTTATATGTTCCCCCCTCTGGTCCTACTTCCCAGAGTGATTTCAAAGATAAAAAGGTAACCGTCTTTGTTAATCCTGATAGCCCCAGCGTGGCAAAAGGGACATCACACTACTAAGTATGTGACACAAATTAACAGGTTACGAGTGCATAAATAGCTCTCTTAAATGAAATCTTAAACTTTTATTAAAATATCGATACCTCAGTTCTAAGATTGCATATATTTACACTGCACAGGTAAGCCCTGAAAATGAAAAGGTGCCCCCTGGTATTCCTGGCCGATAACAGGTTGCTTCGGCGTCATTTGGGGGTATGCAAATCGGCAAGTTCTAATAAAAATAAACGTGTTTACAGGCCTTTTTCAAGCCTATCAAGTGTCCCTCACAGGATTTGGTACACGGATCTAATTTGAATGTTCACTTGCCTACCTTGGAATTTTCCTCTAAGGCCAGACCTATCTCAATGTTCTTTCTTCCATCCAGACTTAAAGTCTCTAAACTTAGTGGCATGGAAATTGAACATTTAGTTCTTAGACATAGAGGTGATTAACACTATGATTCAGGCCTGCAAGCCTGTTTTAAGGAAGATCTACCCTAAAGTTTGAGAAACTTTATATCTCAGTTTCTTCTCATGACTACTCCTGGCATTCTTTTCAAATTCCTAGGATTCTTCAGTTACTTTAAGATGGTTTGGATAAAGGTTTGTCTGCCAATACTTAAAGGGACGGTCTGCACCAGAATTTTTATTGTTTTAAAAGATATATAATACCTTTATTACCCATTCCCCAGTTTTGCAAAACCAACAGTTATATTAATATTCTTTTAATCTCTGTGATTATCTTGTATCTAAGCCTCTGCAAACTGCCCCTTTATTTCAGTTCTTTTGACAGACTTGCAGTTTAGCCAATCAGTGCCTGCTCCCAGATAACTTCACGTGCACGACCACAGTGTTAACTATATGAAATACGTGAACTAACACCCTCTAGTGGTGAAAAACTGTTAAAATGCATTCTGAAAAGAGGTGGCCTTTAAGGTCTAAGAAATTAGCATATGAACCTCCTAGGTTAAGCTTTCAACTAAGAATACCAAGAGAACAAAGCAAAATTGGTGATAAAAGTAAATTGGAAAATTGTTTAAAATTACATGCTCTATCTGAATCATGAAAGTTTATTTTGGCCTAGACTGTCCCTTTAAGAGAGAGCAGTGATTTGTCCTTTCAGTTTTGTTTCACAGAAAGCTTGCTAACTGTCCTGATATTCACTGTTTTGTTCAGGCTTTTATTCAAATGAAACCTGTCCATAAACCTATTTCTCCTCCCTTCCTTTGAGCCTATGCATTTTTTGGACATTAAACTACTTTCTTGGAAAGTGTTGTTTCTCTTGGCGATCTCCTTTGCTATAGAAGAGTCTCTGAATTGTCTGCTCTCTCTTGTGAGTCTTCTTTGCTTTTCCATCAAGATAAAGCTGTTTTGCTGACTTCTTTTAAATTTGTACCTAAGGTTGTTAATTCTAATAACATTAATAAGGAAATTATTGTACCTTCTTTGTGTCCTATCATAAGAATGCTACTTAAAGATCTTTACACTCTTTGGCTGTTGTTAGAGCTTTGAAATACTATGTAGATGCTACTAAGGATTTCAGACACTTCTAGTCTGTTCGTTATTCCTGTTCTAGAAAAGGTCAGAAAGCTTCTGCCATTTCATTAGCATTTTGGTTGAAGCTTTTAATTCACAAAGCTTATTTGGAGTCAGGCCACTCTCTGCTTCAGAGAATTACAGCTCATTCTACAAGATCAGTTGCCACATCTTGGGTTTTCAAGAATGAAGCTTCAGTTGATCAAATCTGCAAAGCAGCCACTTGGTCTTCTTTGCATACCTTATACAAAATGTTACCATTTTGATGGTTTTTCTTCTTCAGAAGCAGCTTTTGGTAGAAAGGTTCTTCAGGCAGCTATTTCAGTTTGATTCTAGTGCCTATGATTTTTGTTTTAAAAAGACTTTGTTAAAATTTGGATTTTATTTCTCAGCGAAAAACAAAATGTATGCTTACCTGATAAATTTCGTTCTTTTTGCGATGTACCAAGTCCACGGTTTCATCCTTACTTGTGGGATATTATCCTTCCGAACAGGAAGTGGCAAAGAGAGCACCACGGCAGTTGTTTATATAGCTCCCCCCCCTTAACTCCAGCCCCCAGTCATTAGACCGAAGGCCAAGGAAGAAAAAGGAGAAACTATAAGGTGCAGAGGTGACTGAAGTTTTCAATAAAAAATACTATCTGTCTTGAATAGACAGGGCGGGCCCTGGACTCGGTACATCGCAAAAGAAAGAAATTTATCAGGTAAGCATAAATTTTGTTTTCTTTTGCAAGATGTACAGAGTCTACGGTTTCATCCTTACTTGTGGGATACCAATACCAAAGCTTTAGGACACGGATGAAGGGAGGGACAAGACAGGAACCTAAACTGAAGGCACCACTGCTTGCAAAACATTTCTCCCAAAAATAGCCTCCTAAGAAGCAAAAGTATCAAATTTGTAAAAGGTATGAAGCGAAGACCAAGTCGCAGCCTTACAAATCTGTTCAACAGAAGCATCATTTTTAAAAGCCCATGTGGAAGCCACCGCTTTAGTAGAGTGAGCAGTAATTCTTTCAGGAGGCTGCTGTCCAGCAGTCTCGTAAGCCAAACGGATGATGCTTTTCAGCCAAAAGGAAAGAGAGGTAGCTGTAGCCTTTTGATCCCTACGTTTTCCAGAATAGACAACAAAGAAGATGTTTGACGAAAACCTTTGGTTGCCTGCAAATAGAACTTCAAAGCACGAACCACGTCCAAGTTGTGCAATAAACGTTCCTTCTTAGAAGAAGTATTAGGACACAGAGAAGGAACAACAATCTCCTGATTGATATTCCTGTTAGTAACAACCTTAGGGAGGAACCCAGGTTTGGTACGCAAAACCACCTTATCAGCATGGAAAACAAGATAAGGTAAGTCACATTGTAATGCAGATAGTTCAGAAACTCTTCGAGCTGAAGAGATAGCAACTAGAAACAGAACTTTCCAAGATAGAAGCTTAATATTTATGGAATTTAAGGGTTCAAACGGAACCCCCTGAAGAACTTTAAGAACTAAATTTAGACTCCATGGCGGAGCAACAGGTTAAAACACAGGCTTGATTCTAACTAAAGCCTGACAAAAAGCCTGAACGTCTGGGACATCTGCCAGATGCTTGTGCAATAGAATAGACAAAGCAGATATCTATCCTTTTAGGGAACTAGCTGACAATCCTTTCTCCAATCCTTCTTGAAGAAAGGACAAAATCCTAGGAATTCTGATCTTACTCCATGAGTAGCCTTTGTATTCGCACCAAAAAAGATATCTACGCCATATCTTATGATAGATTTTCCTGGTGACAGGCTTTCGAGCCTGAATCAAGGTATCTATGACTGACTCAGAGAAACCCCGCTTTGATAAAATCAAGCGTTCAATCTCCAAGCAGTCAGTTGCAGAGAAATTAGATTTGGATGCTTGAACGGACCTTGAATCAGGAGGTCCTGTCTTAGTGGCAGAGTCCATGGTGGCAGAGATGACATGTCCACCAGGTCTGCATACCAAGTCCTGCGTGGCCACGCAAGTGCTATCAAAATCACTGAAGCTCTCTCCTGTTTGATTCTGGCAGATGACCTCGAGAAGAAAATTAAGGATATTGATGAGAAGATAGCCATTCAGAAGAAAGAGATCCAGGAACGAAAAAAATCCAAATTCCTAAGGGATGAACAGGATTACCAGCAAGGCAGAGTGTACAGATGGCAATCGGAGGGCTCCGATTGGCCACAGAGGTCAGCTGGTTACAGAGGTCGGAGACAGGGTCGCGGACGAGGACGTCATTCACAGGCGACAGGAGGAGACGCACATGGCTCCGACTCATCAAGTGGATCAAGTTTTTTAGAGTCAAGCGACAAAGCGGTGATGTCATCAGACGAGGCCACAGGGGGGGCCGCAAGCATCGGAAAAGCCACAGCACGTCGCAGACAACCGGCGAGGGAGACCAACAAGAAGAAGATACCATAAAGCAAGTAAATAACGTTATTAACGTATCTGACTTTACATTGACTGAAAGTGAACTTGCTTTATTGAATAAGGGATTAACATTCTGCCCTGTTAAAAATATTGACCTATTTGAGCTTGTAAAAGATATGTTTAAATTCTTTAGGAGTTTAAAATTGAAAGCTTTCTTCTCTAATAAAGATCCAATGCATGTAAAAAAATTCCTCTGTTGATAATGCAAGTAATATATTAAAACTTAAGGGCACTGGTTTGTTTAAAAAGAGCACTTTTATCCCACCAGAAGTAAATGGCAGCGTTGAAACCTTTGTAAAATTGGTAAATACTGACCTAGAAAAATTGAAAGAGCAAGTAAAATACAGGTCAAAAATATGTAAATCTAATTTACCAAGGGATCAACGGGCTGCCATTGAGGGTTTGAAAACTAAAGATGTTACAATTCTAATACGTGATAAAATCACAGTGGAGGGGGCGCAGAATGATATACAATTCAGATGGTAGTTATTGATAACCCTTAAAGACAATTTAAAACTTAAACTAATGTTATCTTATGAGGTGAACAATATATCAATATAAGGTTATATAAATCCCTTTTGGAGTATACAGGAAAGAAAATGTCTCTTTTTACAAATACGTTGATAGCTGAGCGGCGGCTGCCTCCTCTCAACCAGATGATCCAGGCAAGAACTAGGAGAAATAAAAAACAGAGGGGCGCCTCATGTGTGGTATAGTCTGATTGAAGACAAAAGAAAAAGCAACAGAAAAGCCAAATGAGTACTCACATACTCCACGAGCACACTCATGTGCTGGTAGGGGCAGGCTGTAGATTTAGATGGGTGTGACAGCTCACCCGTTCAAGGATACTTCCAATACTGTAGTTATACTCCCAAAGCACACCAATGTGCTGGTAGATACAGGCTGCAGATTCAGGCAGGTGTGGCAGCTCACCCAAACAAACGATCTTTTGGTATTGATGCAGTGAAAACAAAGGCAGGTTTAATGCTTCTCAGTAGCTGTGCACTTAGTAGTGATTGCAGGCAGACGGTAGGAAATGAGATCCACTCCAAAAGTAAAAATTTGCAAATATTTATTAAAAACAAAAATTTAAAAACAACACCAGGGTTGTTATACAAAGTGGATTACAGGGTCACCCAGTTGGCCCCAATGATTGCAACGCGTTTCTCGGTTGGCAAACCGTTTCATCAGATTTTACAATTCGTAGAGCTGATAAGGGTGGCGCCACAGTCTTATTAAAAAATGATTTGTATGTAACAGAAATAGAGGGTCAGCTCAAGGATAATACCACATATAGAAATTTAAACAATAATCCTGTTTTTAACATTCAAAAGGAAATCAAATCTGTTATAAATAGAGCAATGGCAAGAAATATAATTGATAAATAATTGTATACCTATTTATTCATTGAATGGCCAAAAACCCCTATTCTGTATACAGTACCTAAGGTACATAAAAATATTGAAAGACCTCCAGGTCGCCCCATAGTGGCAGGAGTCAACTCTGTATTTACTAACATTGCCACATATCTAGACAAAATACTTCAGCCAGAGGTATTAAAGTTGACCTCATATATCAGAGATACCAGTGACTTCTTAATCAAACTTAAAAATCTATCTGTACAGAATACTAAGTACATATTATTTACCCTAGACGTGTGTAGTCTATATACAGTTATGGAATTAAATCAAGTATGTATACTCTTAAACACACAGGTCTATATACTATGCCACAATTAGCATTTCTAGAGGAATTACTAAGGATTGTGTTATATCACAATTACTTTTTGTTTGCAGACCAATGGTATGAACAGGTAAGAGGGACAGCAATGGGTTCCAATGTCGCCCCATCATACGCCAACCTTTTTATGGGACAAATAGAAGAGAGATTTGTCTATGAGAATTCACTTTTTAAACTCTATGGAGCAGCCTGGTGGCGCTTCATAGATGATGTGTTTGGCGTGTGGTGGGGTGACATTGGAACCCTCCTCTCCTTTGTTGAAGAGCTGAACAATGCAGTTAATAGTGTTAAATTCACCTTATCCTTTAGTGAGGAAAGTATAGTCTTCCTTGACACTGTGGTTTACAGGAATATGGATGGTCTTCTGAATGTGGACATTCATAAAAAACCAACAGACAGAAACACATTATTGGCTTTTGATAGCTATCACCCTAACCAATTAAAAAATTCCCTCCCACGTAGCCAAATGCTAAGAGTCAAGAGGATAGTGACAGACAGACAGGTGGCTGAACAGAGACTTGATGAAATGGCAGGTTTAAAGAAAGGGGTTATCCGGATCCTTTAATCAATAAAGAAAGGGAGAGGATCCTGTAAGAGAGACCTATCACTATTGGGAAAGAGAAAAACCCACAGCATATGGTATGTGTAACTCAATTTAACCCCTATAGCAAGGATATCTCCAAGATCGTCTATAAGCATTGGAATGTATTGAGAAACTGTAATCCTGATATTGATGCTTTTAGGGAACCCCCAATGGTGGCTTACAAAAGGGTACCTAACTTGAGAGACAAGCTAGTAAGGAGTGATGTAGGACCAAGGAATACAATGAACCAAAAGTATATAACAGCTAAGAAAACTGGCACATATCCTTGGCTTGGATGTGCTAGCTGTAATTCAGTAATTAAAGGCGAGTTTTTTGTACATCCCCTAACAGGCAAGAAATTCAAGATCAGGGATTTCTACACGTGTGACTCATCCTATGTCATTTACCTTATAAAGTGTCCGTGTTCCAGGATCTATCTAGGTGAGACCACTAGAAAGGTGAGAGATAGGATGAGTCAACACAAGTCGAATATCAGATGTGGAGATATCAATGCTCCTGTGTCCAGTCACTTTTTAGAGGCTGGACATAGTATCAGCCAACTAAGATGGCAGGTCATTGACAGTGTAGGTAAACTACGTAGAGGAGGCAATAGGGAACAACTGCTAAAACAAAAGGAATCCTTTTGGATCCACAAATTGAATGCAATGACCCCTATGGGTTTAAATAGGAAGCTTGATCTAGCAGTCTAGTGTTTCTGTAATGATAAATTACAATAAAGTATAACCGATTAAGTATAACTTATAAAATCTCTGTTTAAGTATTGTTTTTAATTAGATTAATAGGTTGAAAAACATGTTTTTATTTTAATTATAAGGTAGTGTTTATTAAAATTAAAGTCACATTATTGTGTAATTTTCACTAGATGGCGCTATTTCTAACATAAGGTGTTTAATATATGGTGTTAAGAAATGTGAAGGGTTAAAATTTTCCCTATATAAACTCTGTAATCACCTGTTGATGCTATGCATGATTAAGGGAAATATTCCCGAAACGTTGCTGCTGTTTGTACCTCAATAAATTTCTTCTTTTTATTTTGAATCCTGGGTGCTGTGGAATTCCATTATATAGACGTGGAAGGAGAGGGATAGCTGGAAACACATAAGCCAGGTTGAACGACAAGGGTACTGCTAGAGCATCTATCAGTACTGCCTGAGGATCCCTTGACCTGGATCCGTAATGAGGAAGTTTGTCGTTCTGACGAGACGCCATCAGATCCAATTCTGGTGTGCCCCATAGCTGGACCAGTTGAGCAAACACCTCCGGATGGAGCTCCCACTCCCCCGGATGAAAAGTCTGACGACTTAGAAAATCTGCCTCCCAGTTCTCTACCCCTGGGATATAGATCGCTGATAGATGGCAAGAGTGAGTCTCTGCCCATCGGATTATCCTGGAAACTTCTATCATCGCTAAGGAACTCCTTGTTCCCCCCTGATGATTGATATAAGCTACAGTCGTGATGTTGTCCAACTGAAATCTGATGAATCCGGCCACGCCTGAAGAGCATTGAATATCGCTCTTAATTCCAGAATATTTATCGGTAGGAGGGCCTCCTCCTGAGTCCACAAACCCTGTGCTTTCAGGGAATTCCAGACTGCATCCCAGCCCAATAGGCTGGCGTCCGTCGTCACTATGACCCACGCTGGCCTGCGGAAACACATTCCCTTGGACAGATGATCCTGTGACAACCACCAAAGAAGAGAGTCTCTGGTCTCTTGATCCAGATTTATCTGAGGAGATAAATTTGCATAATCCCCATTCCACTGATTGAGCATGCATAGTTGCAGTGGTCTGAGATGTAAGCGAGCATATGGAACTACGTCCATCGCCGCTACTATTAAACCGATTACCTCCATACACTGAGCCACTAACGGCTGAGGAATGGAATGAAGAGCTCGGCAGGTGGTCAAAATCTTTGATTTCCTGACCTCCGTCAGAAATATTTTCATATCCACCAAGTCTATCAGAGTCCCTAGAAATGAAACTCTTGTGAGAGGCAAAAGAGAACTCTTTTTTACGTTCACCTTCCACCCATGAGATCTTAGAAAAGCCAACACTAAGTCCGTGTGAGACTTGGCTAGTTGGAAAGTCGACGCTTGAATTAGGATGTCGTCTAGATAAGGCGCCACTGCTATGCCCCGCGGCCTTAGGACCGCCAGAAGGGACCCTAGCACCTTTGTGAAGACTCTTGGCGCCGTGGCCAACCCGAAGGGAAGAGCCACAAACTGGTAATGCTTGCCCAGAAAAGCAAACCTGAGGAACCAGTGATGATCTTTGTGGATAGGAATGTGTAGATACTCATCCTTTAAGTCCACGGTGGTCATATATTGACCCTCCTGGATCATTGGTACAATAGTCCGAATGGTCTCCATCTTGAAGAACGGAACTTTTAGGAATTGGTTTAGGATCTTGAGATCTAGAATTGGTCTGAAGGTTCCCTCTTTTTTGGGAACCACAAACAGATTGGAGTAGAACCCTTGCCCCTGTTCTGCTTTTGGAACTGGGCAGATCACTCCCATGGTAAAAAGGTCTTCTACACAGCGTAAGAACGCCTCTCTTTTTGTCTGGTTTACATACAATTGAGAAAGATGGAATCTCCCCCTTGGAGGAGAATCCTTGAAATATAGAAGATACCCCTGGGTTACAATTTCTACGGCCCAGGAGTCCTGAACGTCTCTTGCCCAGGCCTGAGCAAAGAGAGAGAGTCTGCCCCCTTCTAGATCCGGTCCCGGATCGGGGGCTACCCCTTCATGCTGTCTTAGTGGCAGTAGCAGGCTTCTTGGCCTGTTTACCCTTGTTCCAAGCCTGGTTAGGTCTCCAGACTGGCTTGGATTGAGCAAAGTTCCCCTCTTGCTTTGCAGCAGGGGAAGAGGAAGCGGGACCACCCTTGAAGTTTCGAAAGGAACGAAAATTATTTTGTTTGGTCCTCATCTTATTTGACTTATCCTGAGGGGAGGGCATGACCCTTCCCTCCAGTGATGTCTGAAATGATCTCCTTCAGTTCAGGCCCAAATAGGGTCTTACCTTTGAAAGGGATGGTCAAATGCTTAGATTTTGATGACACATCAGCCGACCAGGACTTAAGCCATAACGCTCTAAATTGGCAAAACCTGAATTCTTTGCCGCTAACTTAGCTAGATGAAAAGCAGCGTCTGTAATGAAAGAATTAGCTAGCTTAAGAGCCCTAATTCTGTCCAGAATATCATCTAGTGGGGTCTCCACCTGAAGAGCCTCTTCCAGAGCCTCAAACCAAAAGGAAGCTGCATTGGTTACAGGAACAATGCACGCTATAGGCTGGAGAAGAAAACCCTGAAGAACAAAAATTTTCTTTAGGAGACTCTCTAATTTTTTATCCATAGGATCTTTGAAAGCACAACTGTCCTCGATAGGTATAGTTGTACGCTTAGCCAGAGTAGAAATAGCTCCCTCCACCTTAGGGACCGTCTGCCATGAGTCACGCATGGTGTCCGATATGGGAAACATCTTCTTAAAAACAGGAGGGGGAGCGAATGGAATACCTGGTCTATCCCACTCCTTAGTAACAATGTCCGAAATCCTCTTAGGGACCGGAAAAACATCAGTGTAAACAGGAACCTCTAAAAATTTGTCCATTTTACACAATTTCTCTGGAACTACAATAGGGTCACAATCATCTGCTAAAACCTCCCTGAGCAATAAACGGAGGTGTTCTAGCTTAAATTTAAATGCTGTTATATATCTGAATCTGTCTGAGGGAACATCTTTCCTGAATCTGAAATCCCTCCCTCAGATAGCAAATCCCTCATCCCTACCTCTGAACATTGTGAGGGTATATCGGATACGGCTACTAAAGTGGCAGAAGGCTCAGCATTCGTTCTTAACGCAGAGCTACTTTGCTTCCCTTGCAACCCAGGCAGTTTAGATAAAACCTCTGTGAGGGTAGTATTCATAACTGAGGCCATATCTTGCAAGGTGAAAGAATTAGACGCACTAAAGGTACTTGGCGTCGCTTGTGCGGGCGTTACTGGTTGTGACACTTGGGGAGAACTAGATGGCAAAACCTGATTTACTTCTGTCTGAGAATCATCCAGTGCCAAACTCTTATAAGTCAAAATATGCTGTTTGCAATTTATAGACATATCAGTACAAGTGGGACACATTCTAAGAGGGGGTTCCACAATGGCTTCTAAACAAATTGAACAATGAGTTTCCTCAATGGCAGACATGTTGAACAGGCTAGTAATGAGACAAGCAAGCTTGGAAGACACTTTATTTAATGAAAAAACAACAATTTTCAAAAACGATACTGTGCCTTTAAGAGAAAAAAAGGCATACACAAACTGCAAAACTGCTTAAAATTCACTCAAATTTTCCGAAATTTTTGTAGTAGACTCACTAAACTTTGGTAAGATTGCACCACAAGTATTGAAGCAATTAACCCCCAAATATGCAAACCGGATTGACAAAGTGTCAAAAAACGGTAAAAAACCCCTGTCAGCACCTTGCCACAGCTCTGCTGTGGCTCCTACCTGCCCTTAGGGATAAATAATGTGGGGATAAAGCTTCGATTAGGCCCCAGAAGTTCACCAGGACCCTCCAGAATTGTAGCTTGCTGCTTGTCTATATAAAATAACTGCGGCGCGAAATTATTGCCCTGCCCACCGCACTCGATGTTACTAGGGCCATCAGAACAAACTACCAAGCGTTTTTACAGCCATGTGGGTTATAAAAACCCCAAAAAAGCCAAGTGTATCCCTCAATACAGTTGTCCCATAAGAAATATAAACAGTACTCCCAGAACACACAAACGTTTGCCTTATATATTATTCAAACTGAGTGTCCATAAATTAAGCCGTTTATGAAAGCTAGTAAAGCCCCTTCTAAGAATAGGATTACTGCTTACCCTTCCCCTCATGGGGATACTGTCAACCTTTCTGAGTTATCACAGTTTCTGCAGAAAAAATGACTGAACATACCTCATTGCTGTATAGCAAGAAACTGTTCCTCACACTGAAGTTTTCCTGTACTCCTCCGCTTCTGTGGGAACAGCAGTGGACCTTAGTTACAAATGCTAAGATCATCATCCTCTAGGCAGAAATCTTCATCTATCTCCTGCCTGAGAGTAAATAGTACACACCGGTACCATTTAAAAATAACAAACTCTTGCTTGAAGATAAAATAAAAACTGACAGTTTATCACCTCTTTCACTTTACCCGGTACAGCTTGCAAAAGAAATAGCTGTTTTTATTTTATCCCTCTCTTTATTATTACTCATGGACATCCACATCTTGGGTATTATATCCCATACATCACTAGCTCATGGACTCTTGCCACCTATATGAAAGAAAACATAATTTATGTAAGAACTTACCTGATAAATTAATTTCTTTCATCGTGGCAAAAGTCCACGGGGCCCACCTATTTGTTTGGGTTACGATTTTTTGTTTAAAGCATATCTTTTTTTCCTGCTCCTCTTTTTTAAGCTTTTGCTCCTTAAACACCTCACCAACTTGGCTATATGTTAAACTGAGGTATGTGTGAGGTTAGAGGGGTATTAATAGGCATTTGAGGTTTGGGAAACTTTGCCTGCTCCTGGTAGGAATGTATATCCCATCAGTAACAGCTTGTGGACTCTTGCCACCATGAAATAAATGAAATTAACAGTTAAGTTCTCAGATAAATTGTTTTCTTTTGACTATTTCTTCTGCTAGATGACTTTCTGAATTATCTGCTCTTTCTTGTGAACCTTATCTGATTTTTCATCAGGACAAGGCTGTTTTTCAGATGTCTTTATTTTTTTGCTTAAGGTGGTTCCTTCAGAGAACTGTAGCAGAGAAATTGTTCCTTCTTTGTGTCCTAATTCTAAGAATGCTTCTGAGAGACCTTTACATTTCTTGAATGCTGTTTGGGCATTAAAATATTTAAATTGATGCTACTAAGGATTTTAGACAAACTTACAGTTTGTTCTTTTCTTCTGGTCCTAGAAAGGGTCAGAAGGCTTCTGCGTTTTCTTTAGCCTCTTGGTTAAACTTGTTTCTCAAAGCTTATTTGGAGGCAAGTCAGCCTCCACCACAGTGGATCACTGCTCAGTCTACTAGGTCAGTTGCAACTTCTTGGGCTTTCAAGAATAAGACTTTAGTTGATCAAATTTGCAAGGCAGCTACTTGGTCTTCTTTGCATACTTTTTCTAAATTCTCTATTTCTTTCATGTAATTAGCAAGAGTCCATGAGCTAGTGACGTATGGGATATACATTCCTACCAGGAGGGGCAAAGTTTCCCAAACCTCAAAATGCCTATAAATACACCCCTCACCACACCCACAAATCAGTTTTACAAACTTTGCCTCCTATGGAGGTGGTGAAGTAAGTTTGTGCTAGATTCTACGTTTATATGCGCTCCGCAGCAGGTTGGAGCCCGGTTTTCCTCTCAGCGTGCAGTGAATGTCAGAGGGATGTGAAGAGAGTATTGCCTATTTGAATTCAATGATCTCCTTCTACGGGGTCTATTTCATAGGTTCTCTGTTATCGGTCGTAGAGATTCATCTCTTACCTCCCTTTTCAGATCGACGATATACTCTTATATATAGCATTACCTCTACTGATTCTCGTTTCAGTACTGGTTTGGCTTTCTACTTCATGTAGATGAATGTCCTGGGGTAAGTAAGTCTTATTTTTGTGACACTATAAGCTATGGTTGGGCACTTTTATATAAAGTTCTAAATATATGTGTTTAAACATTTATTTGCCTTGATTCAGGATGTTCAACGTACTTATTTCAGACAGTCAGTTTCATATTTGGGATAATGCATATGAATAAATCATTTTTTTCTTACCTTAAAATTTGACTTTTTTCCCTGTGGGCTGTTAGGCTCGCGGGGGCTGAAAATGCTTCATTTTATTGCATCATTCTTGGCGCGGATTTTTTTTGCGCAAATTTTTTTTTTCTTTGTTTCAGGCGTCATACGTGTCACCGGAAGTTGCGTAATTTTTTGACGTTTTTTTGCGCCAAAAGTGTCGGCGTTACCGGATGTGGCGTAATTTTTTGGCGCCAAATAATGTGGGCGTCTTTTTTGGCGCTAAAAATTATGGGCGTCACTATTGTCTCCACATTATTTAAGTCTCATTGTTTATTACTTCTGGTTGCTAGAAGCTTGTTCACTGGCATTTTTTCCCATTCCTGAAACTGTCATTTAAGGAATTTGATCAATTTTGCTTTATATGTTGTTTTTTCTATTACATATTGCAAGATGTCCCAGATTGACCCTGAGTCAGAAGATACTTCTGGAAAATCGCTGCCTGGTGCTGGATCTACCAAAGTTAAGTGTATTTGCTGTAAACTTGTGGTATCTGTTCCTCCAGCTGTTGTTTGTAATGAATGTCATGACAAACTTGTTAATGCAGATAATATTTCCTTTAGTAATGTTACATTACCTGTTGTTGTTCCATCAACATCTAATGCTCAGAGTGTTCCTGTTAATATAAGAGATTTTGTTTCTAAATCCATTAAGAAGGCTATGTCTGTTATTCCTCCTTCTAGTAAAACTTCTCATTTTTCAGATGAATTTTTAAATGAACATCATCATTCTGATTCTGATAATGGTTCCTCTGGTTCAGAGGATTCTGTCTCAGAGGTTGATGCTGATAAATCTTCATATTTCTTCAAAATGGAATTTATTCGTTCTTTACTTAAAGAGGTTTTAATTGCATTAGAAATAGAGGATTCTGGTCCTCTTGATACTAAATCTAAACGTTTAAATAAGGTTTTTAAATCTCCTGTAGTTATTCCAGAAGTTTTTCCTGTCCCTGATGCTATTTCTGAAGTAATCTCCAGGGAATGGAATAATTTGGGCAATTCTTTTACTCCTTCTAAACGTTTTAAGCAATTATATCCTGTGCCATCTGACAGATTAGAGTTTTGGGACAAAATCCCTAAGGTTGATGGGGCTATCTCTACTCTTGCTAAACGTACTACTATTCCTACGGCAGATAGTACTTCCTTTAAAGATCCTTTAGATAGGATCCTTTCTAAGAAAAGCTTACTTATGTTCAGGTAATCTTCTTAGACCTGCTATATCTTTAGCGGATGTTGCTGCAGCTTCAACTTTTTGGTTAGAAGCTTTAGCGCAACAAGTAACAGATCAGAATTCTCATAGCATTGTTAATCTTCTTCAACATGCTAATAATTTTATTTGTGATGCCATCTTTGATATCATTAGGGTTGATGTCAGGTATAGGTCTCTAGCTATTTTAGCTAGAAGAGCTTTATGGCTTAAAACTTGGAATGCTGATATGTCTTCTAAGTCAACTTTGCTTTCCCTTTCTTTCCAGGGTAATAAATTATTTGGTTCACAGTTGGATTCTATTATCTCAACTGTTACTGGAGGAAAAGGAACTTTTTTACCACAGGATAAAAAATCTAAAGGTAAATTTAGGTCTAATAATCGTTTTCGTGCCTTTCGTCACAATAAGGAACAAAAACCTGATCCTTCACCATCAGGAGCGGTATCAGTTTGGAAACCATCTCCAGTCTGGTATAAATCCAAGCCTTTTAGAAAACCAAAGCCAGCTCCCAAGTCCACATGAAGGTGCGGCCCTCGTTTCAGCCCAGCTGGTAGGGGGCAGATTACGATTTTTCAAAGAAATTTGGATCAATTCAATTCACAATCTTTGGATTCAGAAAATTGTTTCAGAAGGGTACAGAATTGGCTTCAAGATAAGGCCTCCTGCAAGAAGATTTTTTCTTTCCCGTGTCCCAGTAAATCCAGCGAAGGCTCAAGCATTTCTGAAATGTTTCAGATCTAGAGTTGGCTGGAGTAATTTTACCAGTTCCAGTTCTGGAACAGGGGCTGGGGTTTTACTCAAATCTCTTCATTGTACCAAAGAAGGAGAATTCCTTCAGACCAGTTCTGGATCTAAAAATATTGAATCGTTATGTAAGGATACCAACATTCAAAATGGTAACTATAAGGACTATCCTGCCTTTTGTTCAGCAAGGTCATTATATGTCCACAATAGATTTACAGGATGCATATCTGCATATTCCGATTCATCCAGATCACTATCAGTTTCTGAGATTCTCTTTCCTAGACAAGCATTATCAGTTTGTGGCTCTGCCGTTTGGCCTAGCAACAGCTCCAAGGATTTTTACAAAGGTTCTCGTGCCCTTCTGTCTGTAATCAGAGAACAGGGTATTGTGGTATTTCCTTATTTGGACGATATCTTGGTACTTGCTCAGTCTTCACTTTTAGCAGAATCTCATACGAATCAACTTGTATCGTTTCTTTGAGAACATGGTTGGAGGATCAATTTTCCAAAGAGTTCTTTGATTCCTCAGACAAGGGTAACCTTTTTAGGTTTCCAGATAGATTCAGTGTCCATGACTCTGTCGCTGACAGAAAAAAAAAGACGTCTGAAATTGGTTTCAGCTTGTCGAAACCTTCAGTCTCAATCATTCCCTTCGGTAGCCTTATGCATGGAAATTCTAGGTCTTATGACTGCTGCATCGGACGCGATCCCCTTTGCTCGTTTTCACATGCGACCTCTTCAGCTTTGTATGCTGAACCAGTGGTGCAGGGATTACACAAAGATATCTCAATTGATATCTTTAAAACCGATTGTACGACACTCTCTGACGTGGTGGACAGATCACCATTGTTTAGTTCAGGGAGCTTCTTTTGTTCTTCCGACCTGGACTGTGATTTCAACAGATGCAAGTCTGACAGGTTGGGGAGCTGTTTGGGGGTCTCTGACAGCACAAGGGGTTTGGGAATCTCAGGAGGTGAGATTACCAATCAATATTTTGGAACTCCGTGCAATTTTCAGAGCTCTTCAGTCATGGCCTCTTCTAAAGAGAGAATCGTTCATTTGTTTTCAGACAGACAATGTCACAACTGTGGCATATATCAATCATCAAGGAGGGACTCCCTGTCCTCTGGCTATGAAAAAAGTATCTTGAATACTGGTATGGGCGGAATCCAGCTCCTGTCTAATTTCTGCGGTTCATTTCCCAGGTATAGACAATTGGGAAGCGGATTATCTCAGTCGCCAAACGTTACATCCGGGCGAATGGTCTCTTCACCCAGAGGTTTTTCTTCAGATTGTTCAAATGTGGGGACCTCCAGAAATAGATCTGATGGCTTCTCATCTAAACAAGAAACTTCCCAGGTATCTGTCCAGATCCAGGGATCCTCAGGCGGAAGCAGTGGATGCATTGTCACTTCCTTGGAAGTATCATCCTGCCTATATCTTTCCGCCTCTAGTTCTTCCAAGAGTAATTTCCAAGATTCTGAAGGAATGCTCGTTTTTTCTGCTGGTGGCTCCAGCATGGCCTCACAGGTTTTGGTATGCGGATCTTGTCCGGATGGCCTCTTGCCAACCGTGGACTCTTCCGTTAAGACCAGACCTTCTGTCGCAAGGTCCTTTTTTCCATCAGGATCTCAAATCCTTAAATTTGAAGGTATGGAGATTGAACGCTTGATTCTTAGTCAAAGAGGTTTCTCTGACTCTGTGATTAATACTATGTTACAGGCTCGTAAATCTGTATCTAGGAAGATATATTATAGAGTCTGGAAGACTTATATTTCTTGGTGTCTTTCTCATCATTTTTCCTGGCATTCTTTTAGAATTCTGAGAATTTTACACTTTCTTCAGGATGGTTTGGATAAAGGTTTGTCTGCAAGTTCCTTGAAAGGACAAATCTCTGCTCTTTCTGTTCTTTTTCACAGAAAGATTGCTAATCTTCCTGATATTCATTGTTTTGTACAAGCTTTGGTTCGTATAAAGCCTGTTATTAAGTCAATTTCTCCTCCTTGGAGTTTGAATTTGGTTCTGGGGGCTCTTCAAGCTCCTCCTTTTGAACCTATGCATTCACTGGACATTAAACTACTTTCTTGGAAAGTTTTGTTTCTTTTGGCCATCTCTTCTGCTAGAAGAGTTTCTGAATTATCTGCTCTTTCTTGTGAGTCTCCTTTTCTGATTTTTCATCAGGATAAGGCGGTGTTGCGAACTTCTTTTAAATTTTTACCTAAGGTTGTGAATTCTAACAACATTAGTAGAGAAATTGTGGTTCCTTCATTGTATCCTAATCCTAAGAATTCTAAGGAGAGATCTTTGCATTCTTTGGATGTAGTTAGAGCTTTGAAATATTATGTTGAAGCTACTAAGAATTTCCGAAAGACTTCTAGTCTATTTGTTATCTTTTCCGGTTCTAGGAAAGGTCAGAAGGCCTCTGCCATTTCTTTGGCATCTTGGTTGAAATCTTTAATTCATCATGCTTATGTTGAGTCGGGTAAAACTCCGCCTCAAAGGATTACAGCTCATTCTACTAGGTCAGTTTCTACTTCCTGGGCGTTTAGGAATGAAGCTTCTGTTGATCAGATTTACAAAGCAGCAACTTGGCCTTCTTTGCATACTTTTACTAAATTCTACCATTTTGATGTATTTTCTTCTTCTGAAGCAGTTTTTGGTAGAAAAGTACTTCAGGCAGCTGTTTCAGTTTGATTCTTCTGCTTATAATTTCAGTTTTTTTCATTATAAGATTTAAACTTTATTTTGGGTGTGGATTATTTTCAGCGGAATTGGCTGTCTTTATTTTATCCCTCCCTCTCTAGTGACTCTTGCGTGGAAGTTCCACATCTTGGGTATTCATTATCCCATACGTCACTAGCTCATGGACTCTTGCTAATTACATGAAAGAAAACATAATTTCTTTCATGTAATTAGCAAGAGTCCATGAGCTAGTGACGTATGGGATATACATTCCTACCAGGAGGGGCAAAGTTTCCCAAACCTTAAAATGCCTATAAATACACCCCTCACCACACCCACAATTCAGTTTTACAAACTTTGCCTCCGATGGAGGTGGTGAAGTAAGTTTGTGCTAGATTCTACGTTGATATGCGCTCCGCAGCAAGTTGGAGCCCGGTTTTCCTCTCAGCGTGCAGTGAATGTCAGAGGGATGTGAGGAGAGTATTGCCTATTTGAATGCAGTGATCTCCTTCTAAGGGGTCTATTTCATAGGTTCTCTGTTATCGGTCGTAGAGATTCATCTCTTACCTCCCTTTTCAGATCGACGATATACTCTTATATATACCATTACCTCTGCTGATTCTCGTTTCAGTACTGGTTTGGCTATCTACTATATGTAGATGAGTGTCCTGGGGTAAGTAAATCTTATTTTCTGTGACACTCTAAGCTATGGTTGGGCACTTTTTTAATAAAGTTCTAAATATATGTATTCAAACATTTATTTGCCTTGACTCAGAATGTTCAACTTTCCTTATTTTCAGACAGTCAGTTTCATATTTGGGATAATGCATTTTAATTTAACATATTTTACCTTAAAATTTGACTTTTTCCCTGTGGGCTGTTAGGCTCGCGGGGGCTGAAAATGCTTCATTTTATTGCGTCATTCTTGGCGCGGATTTTTTTGGCGCAAAAATTCTATTTTCGTTTCCGGCGTCATACGTGTCGCCGGAAGTTGCGTCATTTTTTGACGTTATTTTGCGCCAAAAATGTCGGCGTTCCGGATGTGGCGTCATTTTTGGCGCCAAAAGCATTTAGGCGCCAAATAATGTGGGCGTCTTTTTTGGCGCTAAAAAATATGGGCGTCATTTTTGTCTCCACATTATTTAAGTCTCATTATTTATTGCTTCTGGTTGCTAGAAGCTTGTTCACTGGCATTTTTTTCCCATTCCTGAAACTGTCATTTAAGGAATTTGATCAATTTTGCTTTATATGTTGTTTTTTTCTTTTACATATTGCAAGATGTTCCACGTTGCAACTGAGTCAGAAGTTACTACAGGAAAATCACTGCACAGTGCTGGAGCTACCAAGCTAAGTCTGCTATAAACTTTTGGTATCTGTTTTCTCCAGCTGTTATTTGTATTGCATGTCATGTCAAACTTATTAATGCAGATAAAATTTCCTTTAGTACTGTTACATTACCTGTTGCTGTTCCGTCAACATCTAATTTTCAGAGTGTTCCTGATAACATAAGAGATTTTATTTATTTTAAATCCATTAGAAGGCTATGTCTGTTATTTCTCCTTCTAGTATACATAAAAGTCTTTTAAAACTTCTCTTTTTTTCAGATGAATTTTTAAATGAACATCATCATTTTGATGCTGATAAATCTTTGTATTTGTTCAAGATGGAATTTATTCGTTCTTTACTTAAAGAAGTGTTATTTGCATTAGAAATAGAGGATTCTGGTCCTCTTGATACTAAATGTAAACGTTTAAATAAGGTAGTTATTCCAGAAGTGTTTTATCTCCCTGATGCTATTTCTGAAGTAATTTCCAGGGAATGGAATAATTTGGGTAATTTATTTACTCCTTCTAGACGTTTAAGCAAATTATATCCTGTGCCATCTGACAGATTAGAGTTTTTTGGGACAAAAATCCCTAAGGTTATGGGGCTGTCTCTACTCCTGCTAATGTACTACTATTCCTATGGCAGATAGTACTTCATTTAAGGATCCTTTAGATAGGAAAATTGAATCCTTTCTAAGAAAAGCTTACTTATGTTCAGGTAATCTTCTTAGACCTGCTATATTTTTAGCGGATGTTGCTGCAGCTTCAACTTTTTGGTTAGAAGCTTTAGCGCAACAAGTAACAGATCATAATTTTATAGCATTATTATTATTCTATAACATGCTAATAATTTTATTGGTGATACCATCTTTTGATATCATTAGAGTTGATGTCAGGTATATGTCTCTAGCTATTTTAGCTAGAAAAGCTTTATGGATTAAACTTGGAATGCTGACATGTCTTCTAAGTCAACTTTGCTTTCCCTTTCTTTCCAGGGTAAATAATCATTTCGTTCCTTTCCTCACAACAAGGAACAAAAGCCTGATCCTTCATCCTCAGGAGCGGTATCAGTTTGGAAACTATTTTCAGTTTGGAATATATCCGAGCTTTATAGAAACCTATAGCCAGCTCCTAAGTACCTATGAAGGTGCGGCCCTTATTCCAGCTCAGCTGGTATGGGGCAGATTACGTTTTCTTCAAAGAAATTTGGATCAATTCCGTTCTTAATCTCTGGTTTCAGAAACATTGTTTCAGAAAGGTACAGAATTGGCTTCAAGTTAAGGCCTCCTGCTAAGAGATTCTTTTCTTTCCCGTGTCCCAGTTAACACAGCAAGGCTCAGCATTTCTGAAATGTGTTTCAGATCTAGAGTTGGCTGGAGTATTTATGCCAGTTCCAGTTCTGGAACAGGGGCTGGGGTTTTATTTTATCTCTTCATTGTACCAAAGAAGGTCAATTCCTTCAGACCAGTTCTGGATCTATCATTATTGAATCGTTATGTTAGGATACCAACATTCAAGATGGTTACTGTAGGACTATCCTGCCTTTTGTTTAGCAAGGGCATTATATGTCTACAATAGATTTACAGGATGTGTATCTGCATATTCCGATTCATCCAGATTACTTTTAGTGTCTGAGATTCTCTTTTTAGACAAGCATTACCAGTTTTGTGGCTCTACCGTTTGGCCTAGCCTCAGTTCCAAGAATTTTTTTCAAAGGTTCTCGGTGCCCTTCTTTCTGTAATCAGAGAATAGGGTTTTGGTATTTCCTTATTTGGACGATATCTTGGTACTTGCTCAGTCTTCTCATTTTCGTAGAATCTCATACGAATCGACTTGTGTTGTTTCTTCAAGTTCATGGTTGGAGGATCAATTTACCAATCAGTTCATTGATTCCTCAGACAAGGGTAACCTTTTTAGGTTTCTAGATAAATTCAGTGTCTATGACTCTGTCCTTGTCAGACAAGAGAAGTTTAACATTGATATCAGCTTGTCAAAACCTTCAGTCACAATCATTCCCTTTGGTAGCCTTATGCATGGAAATGTTGGGTCTTAGGACTGCCGCTTCAGATGCGATCTCCTTTGCTCGTTTTCACATGCGACCTCTTCAGCTCTGTATGCTGAACCAATGGTGCAGGGATTACTCAAAGATATCTCAATTTATATATCTTTAAACCGATTTTACGACACTCTCTGACATGGTGGACAGATCACCATCGTTTAGTTCAGGGGGCTTCTTTGTTCTTCCGACCTGGACTATAATCTCAACAGATGCTAGTTTTACAGGTTGGGGAGCTGTGTGGGGGTATCTGACGGCACAAGGGGTTTGGGAATCTCAGGAGGTGAGATTTCCGATCAATATTTTGGAACTCCGTGCAATTTTCAGAGCTCTTCAGTCTTGGCCTCTTCCGAAGAGAGAGTTGTTCATTTGTTTTCAGATAAGACAATGTCACAACTGTGGCATACATCAATCATCAAGGAGGGACTCACAGTCCTCTGGCTATGAAAGAAGTATCTCGAATTTTGGTTTGGGCGGAATCCAGCTCCTGTCTAATCTCTGCGGTTTATATCCCAGGTATGGACAATTGGAAAGCGGATTATCTCAGTCGCCAAACGTTGCATCCGGGCGAATGGTCTCTTCAACCAGAGGTATTTCTTCAGATTGTTCAAATGTGGGAACTTCCAGAAATAGATCTGATGGCTTCTCATCTAAACAAGAAACTTCCCAGGTATCTGTCCAGATCCCGGGATCCTCAGGCGGAGGCAGTGGATGCATTTTCACTTCCTTGGAAGTATCATCCTGCCTATATCTTTCCGCCTCTAGTTCTTCTTCCAAGAGTAATCTCCAAGATTCTGAAGGAATGCTCGTTTGTTCTGCTGGTAGCTCCGGCATGGCCTCACAGGTTTTGGTATGAGGATCTTGTCCGGATGGCCTCTTGCCAACCGTGGACTCTTCCGTTAAGACCAGACCTTTTGTCTCAAGGTCCTTTTTTTCCATCAGGATCTGAAATCCTTAAATTTAAAGGTATGGAGATTGAACGCTTGATTCTTGGTCAAAGAGGTTTCTCTGACTCTGTGATTAATACTATGTTACAGGCTCGTAAATCTGTATCCAGAGAGATATATTATAGAGTCTGGAAGTCTTATATTTCTTGGTGTCTTTCTCATCATTTTTCTTGGCATTCTTTTAGAATACCAAGAATATTACAATTTCTTCAGGATGGTTTAGATAAGGGTTTGTCCGCAAGTTCCTTGAAAGGTCAAATCTCTGCTCTTTCTGTTCTTTTTCACAGAAAGATTGCTATTCTTCCTGATATTCATTGTTTTGTACAAGCTTTGGTTCGTATAAAGCCTGTCATTAAGTCAATTTCTCCTCCTTGGAGTTTGAATTTGGTTCTGGGGGCTCTTTAAGCTCCTCCATTTGAACCTATGCATTCATTGGATATTTAATTACTTTCTTGGAAAGTTTTGTTCCTTTTGGCCATCTCTTCTGCCAGAAGAGTTTCTGAATTATCTGCTCTTTCTTGTGAGTCTCCTTTTCTGATTTTTCATCAGGATAAGGCGGTGTTGCGAACTTCTTTTGAATTTTTACCTAAGTTGTGAATTCCAACAACATTAGTAGAAACATTGTGGTTCCTTCATTATGTCCTAATCCTAAGAATTCTAAGGAGAAATCGTTGCATTCTTTGGATGTTATTAGAGCTTTGAAATATTATGTTGAAGCTATTAAGTCTTTCCGAAAGACTTCTGGTTTATTTGTTATCTTTTCCGGTTTTAGATAGGCCAGAAAACTTCTGCCATTTCTTTGGCATCTTGGTTGAAATCTTTATTTCATCTTGCCTATTTTGAGTCGGGTAAGACTCCGCCTCATAGGATTACAGCTCATTCTACTAGGTCAGTTTCTACTTCCTGGGCGTTTAGGAATGAAGCTTCGGTTGATCAGATTTGAAAAAGTGGCAACTTGGTTCTCTTTGCATACTTTTACCAAATTCTACCATTTTGTTGTATTTTCTTCTTCTGAAGCAGTTTTTGGTAGAAAAGTACTTCAGGCAGCGGTTTCAGTTTGAATCTTCTGCTTATGTTTTTCATTAAACTTTATTTTGGGTGTGGATTATTTTCAGCAGGAATTGGCTGTCTTTATTTTATCCCTCCCTCTCTAGTGACTCTTGTGTGGAAAGATCCACATCTTGGGTAGTCATTATCCCATACGTCACTAGCTCATGGACTCTTGCTAATTACATGAAAGAAAACATAATTTATGTAAGAACTTACCTGATAAATTAATTTCTTTCATATTAGCAAGAGTCCATGAGGCCCGCCCTTTTTTGTGGTGGTTATGATTTTTTTGTATAAAGCACAATTATTCCAATTCCTTATTTTATATGCTTTCGCACTTTTGTCTTATCACCCCACTTCTTGGCTATTCTTTAAACTGATTTGTGGGTGTGGTGAGGGGTGTATTTATAGGCCTTTTTCAGGTTTGGGAAACTTTGCCCCTCCTGGTAGGAATGTATATCCCATACGTCACTAGCTCATGGACTCTTGCTAATATGAAAGAAATGAATTTATCAGGTAAGCTCTTACATAAATTATGTTTTTGATTTTTCTGAAGCAGTCTTTGGTAGAAGGGTTCTTCAGGCAGTATTCTCAGTTTGATTTGTTTGCTTATTTTAAGAGTGTGAATATACATCTTATTCCACCACCAACTTTGTATCTTAATAAAGAGACAGAAAAATAAATATGGAGGGTCATTAAAACAACAAACACAAAATACAGGAAATGTGTACACAAAATATAAAAAACACAACACAATTTTCAGAACAAAATGGCTTCTCCATGCAAAAGTCAGTATTTTGTGTAACCTCCCTTGGCACTAAACACATTTTGAACTCTTAGGGAGACTGTCCTGAAGTTTTTTTTTTTAAGTAAACTTCTAGTATATTATACCAGGCTTTCAGCACTTCCCAAAGTTCTTTAGATTTAGGTTGTCTTATATTTATTTCTATATCCAGATGATCCTATACTGCCTCTATAATATTGAGGTCTGGATTTCACTGCATTAGCAGTGTACTTGGCATCATTATCATGCTTAAAAATAAAATTATTCCCAATCAGGCGCTTTTCAGAAGGAATGGCATGATGATCTCAAATGTGTCTGTACTTTTCAGCATTCATGATTCCATCAATTCGGACAATATCGTCAACACCACTGGCAGAAATGCAGCCCCAAACCAGGATAGACCTTCCACCATGTTTCACTGAGGGCCGCAAGCATTCTCTTCTTCTTCTCACATATATCCATAATACTTTTTTTTTTATTCTCCCCACTGATCTTCATTCCAATCTTTGTGAGCTTTAGCATATCTTAGCCTTTTCACCCTGTTCCCCTTCTGAAATAGTGTTTTTTTTTTTTTTTTGGCTGCTACCCTTCCACAAAGACCAATCCTGATCAAGCTACTTCGTACTGTAGAAGGGTCAAATTGACATCCCGGTGAAGCTGGCAGATGCTGAGCCAGGTCCTTGCTGAACTTCTTCCGGTCTTTTAAAGGAGAAACTCTGAGAAACTTCTCATCCGATTTTTAAAGTTTTCTTGGCCTTCCAGTCCTTTTTTTTTTCCCTTGACCTCTCCCGATTCTTTAAAACAGCTTGAATACCACATCTTGAGTATCAGTTTGTTTTAGGATTTCCCTTTTAGAGTGGCCTTGCTGATGCAAAAGTATAATTTTATGTCTGTCAATTTCTATGATCTTTGGCATTTTGAATGGAATGATGTAATTGAAAGTTGGTCTTATTAGCAAGCTTCTAATGAATTAATCTCATACCACATGTATAAGTAATGCTCAAGCAGGCCTTGCACAAACCTTGTGTAGATACTTGAGCTGTAGGAGCGTTACTAAAGGCAGAGTACAGACCTTTTTGACATGAAATAGGGTTCCATTCCATTTAGGTTTACAAGAGCCAGGTTCCTGCTATTGTTTGAGTGGTAAGGGGAGTTCCACTTTAGCCTATAGAAGAAGTTTTGTTTTCTGTTTTTTAATACTGTATACAAATATCCTGCATTTTCTGGTTGTATTTTAATGAAGAGACTAAGAAATAATTATATTATGGTCATTATACCATTGCTAAAACAACAAATCTAATGGTGGCCTAAGAATTTTGCACAGATATAGATATATATATATATATATATGTGAAAACAATTCATACTTACCTGATAAATTCATTTCTTTCATGGTGGTGAAAGTCCACGAGACCCCCACCCTTATGTTTTTACTGGGCTTAGTTGTTTCTTCAGCATTTCTTTTTTCCCTGCTCCTTGTTTTGGCTCTTATTCATTTTTCTTACCTCTCTTGCTTGGCTGTACATTAGACCACTGGTTTTCAAACCTGTCCTCAGACCTCTCTAACAAGCCACATTTTGAGGATATCTGAACTAGAGCACAGGTGAAATAATCAGCTGATTAGTAAACATGGTTATTTTACTGCTCTCATCCAAGGTAATCCAGAAAACCTGGACTGTTGGGGAGGCCTGAGGGCAGGTTTGAAAACCAGTGCATTAGCCAAAAGGCAGAACTTTTTTTCACTTTCTGCGATGAGATTTTTTGTAGTGAAAAGTTTTCTGCAGGTCATTTTTAAATGAAATTCAGTTTTAACATACATTTATTTAGAACAAAATAAACAAATAAAACATTTCTTTAAAACATGGTAAACTTTCACATGTAGCATCACAAATTGTTCATACCTGAAGAGGCTAAGAAATCAGCCTATTAGTCTACCTAGGTTTAGCAAAGAATACCAATAGAACAAAACAAAATTTAATGACAAAAGTAAATTGGAAAGTTGTTTAAAATTTGACAGTTTAATTTTGACTTTACTGTTCCTTTAAGACACTTAAATCCACTTTTATGATCAAATATACTTTGTTCTTTTTATATCTTTTGCTGAAAATCATGCACATATTTTCAGCAGAATTGCACTTCTCTGGGCTAGCAGGGGACTGGTGGCTACACACGCTGTCTCTTGCCATTGGCTCACCAGTGCAGTGCATTGCTGTTGACAAACCCAGCTGCAGTGTTTTATTTTTAGAATATAAATGGCAGGTGATACGTATGGAGTGTGTAGAAGATATATATATATATATATATATATATATATATATATATATATATATATATATATATATATATATATATATATATATATAGTTTGTTTGGACAATAAAAGACAATTACAATATATCAAGAAAGTTTTTTAAAGGGACATTATAGTCGTTTTTCATCTTGCAACATTCTCATTGTGCATCTAAAGTTATCTTTTTTTCTCAATATGCATCTGTTACATATTTTTTAGGCATTTTGAGATATTTTAATTTTAAAAATATATATAACTTCCACTGCGCACGAAAATTTAAGTTGTAGAGCTGGAGCTCCAGTAATTCACCGAGTCCACAACCGACCTGTATTTCTGATCGTATGCACATCAGTGAATCTGCAGCTTCATCCTCTCTGTCTGAAGACGCGCAGGCAGCAGAGTTAGCTGTCACTCAATGCATTGTGCCGCCCCTTTATGCCGATTAACAGATCAGTGTCAGTGGTTGCTATAGCAACATAGATCATAAAGTAAATTCCTACGGCACCCATCGTCTAGTATATAGATGGTTATACTCTGTGTTTTATGGGTCTGACATCCACTTGACCCCTATTGCAAAGTTTAGGCTTTCAGAGTTCCGATCACTCACAACAAAAAGAAAACACTGCGTCTCACAGTAGTCAGCTATAAATCACTGTAGTTGTGAGTGATCGGAACTCTGAAAGCGTCCTCTCAGAGCAGATAACGATCTGTATAGAAGGAGCATAAAAAGTGTGCTGGAATTGCAATAAAACAGGGCAGAGCTGGTATGCAGTTTGCTGTACAAGATCAGTTTCTCTGCTAGCTGTCGGTGTTGCAGTAGGAAGCCTGTCAGTACCCTCCTGTGAGCAATAACACGTTGAGAATAGCCCCTGCCACCACAGTAATTGTATATTCTACCCCAGAACAAACAGACTCTCTGCCGTTGAGAATTTCATGCAATAACAGGCATATGTAAGGCTATTTTAAAACTATATATTATTGTGATTGCCTAGTGATTTCTCTGATGAAACTAATCAAAAGTGCTCATAGAGCAGGTAAATACCTTTTACAATTAACTTACCGGTGAAAGTGAAAGCTGCCCATTTATTTAATACTGAACCTGAACTGTGGATATAGCTACTTCCCTTCCTAATTACAATGTCAGAATGAGCTGTGATGTTACAGGGATGAAAGGGAGGCACGGTGCACATTGACTCCTTTGCATACATAACGGCTGCAGCGCAGTGATATTAAAATAATGGATTAGTGGCCACCACCTCCTCCTGAAATATTATTGGCAAGACAGGGATCCAGAGAAGGAATAATATTTGGGGGGCACATGGCAGACTGGCTGGTAAAATGCAATGCTAGTCTGGTCAAACAGTGCACTGGTAGTAAGCTTATAGCACAGACTAGTAACCGTCGGTCTCTCAGGCAGCAAATTATTCAAAGCAGTACTTAAAACTGAGGCGGTTGTTGTGAATGTGCACGCAGCGCTAGCTTATTTTCATGCTCTCTTCTCACACTACCGTGAAAGCTTTTACCCCTTCTGCTTGCCCTAAATGTAAAAAGAAAAACATGCCCTGCAGATATGAATTGCGCATTCCTGGCTGCACTTACCTCTCAGTCGCAGAAGCAGAAGCCGTTCTGGCGGGCTAAAAGTAACAAGATATAGCATCTAAAAAAAGTATCAATTTTATGAGCAGAGCAGCCATTAGCCAATAATTTCAAAGTAAAAATGTGCTGGTTGCACTGCACACAGAAAAAAAAAATCCTGTTGAAGAAAATTCTGTGCTTAACAGAACTGGCCATTCTTTCTGCAGTCAGGCTCCACTTTCTGCGATACTATCGCAGATCGCACTATGTTCTGCCTTGGGGTGCATTAGACTGAGGTATATGGGAGGGGTTTTATAGAGCTCTTGGGGTTTGGAAAGCTTTGCCTCTTTCTAGTGGTAGAGAAGAGTAATTCCCATGAGTAATGGATCGTGGATTCTCACCATCATGAAAGAAAGAAATTTATCAGGTAAGTATAATTTTGTTTTTTCCCCCCATATTATACACCCTTTTTAACTGACAAACAAGCCTTTCTAATGATACCTATATGTTTATATAAAACAACAATAAATAGAAATATATACATATAGGGTATCAATAGAAAGGTTTGTTTGTCTGTTATAAAGGGTGTATAATAAGTATGGTTGCACTTAACGAGAGAACAGTTAAGGTGAAACTAATAATGAGCAAAAACATTAAAATAGCTTGTGTCACTTAAGTACGGAAACTGGGAACAACCTTGGTCCTTAAGGGGTTAAGGACAATAAACACTTTGCAATTATGGTCATTTCTTTTGCCTGGCTATAAAGTAATATATCAGTCAAACCTTAGCATTGTAAAACAAATGTATTTGCTGCAATTGTTTTTTCAATAGACAAACTCCAGCCACCACTTGCATTACTTGGAGGAGCCAATTAGGGCTCAAGTCTGCTACCATCAAGGCTGCTACCATGCTAGTATAACTGTATTGTTTTGCAGTTCTTATCTGTTAAAGCCAGTTAGAGAAATACGTGTAGCAATTTTCAGAAATAAATAGCATGAAAAAAGGAGAAATAAATAATACAAGTATACTGCAAAGTCATTTTACTATGCATAACTAAACATTTTATATACAAATCTCAATGTGTTTACTGCCCTTTAAAAATATGGTTAATTTGCTCCTGTTTTCCCTAAGTACAGAACAGGAGTGCAAATAGTTACATTACACTACAGCAGGAAAGCAAATCAACTATGTAACACTTTCCCAGGCTTTGCATGTCAATTACGGGAAAAAAGACAAAACTAGCAGCAGCTTTTTTGATTTATTGAAACTGATTTGCAATTCTTCCTAAACTAACTCAGTCATAAATTTGTTTACATCCAAGCAGAGAAATCCCACATAGTTCATAACAGTCTCTGCACTCTCCCACCCACCGACCCAATATTAAAATGTCCATCACAAACACAAATTTATAATTATTCATAAAGTCAATATAGTATATTCCCAACAAACAAAATTCAACATTGCACTGCCTCGCAAGTTTGTTGACATGTTTGAAAATGTGTTTGGAAAAAAAATAAATAATATATGTATTTATATATATATATTTATATATGAAAGCTTACACTCATTACGAAGATAGCAAATGAAAATATCAGGACCTAAAATCCAAAATACCCGATAGAAAGTAAGCTGCGTGAAGGATTTTGGTAACAACTAACAGAAATATGCAAAAAAAAATTAAAAAAAAAAAAAATCCAGTTTTTGCATGTTTACAAAATATATAAATTATATTCACAGGGGTTACGTTAATCTGAATGTGAAGGGGGAAGAGATCAGACTTTCACCCTTTATGTCGAAAACCAGTGCAGAACTCTCTCAGAAAGTCACGGCACATCCCTACCAGAGGGATAATGGCCATAATTTAAATTTTAAAAAAAATTCGACCCAACTCATCTACGATTGCTCTTTTACCTCAGCGGATCCCCTGCAAAAGGTGTTGCGGCTGCACTTCATGGGTGAGCCATTAATATAATAAATACCTAATAATCAGGTAAGGCCCAAGGCCAATTATTTCCTTTCTGTATTAGTCTTTTAGACAGCACCATATACACAGCTGGCTTTATATAAATATGAATTATCTTCGAGATACCAGCTGGCTATGTATTCAGCAAAAGTCCTGGACGATTCAGTGCTCACAACTGTATCCTCCCTAGTCTTCCTGGTTCTATGTCAAGCACACAGTGTATGACAAAATAGTCAAGTCCATCTTTCCTTTTTTTATGATAACTGTTAAAAGTAAAGATGGGCAAATGACAGTTGAGCTCAACTGCTCAAAGTCCTGTGTATCATGCACCGATAACTACATGGAATGTTTTTGGTTAGGGTGTTTAGTAAATGAAGGATTTAGTGTGGTTTTGCATGGAGGGAGGGAACAAAGCTCAAGGTAACTACAGAATACATAAAGGTAGGAAGCAGGCACTGTATCTCACACAGATTGTGTTCAGCAAGTAGAAAATATTACAAAGGTCTGTTTTCAAAAGATTTTGCTTAGAAAAACAGCAGCTGGAAAGGGGTGTGGATGGCAAGGGGGTACAAATATCAAAATAAAAAACAAATTGTAAAAATAGCCTCTACCCCTGACATATCACAAAGAATTGGAGAGTTCTAAGGGCTATTTGGACATCTGCCATGTTGTCCAGAAGAGTTTTTGAAACACAAGGGTTTATGCATTGAGGTGTAAGGTGTGTAAGTGTTAAATCTGTTTCCTAAGCGCTACTCAACTCCCTTCTGTGCCAAAGATGAGCAGTGCCGGACTGCTCATATACATATCCCCTTAACACCTCAACAGTGAGTAAGGGAAGCATTACAGGTGGAAGGGCCCCCTACTTCAGGGTAATAAACAAATTAGCCCAGTCATCACCCACTGATGGTAACTGTTGGTTTCCATGAGGCTCCATGGTTGATTTATCTTTAGGGTTACAACTTAGGCTATCCAAGTAAATTCTTTCACACCAGGAGTGCAGTCCTCAATCTCATCATCTTCCAGTATGACATCATCCTGTGAGGTGTCTGCTTCATCCTTCCACTTAATGTCATCATCTTCCTCCCCTACCATCTCGTCATCCACTTTCAGCTCATCAACATCCTCCAGGTAATGACTTTCGCCTGGGTACATGGCATCAGGAGAATGTCCCCCCACTCCACCACCATGTGCCATTCCCATTCCTGCACAGTCCATGCACACTCCATGTCTTCGGGATCCATGCTTTATGCCTACACTGGCAGCAGACATGAACACACGGTTACACACCTTGCACACATACTTCTTATCTTTGCTGTGCACCTGAGGAGTAAGAAAATAGAAAATGTTATTTGATATGTAGCATATTTACATACTAGAGGACAATAATAAAAAATGTGATTCTAACGTACCACAATACAGTTATTTATATTATGACAGTAGAAGTAGTAGTTTTGCAATGTGCTAGTGAGTGTGACTGAAAGGAGGTTCAATAACAACTGATGGAGTTTGCAGCACTTAAAGGGATACTGAACCCAATTTTTTTCTTTCATGATTTAGATAGAGCATGCAATTTTAAAGGGACAGTCAACCCAAAAAAAAATGTTCTTACTCCTACAGATAAAATTTACTAGGATAAAATAGTTCAAACTGTAGCTCAATTTTGCTAAATATATAGTTTAACTAAAATTACTTACTACATATCCTTCGGCCGTTTTGAAATGGCCACCAGCCCCCTCCTCTATTTTGTCATACCCATCTTCCTTCCTCTTCTGCCAGTAACTTTGCGATCCTCCGCATTCCTGTTTTTGGCGCATGCGCAATGCGCCTATTTTAGTGAGGGGCCTTTTGAAGCAGGAACTAAAAATAACACTCAGTATCCTTGCGGTTCCTATATGCGGCGGACCAGTTGGCTTCTCTTTATCAACCGCCACATATAGGAAACGCTAGTTTACTGAGCGGTACTGATGTTTCTGGATTCTGCAATATTTTCTAACTTTATACAAGCTGAAGATTCAATGAAATAGTGCTCCCTTGTGCTCATTTATATATACCTACTATTGCTAGGCTTGACCATGTATAAGCAACGGAATGGTGAGAAGGTTGACTCTGCGATCACTTATCCTGAGCAAACTGTGACTCATTGCCTGAATTAATGTATATGACCCTCTTTTTCTGGGTTGTGGTTATTGATAATTGACACAGTTCAATCTCCTGTGTCATATACATTAATTCAGGCAGTGATTAAATCTGTAAAAACAGAATTTATGTTTACCTGATAAATTACTTTCTCCAACGGTGTGTCCGGTCCACGGCGTCATCCTTACTTGTGGGATATTCTCTTCCCCAACAGGAAATGGCAAAGAGCCCAGCAAAGCTGGTCACATGATCCCTCCTAGGCTCCGCCTTCCCCAGTCATTCGACCGACGTAAAGGAGGAATATTTGCATAGGAGAAACCATATGATACCGTGGTGACTGTAGTTAAAGAAAATAAATCAGACCTGATTAAAAAACCAGGGCGGGCCGTGGACCGGACACACCGTTGGAGAAAGTAATTTATCAGGTAAACATAAATTCTGTTTTCTCCAACATAGGTGTGTCCGGTCCATGGCGTCATCCTTACTTGTGGGAACCAATACCAAAGCTTTAGGACACGGATGAAGGGAGGGAGCAAATCAGGTCACCTAGATGGAAGGCACCACGGCTTGCAAAACCTTTCTCCCAAAAATAGCCTCAGAAGAAGCAAAAGTATCAAACTTGTAAAATTTAGTAAAAGTGTGCAGTGAAGACCAAGTCGCTGCCTTACATATCTGATCAACAGAAGCCTCGTTCTTGAAGGCCCATGTGGAAGCCACAGCCCTAGTGGAATGAGCTGTGATTCTTTCAGGAGGCTGCCGTCCGGCAGTCTCATAAGCCAATCTGATGATGCTTTTAATCCAAAAAGAGAGAGAGGTAGAAGTTGCTTTTTGACCTCTCCTTTTACCAGAATAAACAACAAACAAGGAAGATGTTTGTCTAAAATCCTTTGTAGCATCTAAATAGAATTTTAGAGCACGAACAACATCCAAATTGTGCAACAAACGTTCCTTCTTTGAAACTGGATTCGGACACAAAGAAGGCACGACTATCTCCTGGTTAATGTTTTTGTTAGAAACAACTTTCGGAAGAAAACCAGGTTTAGTACGTAAAACCACCTTATCTGCATGGAACACCAGATAAGGAGGAGAACACTGCAGAGCAGATAATTCTGAAACTCTTCTAGCAGAAGAAATTGCAACCAAAAACAAAACTTTCCAAGATAATAACTTAATATCAACGGAATGTAAGGGTTCAAACGGAACCCCCTGAAGAACTGAAAGAACTAAATTGAAACTCCAAGGAGGAGTCAAAGGTTTGTAAACAGGCTTGATTCTAACCAGAGCCTGAACAAAGGCTTGAACATCTGGCACAGCTGCCAGCTTTATGTGAAGTAACACAGACAAGGCAGAAATCTGTCCCTTCAAGGAACTTGCAGATAATCCTTTCTCCAAACCTTCTTGAAGAATCTTAGGAATTTTTACCTTGTCCCAAGGGAATCCTTTAGATTCACACCAACAGATATATTTTTTCCATATTTTGTGGTAAATTTTTCTAGTTACAGGCTTTCTGGCCTGAACAAGAGTATCAATGACAGAATCTGAGAACCCTCGCTTTCATAAGATCAAGCGTTCAATCTCCAAGCAGTCAGTTGGAGTGAGACCAGATTCGGATGTTCGAACGGACCTTGAACAAGAAGGTCTCGTCTCAAAGGTAGCTTCCATGGTGGAGCCGATGACATATTCACCAGGTCTGCATACCAAGTCCTGCGTGGCCACGCAGGAGCTATCAAGATCACCGATGCCCTCTCCTGATTGATCCTGGCTACCAGCCTGGGGATGAGAGGAAACGGCGGGAATACATAAGCTAGTTTGAAGGTCCAAGGTGCTACTAGTGCATCTACTAGAGTCGCCTTGGGATCCCTGGATCTGGACCCGTAGCAAGGAACCTTGAAGTTCTGACGAGAGGCCATCAGATCCATGTCTGGAATGCCCCACAATTGAGTAATTTGGGCAAAGATTTCCGGATGGAGTTCCCACTCCCCCGGATGAAATGTCTGACGACTCAGAAAAACAGAATTTATGTTTACCTGATAAATTACTTTCTCCAACGGTGTGTCCGGTCCACGGCGTCATCCTTACTTGTGGGATATTCTCTTCCCCAACAGGAAATGGCAAAGAGCCCAGCAAAGCTGGTCACATGATCCCTCCTAGGCTCCGCCTACCCCAGTCATTCGACCGACGTTAAGGAGGAATATTTGCATAGGAGAAACCATATGTTACCGTGGTGACTGTAGTTAAAGAAAATAAATTATCAGACCTGATTAAAAAAACCAGGGCGGGCCGTGGACCGGACACACCGTTGGAGAAAGTAATTTATCAGGTAAACATAAATTCTGTTTTCTCCAACATAGGTGTGTCCGGTCCACGGCGTCATCCTTACTTGTGGGAACCAATACCAAAGCTTTAGGACACGGATGAAGGGAGGGAGCAAATCAGGTCACCTAAATGGAAGGCACCACGGCTTGCAAAACCTTTCTCCCAAAAATAGCCTCAGAAGAAGCAAAAGTATCAAATTTGTAAAATTTAGTAAAAGTGTGCAGTGAAGACCAAGTCGCTGCCTAACATATCTGATCAACAGAAGCCTCGTTCTTGAAGGCCCATGTGGAAGCCACAGCCCTAGTGGAGTGAGCTGTGATTCTTTCAGGAGGCTACCGTCCGGCAGTCTCATAAGCCAATCGGATAATGCTTTTAATCCAGAAGGAGAGAGAGGTAGAATTTGCTTTTTAACCTCTCCGTTTACCAGAATAAACAACAAACAAAGACGAAGTTTGTCTGAAATCCTTAGTAGCTGCTAAGTAAAATTTGAGAGCACGAACTACATCCAAGTTGTGCAACAAACGTTCCATCTTTGAAACTGGATTAGGACACAAAGAAGGCACAACTATCTCCTGGTTAATGTTTTTGTTAGAAACAACTTTTGGAAGAAAACCAGGTTTAGTACGCAAAACCACCTTATCTGCATGGAACCCCAGATAAGGAGAAGAACACTGCAGAGCAGATAATTCTGAAACTCTTCTAGCAGAAGAAATTGCAACCAAAAACAAAACTTTCCAAGATAATAACTTAATATCAACGGAATGTAAGGGTTCAAACGGAACCCCCTGAAGAACTGAAAGAACTAGGTTGAGACTCCAAGGAGGAGTCAAAGGTTTGTAAACAGGCTTGATTCTAACCAGAGCCTGAACAAAGGCTAGAACATCTGGCACAGCTGCCAGCTTTTTGAGAAGTAACACAGACAAGGCAGAAATCTGTCCCATCAAGGAACTTGCAGATAATCCTTTTTCCAATCCTTCTCGAAGGAAGGATAGACTCTTAGGAATCTTAACCTTGTCCCAAGGGAATCCTGTAGATTCACACCAACAGATATATTTTTCCCAAAATATGTGGTAAATTTTTCTGGTTACAGGCTTTCAGGCCTGAACAAGAGTATCAATACCAGAATCTGAGAACCCTCGCTTTGATAAGATCAAGCGTTCAATCTCCAAGCAGTCAGCTGGAGTGGGTCGAACGGACCTAGAACAAGAAGGTCTCGTCTCAAAGGTAGCTTCCATGGTGGAGCCGATGACATATTCACCAGATCTGCATACCAAGTCCTGCGTGGCCACGCAGGAGCTATCAAGATCACCGACGCCCTCTCCTTTGATCCTGGCTACCAGCCTGGGGATGAGAGGAAACGGCGGGAACACATAAGCTAGTTTGAAGGTCCAAGGTGCTACTAGTGCATCCACTAGAGCCGCCTTGGGATCCCTGGATCTGGACCCGTAGTAAGGAACTCTGAAGTTCTGACGAGAGGCCATCAGATCCACGTCTGGAATGCCCCACGGTTGAGTGACTTGGGCAAAGATTTCCGGATGGAGTTCCCACTCCCCCGGATGCAATGTCTGACGACTCAGAAAAACCGCTTCCCAACTTTCCACTCTTGGGATGTGGATAGCAGACAGGTGGCAGGAGTGAGACTCCGCCCATAGAATGATTTTGGTCACTTCTTCCATCGCTAGGGAACTCCTTGTTCCCCCCTGATGGTTGATGTACGCAACAGTTGTCATGTCGTCATGATCGAAACCGTATGAACTTGGCCCTCGCTAGCTGAGGCCAAGCTTTGAGAGCATTGAATATCGCTCTCAGTTCCAGAATATTTATCGGTAGAAGAGATTCTACCCGAGACCAAAGACCCTGAGCTTTCAGGGATCCCCAGACCGCGCCCCAGCCCATCAGACTGGCGTCGGTCGTGACAATGACCCACTCTGGTCTGCGGAAGGTCATCCCTTGTGACAGGTTGTCCAGGGACAGCCACCAACGGAGTGAGTCTCTGGTCTTCTGATTTACTTGTATCTTCGGAGACAAGTCTGAATAGTCCCCATTCCACTGACTGAGCATGAACAGTTGTAATGGTCTTAGATGAATGCGCACAAAAGGAACTATGTCCATTGCCGCTACCATCAAACCTATCACTTCCATGCACTGCGCTATGGAAGGAAGAGGAACGGAATGAAGTATCCGACAAGAGTCTAGAAGTTTTGTTTTTCTGGCTTCTGTCAGAAAAATCCTCATTTCTAAGGAGTCTATTATAGTTCCCAAGAAGGGAACCCTTGTTGACGGAGATAGAGAACTCTTTTCCACGTTCACTTACCATCCGTGAGATCTGAGAAAGGCCAGGACAATGTCCGTGTGAGCCTTTGCTTGAAGAAGGGACGACGCTCGAATCAGAATGTCGTCCAAGTAAGGTACTACAGCAAAGCCCCTTGGTCTTAGCACCGCCAGAAGGGACCCTAGTACCTATGAGAAAATCCTAGGAGCAGTGGCTAATCCGAAAGAAAACGCCACGAACTGGAAATGCTTGTCCAGGAATGCAAACCTTAGGAACCGATGATGTTCCTTGTGGATAGGAATATGTAGATACGCATCCTTTAAATCCACCGTGGTCATGAATTGACCGTCCTGGAAGGAAGGAATTGTTCGAATGGTTTCCATCTTGAACGATGGAACCTTGAGAAACTTGTTCAAGATCTTGAGATCTAAGATTGGTCTGAACGTTCCCTCTTTTTTGGGAACTATGAACAGATTGGAGTAGAACCCCATCCCTTGTTCTCCTAATGGAACAGGATGAATCACTCCCGTTTTTAGCAGGTCTTCTACACAATGTAAGAATGCCTGTCTTTTTATGTGGTCTGAAGACAACTGAGACCTGTGGAACCTCCCCCTTGGAGGAGGCCCCTTGAACTCCAGAGAATAATCTTGGGAGACTATTTCTAGCGCCCAAGGATCCAGAACATCTCTTGCCCAAGCCTGAGCGAAGAGAGAGAGTCTGCCCCCCACCAGATCCGGTCCCGGATCGGGGGCCCGCATTTCATGCTGTCTTGGTAGCAGTGGCAGGTTTCCTGGCCTGCTTTCCTTTGTTCCAGCCTTGCATAGGTCTCCAGGCTGGATTGGCTTGAGAAGTATTACCTTCCTGCTTAGAGGACGTAGCCCTTGGGGCTGGTCCGTTTCTGCGAAAGGGACGAAACTTAGGTTTATTTTTGGTCTTGAAAAGACCTATCCTGAGGAAGGGCGTGGCCCTTGCCCCCAGTGATATCAGAGATAATCTCTTTCAAGTCAGGGCCAAACAGTGTTTTCCCCTTGAAAGGAATGTCAAGCAATTTGTTCTTGGAAGACGCATCCGCTGACCAAGATTTTAACCAAAGCGCTCTGCGCCACAATAGCAAACCCAGAATTTTTCGCCGCTAACCTAGCCAATTGCAAGGTGGCGTCTAGGGTGAAAGAATTAGCCAATTTAAGAGCACGAATTCTGTCCATAATCTCCTCATAAGAAGAAGAATTACTAATAATCGCCTTTTCTAGCTCATCAAACCAGAAACACGCGGCTGTAGTGACAGGGACAATGCATGCAATTGGTTGTAGAAGGTAACCTTGCTGAACAAACATCTTTTTTAGCAAACCTTCTAATTTTTTATCCATAGGATCTTGAAAAGCACAACTATCTTCTATGGGTATAGTGGCGCGCTTGTGTAGAGTAGAAACCGCCCCCTCGACCTTGGGGACTGTCTGCCATAAGTCCTTTCTGGGGTCGACTATAGGAAAACAATTTTTTAAATATGGGGGGAGGTACTAAAGGTATACCGGGCCTGTCCCATTCTTTATTAACAATGTACGCCACCCGCTTGGATATAGGAAAAGCTTCGGGGGCCCCGGGGCCTCTAAGAACTTTTCCATTTTACATAGTGGTTCTGGAATGACCAGATAATCACAATCATCCAAATTGGATAACACCTCCTTTAAGCAGAGCGCGGAGATGTTCCAACTTAAATTTAAAAGTAATCACATCAGGTTCAGCTTGTTGAGAAATTTTTCCTGAATCTGAAATTTCTCCCTCAGACAAAACCTCCCTGGCCCCCTCAGACTGGTGTAGGGGCCCTTCAGAAACCATATCATCAGCGTTCTCATGCTCTACAGAATTTTCTAAAACAGAGCAGTCGCGCTTTCGCTGATAAGTGGGCATATTGGCTAAAATGTTTTTGATAGAATTATCCATTACAGCCGTTAAATGTTGCATAGTAAGGAGTATTGGCGCACTAGATGTACTAGGGGCCTCCTGTATGGGCAAGACTGGTGTAGACGAAGGAGGGGATGATGCAGTACCATGCTTACTCCCCTCACTTGAGGAATCATCTTGGGCATCATTTTTACTAAATTTTTTATGACATAAAATACATATAGTTAAACGAGAAGGAACCTTGGTTTCCCCACAGTCAGAACACAATCTATCTGGTAGTTCAGACATGTTAAACAGGCATAAACTTGATAACAAAGCACAAAAAACGTTTTAAAATAAAACCGTTACTGTCACTTTAAATTTTAAACTAAACACACTTTATTACTGCAATTGCGAAAAAGTATGAAGGAATTGTTCAAAATTCACCAAAATTTCACCACAGTATCTTAAAGCCTTAAAAGTATTGCACACCAAATTTTGAAGCTTTAACCCTTAAAATAACGGAACCGGAGCCGTTTTTATATTTAACCCCTTTACAGACCCTGGAATCTGCTTTGCTGAGACCCAACCAAGCCCAAAGGGGAATACGATACCAAATGATGCCTTCAGAAAGACTTTTCTATGTATCAGAGCTCCACACACATGCAGCTGCATGCCATGCTGTTCTCAAAAACAAGTGCGCCATACCGGCGCGAAAATGAGGCTCTGACAATGATTAGGGAAAGTCCCTAAAGAATAAGGTGTCTAAAACAGTGCCTGCCGATATAATCTTATCAAAATACCCAGATTAAATGATTCCTCAAGGCTAAATATGTGTTAATAATGAATCGATTTAGCCCAGAAAAAGTCTACAGTCTTAATAAGCCCTTGTGAAGCCCTTATTTACTATCTTAATAAACATGGCTTACCGGATCCCATAGGGAAAATGACAGCTTCCAGCATTACATCGTCTTGTTAGAATGTGTCATACCTCAAGCAGTAAGAGACTGCACACTGTTCCCCCAACTGAAGTTAATTGCTCTCAACAGTCCTGTGTGGAACAGCCATGGATTTTAGTTACGGTGCTAAAATCATTTTCCTCATACAAACAGAAATCTTCATCTCTTTTCTGTTTCTGAGTAAATAGTACATACCAGCACTATTTTAAAATAACAAACTCTTGATTGAATAATAAAAACTACAGTTAAACACTAAAAAACTCTAAGCCATCTCCGTGGAGATGTTGCCTGTACAACGGCAAAGAGAATGACTGGGGTAGGCGGAGCCTAGGAGGGATCATGTGACCAGCTTTGCTGGGCTCTTTGCCATTTCCTGTTGGGGAAGAGAATATCCCACAAGTAAGGATGACGCCGTGGACCGGACACACCTATGTTGGAGAAATCCGCTTCCCAATTTTCCACTCCTGGGATGTGGATTGCAGACAAGTGGCAGGAGTGAGTCTCCGCCCATTTAATGATTTTGGTCACTTCTTCCATCGCCAGGGAACTCCTTGTTCCCCCCTGATGGTTGATGTACGCAACAGTCGTCATGTTGTCTGATTGAAACCGTATGAACTTGGCCTTTGCTAGCTGAGGCCAAGCCTTGAGAGCATTGAATATCGCTCTCAGTTCCAGAATATTTATCGGGAGAAGAGATTCTTCCCGAGACCAAAGACCCTGAGCTTTCAGGGGTCCCCAGACCGCGCCCCAGCCCACCAGACTGGCGTCGGTCGTGACAATGACCCACTCTGGTCTGCGGAAGCTCATCCCCTGTGACAGGTTGTCCAGGGACAGCCACCAACGGAGTGAATCTCTGGTCCTCTGATCTACTTGTATCGTCGGAGACAAGTCTGTATAGTCCCCATTCCACTGACTGAGCATGCACAGTTGTAATGGTCTTAGATGAATTTGCGCAAAAGGAACTATGTCCATTGCCGCTACCATCAAACCTATTACTTCCATGCACTGCACTATGGAAGGAAGAGGAACAGAATGAAGTATTTGACAAGAGTTTAGAAGTTTTGATTTTCTGGCCTCTGTCAGAAAAATCCTCATTTCTAAGGAGTCTATTATTGTTCCCAAGAAGGGAACCCTTGTTGACGGAGATAGAGAACTTTTTTCTACGTTCACTTTCCACCCGTGAGATCTGAGAAAGGCCAGGACAATGTCCGTGTGAGCCTTTGCTCGAGGAAGGGACGACGCTTGAATCAGAATGTCGTCCAAGTAAGGTACTACTGCAATGCCCCTTGGTCTTAGCACCGCTAGAAGGGACCCTAGTACCTTTGTGAAAATCCTTGGAGCAGTGGCTAATCCGAACGGAAGTGCCACAAACTGGTAATGCTTGTCCAGGAATGCGAACCTTAGGAACCGATGATGTTCCTTGTGGATAGGAATATGTAGATACGCATCCTTTAAATCCACCGTGGTCATGAATTGACCTTCCTGGATGGAAGGAAGAATTGTTCGAATGGTTTCCATTTTGAACGATGGAACCTTGAGAAACTTGTTTAGGATCTTGAGATCTAAGATTGGTCTGAATGTTCCCTCTTTTTTGGGAACTACGAACAGATTGGAGTAGAACCCCATCCCTTGTTCTCCTAAAGGAACAGGATGAATCACTCCCATTTTTAACAGGTCTTCTACACAATGTAAGAATGCCTGTCTTTTTATGTGGTCTGAAGACAATTGAGACCTGTGGAACCTCCCCCTTGGGGGAAGCCCCTTGAATTCCAGAAGATAACCTTGGGAGACTATTTCTAGTGCCCAAGGATCCAGAACATCTCTTGCCCAAGCCTGAGCGAAGAGAGAGAGTCTGCCCCCCACCAGATCCGGTCCCGGATCGGGGGCCAACATCTCATGCTGTCTTGGTAGCAGTGGCAGGTTTCTTGGCCTGCTTTCCTTTGTTCCAGCCTTGCATTGGTCTCCAGGCTGGCTTGGCTTGAGAAGTATTACCCTCTTGCTTAGAGGACGTAGCACTTGGGGCTGGTCCGTTTCTGCGAAAGGGACGAAAATTAGGTTTATTTTTGGCCTTGAAAGACCTATCCTGAGGAAGGGCATGGCCCTTGCCCCCAGTGATATCAGAGATAATCTCTTTCAAGTCAGGGCCAAACAGCGTTTTCCCCTTGAAAGGAATGTTAAGCAATTTGTTCTTGGAAGACGCATCCGCTGACCAAGATTTTAACCAAAGCGCTCTGCGCGCCACAATAGCAAAACCAGAATTTTTCGCCGCTAACCTAGCCAATTGCAAAGTGGCGTCTAGGGTGAAAGAATTAGCCAATTTGAGAGCATGAATTCTGTCCATAATCTCCTCATAAGAAGAAGAATTATTATTGAGCGCCTTTTCTAGCTCATCGAACCAGAAACACGCTGCTGTAGTGACAGGAACAATGCATGAAATTGGTTGTAGAAGGTAACCTTGCTGAACAAACATCTTTTTAAGCAAACCTTCTAATTTTTTATCCATAGGATCTTTGAAAGCACAACTATCTTCTATGGGTATAGTGGTGCGTTTGTTTAGAGTAGAAACCGCCCCCTCGACCTTGGGGACTGTCTGCCATAAGTCCTTTCTGGGGTCGACCATAGGAAACAATTTTTTAAATATGGGGGGAGGGACGAAAGGTATACCGGGCCTTTCCCATTCTTTATTTACAATGTCCGCCACCCGCTTGGGTATAGGAAAAGCTTCGGGGGGCCCCGGGACCTCTAGGAACTTGTCCATTTTACATAGTTTCTCTGGAATGACCAAATTCTCACAATCATCCAGAGTGGATAACACCTCCTTAAGCAGAGCGCGGAGATGTTCCAATTTAAATTTAAATGTAATCACATCAGGTTCAGCTTGTTGAGAAATTTTCCCTGAATCTGAAATTTCTCCCTCAGACAAAACCTCCCTGGCCCCCTCAGACTGGTGTAGGGGCCCTTCAGAATCAATATCATCAGCGTCCTCATGCTCTTCAGTATTTTCTAAAACAGAGCAGTCGCGCTTTCGCTGATAAGTGGGCATTTTGGCTAAAATGTTTTTGATAGAATTATCCATTACAGCCGTTAATTGTTGCATAGTAAGGAGTATTGGCGCGCTAGATGTACTAGGGGCCTCCTGTGTGGGCAAGACTGGTGTAGACGAAGGAGGGGATGATGCAGTACCATGCTTACTCCCCTCACTTGAGGAATCATCTTGGGCATCATTTTCTCTAAATTTTGTGTCACATAAATCACATCTATTTAAATGAGAAGGAACCTTGGCTTCCCCACATTCAGAACACAGTCTATCTGGTAGTTCAGACATGTTAAACAGGCAAAAACTTGATAACAAAGTACAAAAAACGTTTTAAAATAAACCGTTACTGTCACTTTAAATTTTAAACTGAACACACTTTATTACTGCAATTGCGAAAAAGTATGAAGGAATTGTTCAAAATTCACCAAAATTTCACCACAGTGTCTTAAAGCCTTAAAAGTATTGCACACCAAATTTGGAAGCTTTAACCCTTAAAATAACGGAACCGGAGCCGTTTTTATATTTAACCCCTTTACAGTCCCTGGTATCTGCTTTGCTGAGACCCAACCAAGCCCAAAGGGGAATACGATACCAAATGACGCCTTCAGAAAGTCTTTTCTATGTATCAGAGCTCCTCACACATGCATCTGCATGTCATGCTTCTCAAAAACAAGTGCGCAATAGAGGCGCGAAAATGAGACTCTGCCTATGATTAGGGAAAGCCCCTAGAGAATAAGGTGTCCAATACAGTGCCTGCCGGTTATTTTACATAATTCCCAAGATTAAAATAATTCCTCAAGGCTATGGAGTATAAAATATGTTTATATATAAATCGATTTAGCCCAGAAAATGTCTACAGTCTTAAAAAGCCCTTGTGAAGCCCTTTTTTTCTTTCTGTAATAAAAATGGCTTACCGGATCCCATAGGGAAAATGACAGCTTCCAGCATTACATCGTCTTGTTAGAATGTGTCATACCTCAAGCAGCAAAAGTCTGCTCACTGTTCCCCCAACTGAAGTTAATTCCTCTCAACAGTCCTGTGTGGAAACAGCCATCGATTTTAGTAACTGTTGCTAAAATCATTTTCCTCTTACAAACAGAAATCTTCATCTCTTTTCTGTTTCAGAGTAAATAGTACATACCAGCACTATTTTAAAATAACAAACTCTTGATTGAATAATAAAAACTACAGTTAAACACTAAAAAACTCTTAAGCCATCTCCGTGGAGATGTTGCCTGTACAACGGCAAAGAGAATGACTGGGGAAGGCGGAGCCTAGGAGGGATCATGTGACCAGCTTTGCTGGGCTCTTTGCCATTTCCTGTTGGGGAAGAGAATATCCCACAAGTAAGGATGACGCCGTGGACCGGACACACCTATGTTGGAGAAATGTAAAATCTGTAAATGTGTGAGATGCAGAAAGCTAAGCCGCTCCCTCTGCGCAACAGTAGCAAGAAGTGAACATGACTAACTCTGCAGTAGCTCACAGGAAATACTTAAAGGGACAGTCAAGTATAAATTAAACTTTCATTATTCAGATAGGACTTTTAATTTTAATTGACTTTCCAATTTACTTTTATCATCAAATTTGCTTTTTTTCTCTTGGTATTCTTAGTTTAAACTAAACATAGGTAGGCTCATATGCTAATTTCTAAGCCTTTGAGGGCTGCCTCTTATCACATGCTTTTTAAATCTCTTTTCAACACAAAGAGACAGAAAGTACACGTGGGCCATATAGATAACACTGTGCTCAGGCACAGAAAGTTATTTAAGATCTAGCACAATACAATGCTAAATTTAAGACAATAGATAATAAACAGTCACAGTCATGTGATCAGGGGGCTGGAAGAAGGTTCCTAGATACAAGGTAATCACAGAGGTAAAAAACATAATTTATGCTTACCTGATAAATTTATTTCTCTTGTAGTGTGTTCAGTCCACGGGTCATCCATTACTTATGGGATATATTCTCCTTCCCAACAGGAAGTTGCAAGAGGATCACCCAAGCAGAGCTGCTATATAGCTCCTCCCCTCACATGTCATATCCAGTCATTCGACCGAAACAAGACGAGAAAGGAGAAACTATAGGGTGCAGTGGTGACTGGAGTTATAATTTAAAATTTAGAACCTGCCTCAAAAAAGACAGGGCGGGCCGTGGACTGAACACACTACAAGAGAAATAAATTTATCAGGTAAGCATAAATTATGTTTTCTCTTGTTAAGTGTGTTCAGTCCACGGGTCATCCATTACTTATGGGATACCAATACCAAAGCTAAAGTACACGGATGATGGGAGGGACAAGGCAGGAACTCTAAAGGAACCACTGCCTGTAGAAACTTTCTCCCAAAAACAGCCTCCGAAGAAGCAAAAGTATCAAATTTGTAAAATTTGGAAAAAGTATGAAGTGAAGACCAAGTTGCAGCCTTGCAAATCTGTTCAACAGAGGCCTCATTCTTAAAGGCCCAAGTGGAAGCCACAGCTCTAGTGGAATGAGCTGTAATTCGTTCAGGAGGCTGCTGACCAGCAGTCTCATAGGCTAAACGTATTATGCTACAAAGCCAAAAAGAGAGAGAGGTAGCCGAAGCCTTTTGACCTCTCCTCTGTCCAGAGTAAACGACAAACAAAGAAGAAGTTTGCCGAAAATCTTTAGTTGCCTGGAAGTAAAACTTCAGGGCACGGACTACGTCTAGATTATGCAAAAGACGTTCCTTCTTTGAAGAAGGATTAGGACATAATGATGGAACAACAATCTCTTGATTGATATTCCTGTTAGAAACAACCTTAGGTAAAAACCCAGGTTTAGTATGCAGGACTACCTTGTCTGAATGAAAGATCAGATAAGGGGAATCACAATGTAAGGCAGATAACTCAGACTCTTCGAGCCGAGGAAATAGCCATCAAGAACAGAACTTTCCAAGATAAAAGTTTAATATCAATGGAATGAAGGGGTTCAAACGGAACACCCTGCAGAACTTTAAGAACCAAGTTTAAGCTCCAAGGAGGAGCAACAGTTTTAAATACAGGTTTAATTCTAGCCAAAGCCTGACAAAAAGCCTGGACGTCTGGATTGTCTGCCAGACGCTTGTGTAAAAGAATAGACAGAGCAGAAATCTGTCCCTTTAGTGAACTAGCGGATAAGCCCTTTTCTAAACCCTCTTGTAGAAAGGACAATATCCTAGGAATCCTAACCTTACTCCACGAGTAACTCTTGGATTCACACCAATATAAATATTTACGCCATATCTTATGGTAAATTTTTCTGTTAACAGGTTTCCGAGCCTGTATTAATGTATCAATAACCGAATCCGAAAACCCCCGCTTTGATAGAATCAAGCGTTCAATTTCCAAGCAGTCAGCCTCAGAGAAATTAGGTTTGGATGGTTGAAAGGACCCTGAATTAAAAGGTCCTGCCTCAGGGGTAGAGACCATGGTGGACAGGACGTCATGTCCACTAGGTCTGCATACCAGGTCCTGCATGGCCACGCAGGCGCTATCAGAATCACCGATGCTCTCTCCTGTTTGATCCTGGCAATCAGTCGAGGTAGCAACGGAAAAGGTGGAAACACATAAGCTATGTTGAAAACCCAAGGGGCTGCTAGTGCATCTACCAGCACCGCTCCCGGGTCCCTGGACCTGGATCCGTAACAAGGAAGCTTGGCGTTCTGGCAAGATGCCATGAGATCCAGATCCGGTTTGCCCCAACGATGAATCAGTTGAGCAAATACCTCCGGGTGAAGTTCCCACTCCCCCGGATGAAAAGTCTGGCGACTTAGAAAATCCGCCTCCCAGTTCTCCACGCCTGGGATGTAGATCGCTGACAGGTGGCAAGAGTGAAACTCTGCCCAGCGAATTATCTTCGAGACTTCCAACATCGCTAGGGAACTCCTGGTTCCCCCTTGATGATTGATGTAAGCCACAGTCGTGATGTTGTCCGACTGAAATCTGATGAATCTCAGTGTTGCTAACTGAGGCCAAGCTAGAAGAGCATTGAATATTGCTCTTAATTCTAGAATGTTTATTGGGAGGAGTTTCTCCTCCTGAGTCCACGATCCCTGAGCCTTCAGGGAATTCCAGACTGCTCCCCAGCCTAGTAGGCTGGCATCTGTTGTTACAATCGTCCAATCTGGTCTGCGAAAGGTCATTCCTTTGGACAGATGAACCCGAGACAACCACCAGAGAAGAGAATCTCTGGTCTCCTGGTCCAGATTTAGCAAAGGGGACAGATCTGAGTAATCCCCGTTCCATTGACTTAGCATGCATAGTTGCAGCGGTCTGAGATGCAGGCGCGCAAATGGCACTATGTCCATTGCCGCGACCATTAAGCCGATTACTTCCATGCACTGAGCTACTGATGGGCTTGGAATGGAGTGAAGGACACGGCAAGCATTGAGAATCTTTGATAACCTGGACTCCGTCAGGTAAATCTTCATCTCTACAGAATCTATAAGAGTCCCTAGAAAAGGAACCCTTGTGAGTGGTAACAGAGAACTCTTTTCCAAGTTCACTTTCCACCCATGCGACCTCAGAAATGCTAGAACTATCTCTGTATGAGACTTTGCATTTTGAAAACTTGACGCTTGTATCAGAATGTCGTCTAGGTACGGAGCCACCGCTATGCCTCGTGGTCTTAGTACCGCCAGAAGTGAGCCCAGAACCTTCGTAAAAATTCTCGGGGCCAAAGCTAACCCGAAGGGAAGAGCTACAAACTGGTAATGCCTGTCTAGAAAAGCAAACCTTAGGTACCGATAATGATCTTTGTGAATCGGTATGTGAAGGTAGGCATCCTTTAAGTCCACTGTGGTCATATATTGACCCTCTTGGATCATGGGTAGGATGGTCCGAATGGTTTCCATCTTGAACGATGGAACCCTTAGGAATTTGTTTAAGATTTTTAAGTCTAAGATTGGTCTGAATGTTCCCTCTTTTTTGGGAACCACAAACAGATTTGAGTAAAACCCTTGCCCTTGTTCCGTTCGCGGAACTGGGTGGATCACTCCCATCACTAAGAGGTCTTGTACACATTGTAGAAATGCCTCTTTCTTTACTAGGTTTGTTGATAACCTTGACAGATGAAACCTCCCTTGTGGAGGAGAAGTTTTGAAATCCAGAAGGTATCCCTGAGATACAATCTCCAACTTCCAGGGATCCTGTACATCTCTTGCCCAAGCCTGGACGAAGAGAGAAAAAGTCTGCCCCCCACTAGATCCGTCTCCGGAGAGGGGGCCCTGTCTTCATGCTGTCTTAGGGGCGGAAGTAGGCTTTCTGGCCTGCTTGCCCTTGTTCCATGACCGGTTGCCTTTCCAACCCTGTCTGTAACGAGCAGTAGTTCCTTCCTGTTTTGGAGCGGAGGAAGTTGATGCTGCTCCTGCCTTGAGATTACGAAAGGCACGAAAATTAGACTGTTTGGCCTTTGATTTGGCCCTGTCCTGAGGAAGGGTGTGGCCCTTACCTCCCGTAATGTCAGCAATAATTTCCTTCAAGCCGGGCCCGAACAAGGTCTGCCCTTTGAAGGGAATGTTAAGTAGTTTAGACTTAGAAGTTACATCTGCTGACCAGGATTTAAGCCATAACGCCCTACGCGCCTGTATGGCGAATCCGGAATTTTTAGCCGTAAGTTTGGTTAAATGCACTACGGCATCCGAAACAAACGCATTAGCCAGTTTAAGCGTTCTAACTTTGCTCAAAGTCTCATCCAATGGTGCTGTGCGAATCGCCTCTTCCAGAGACTCAAACCAGAATGCCGCTGCAGCCGTGACAGGCGCAATGCATGCAAGAGGCTGCAATATAAAACCTTGTTGAACAAACATTTTCTTAAGGTAACCCTCTAATTTTTTATCCATTGGATCTGAGAAAGCACAGCTATCCTCCACCGGGATAGTGGTACGCTTGGCTAAAGTAGAAACTGCTCCCTCCACCTTAGGGACCGTCTGCCATAAGTCTCGTGTGGTGGCGTCTATAGGGAACATTTTTCTAAATATCGGAGGAGGGGAAAAAGGCACACCGGGTCTATCCCACTCCTTACTAATAATTTCTGTAAGCCTTTTTGGTATAGGAAAAACGTCAGTACACACCGGTACCGCATAGTATCTATCCAACCTACATAATTTCTCTGGGATTGCCACCGTGTCGCAATCATTCAGAGCCGCTAACACCTCCCCTAGTAACACGCGGAGGTTCTCAAGCTTAAATTTAAAATTTGAAATTTCTGAATCCGGTCTCCCCGGATCAGAACCGTCACCGACAGAATGAAGCTCACCGTCCTCATGTTCTGCAAATTGTGACGCAGTATCAGACATGGCTCTCGTGTCATCAGCGCGCTCTGTCCTTAACCCAGAGCTATCGCGCTTGCCTCTTAATTCGGGCATATTGTATAATACTTCTTTCATAACATTAGCCATATCATGTAAAGTGATTTGTAAGGGCCTTGATGTACTTGGCGCCTCAATCTTACGCATCTCCCGAGCGGGAGACGAAGGTACTGACACGTGAGGAGAGTTAGACGGCATAACTTCCCCCTCGTCGTCTGGTGATAATTTCTTTATCGGTACAGATTGACTTTTATTCAAAGTAATATCAATACAATTGGTACACATATTTCTATTGGGCTCCACATCGGCTTTCGAACACAATGAACAAGCAGATTCCTCTGTATCAGACATGTCTGAACAGACTTAGCAATGAAGCCAGCAAGCTTGGAAATCACTCTCAATAAGTTTACAAGCAATTATAAAAAACGCTGCAGCGCTTTTAAAAACACAGTTGAATTACAAAGAAAACTAATTCAGTTATAGACAAACAATTCTTAACGAGAAGTGTATTAATTAGCAGAGGATTGCACCCATTAGCAAAAGGATGATTAACCCCTCAATACCCAAAAACGGATATCAAATTAAGATTTAAGGCTTTAATCACAGTCAAACACACTGTCACAGATCTGCTGTGACTGATTACCTCCCTCAAAAACGAATTTTGCAGACCCCTGAGCTCTCTAGAGACGTCCTGGATCAAGGAGGAAGAAACAGAAAGACTGTGCTAGAATTTTAACTGCGCAACAAGGCGCTAAAACAAGGTCCCTCCCACTCATATTACAACAGTGGGAGACCTGATATAACGGTTTCTATGCAGAAAAATACGTTAGCCATGTGGAAAAAAATCATGCCCAAAAGATTTATCACCAAAGTACCTCACAAAACGAATAACATGCCAGTAAACGTTTTAAAAACAACATTTTCAATGTCATGTAAAGTTATCACTAAGCCTGCTACCAGTCGCTTCCACTGCAGATAAGGCTTAAACATTATTTCAGTATTAACAGTATTTTCTCAGTCAAATTCTAGTCCCTAGAAAATAACTCAACTGCGCATACATTTATCAGCCTGATACCAGTCGCTACTACTGCATTTAAGGCTGTACTTACATCATATGGGTAACAGCAGTATTTTCTTAGTCAATTCCATTCCCAGAAAATAATGTACTGCACATACCTCATTTGCGGGGAACCCCGCATGCTATTCCCCTCTTTCTGAAGTTACCCTACTCCTCAGAATGTCGAGAACAGCCAGCGGATCTTAGTTACGTCTGCTAAGATCATAGAAAAACGCAGGCAGATTCTTCTCCAAATACTGCCTGAGATACAAAAAACGGCACACTCCGGTGTCATTTTAAAATAACAAACTTTTGATTGAAGAATAATTAAGTAAAAACTCCAACTCCTCTCGCGACCTCCTTCTTTGTTGAGGGTTGCAAGAGAATGACTGGGTATGACATGTGAGGGGAGGAGCTATATAGCAGCTCTGCTTGGGTGATCCTCTTGCAACTTCCTGTTGGGAAGGAGAATATATCCCATAAGTAATGGATGACCCGTGGACTGAACACACTTAACAAGAGAAAGTATATTAATATAACTGTTGGTTATGCAAAACTGGGGAATGAGTAATAAAGGGATTATCTATCTTTTAAAACAATAACAATTCTATGGTTGACTGTCCCTTTAATGAGTCACAGTTTGCTAATATGAATGGGAACACTAGCTCAGCAATGGTGGTACCACAACAATTAGTACAGAATCCTATGTCTTTATATAGTGTTCATTCTGATGCCCCTGTCTCTCTGTATTTAGCAGATTATAATCTTAGGGCCACTTTCTGACATCTTTTTATTGTGCTGTAGCACAGTACTTGTGGCTACTCATAAATGACATTATAAATGTAAAATTAGAAAAGTTATTTTCTCATACTTGATATATTAATGATATTATGGTTATGGTATTCTTATACCAATCAGGATAAGTGAGTGCAGAGCCAACTTTCTCACCATTCCGTTGCTTATACATGGTCAAAAGCCTAGCAATAGTAGGTATATATAAATGAGCACAAGGGAGCACTATTTCATTGAATCTTCAGCTTGTATAAAGTAAGAAAATATTGCAGAATCCAGGAACATCAGTACCGCTCAGTATCCTAGCGGTTCCTATATGCGGCGGTAGATGAAGAGAAGCCAACTGGCCCGCCGCATATAGGAACCGCTAGGATACTGAGCGGTTATTTTTAGTTCCTGCTTCAAAAGGCCCCTTCACTAAAATCGGCGCAAGCTCCAAAAACGGGACTGTGGAGGATCGCAAAGTTACTGGCAGAAGGAAGGAAGATGGGAATGACGAAATAGAGGAGGGGGCTGGCAGCCATTTCAAAACGGCCGAGGGACATGTAGTAAGTAATTTTACTTGAAAACTATATATTTAGCACAATTGGGCTACAGTTTTTACTATTTATCCTAGTAAACTTTATCTGTAGGAGTAAGAACATTTTTGGGGTTCACTGTCCCTTTAAGCAACTTTCTAATTTACTACTATTATCAATTTTTCTTAGTTCTCTTGGTATCTTTATTTGAAAAAGCAGAAATGTAAGCTTACAAGCCGGCCCATCTTTGGTTCAGCACCTGGGTTGTGCTTGCTGATTGGTGGCTAAATGCAGCCACCAATCAGCAAGCGCTTTTCAGGGTCTGAACCAAAAAGTCAAATAAAGATACCAAAAGATTTTTTGGTTAATTCCAGGTAGAAACTGAGGATTACCACATACTGGTAGATGTTGGGATAAGTAAGGGTTAATCTTAATTATTTTACCATATGATTGCCATGCTGCTATTATATTCTTAAATACCAATAGTTTAGCGATTTTTCTCAGCAGATTTCTTATCGGGCAATGCAAAATCACTTTCAGAGAAAAGGACATACATATGGCAGTTTCCATCCGATAAGATGCGACAATTATTTTCTGTTAACCAGTCAACTGCATATTTCAAAAGGACCCCAATGCTAAACCTCCCGTTCTGTTAGGTGAGGAGAGTTTTCTAACTGAACAACAGGGTCTTTTGCCCTGCCATAGGAAATATGTACATATTTTATTGAAAATATTTATATCTTTTTATCAATAGAAGTAGATTTTGCAACAAGTATAATATTTCCAAGGAAATACTCAATTCAAAATGATGTTATATAAATAAATATAGGGATGGACAAAACTGAAGTGTGCAAACCTGCATTTAAAGTGATGGTAAACTCTCCCCTTTTTTAAATCAGATCCGGAATGTTAGTGCTATTTTAGATGCGTTTAATTCATCAGTTGTAATAAAGATGCGCTATAACTTACTTTTTAATATAGATATAAAATTAAAATATCCTGTGCTCGGCCGTTCACTTCAAAAATCAATTTTTCTGTGAGCTAACAGTTTAAATTGGTGTCCAATCAGTGCTCTAGCTACAAAGGAAGTGCCATATGGGGAGAGTGCTGATTGGAGAACAATTCAAACCTTTAGCTCACAGAAAAATTGACTTTTGAAGTGGGCAGCAGAGTGGGGAATCTTTCATTTTTATATCTATATTAAAAACATAATTTATGCTTACCTGATAAATTTATTTCTCTTGTAGTGTGTTCAGTCCACGGGTCATCCATTACTTATGGGATATATTCTCCTTCCCAACAGGAAGTTGCAAGAGGATCACCCAAGCAGAGCTGCTATATAGCTCCTCCCCTCACATGTCATATCCAGTCATTCGACCGAAACAAGACGAGAAAGGAGAAACTATAGGGTGCAGTGGTGACTGGAGTTATAATTTAAAATTTAGAACCTGCCTCAAAAAGACAGGGCGGGCCGTGGACTGAACACACTACAAGAGAAATAAATTTATCAGGTAAGCATAAATTATGTTTTCTCTTGTTAAGTGTGTTCAGTCCACGGGTCATCCATTACTTATGGGATACCAATACCAAAGCTAAAGTACACGGATGAAGGGAGGGACAAGGCAGGAACATTAAACAGAAGGAACCACTGCCTGTAGAACCTTTCTCCCAAAAACAGCCTCCAAAGAAGCAAAAGTGTCAAATTTGTAAAATTTGGAAAAAGTATGAAGTGAAGACCAAGTTGCAGCCTTGCAAATCTGTTCAGAGGCCTCATTTTTAAAGGCCCAAGTGGAAGCCACAGCTCTAGTGGAATGAGCTGTAATTCTTTCAGGAGGCTGCTGTCCAGCAGTCTCATAGGCTAAACGTATTATGCTACGAAGCCAAAAAGAGAGAGAGGTAGCCGAAGCCTTTTGACCTCTCCTCTGTCCAGAGTAAACGACAAACAGGGAAGAAGTTTGTCGAAAATATTTAGTTGCCTGTAAGTAGAACTTCAGGGCACGGACCACGTCTAGATTATGCAAAAGACGTTCCTTCTTTGAAGAAGGATTAGGACACAATGATGGAACAACAATCTCTTGATTGATATTCCTGTTAGAAACAACCTTAGGCAAAAACCCAGGTTTAGTACGCAGGACTACCTTGTCTGAATGAAAGATCAGATAAGGAGAATCACAATGTAAGGCAGATAACTGAGACTCTTCGAGCCGAGGAAATAGCCATCAAAAACAGAACTTTCCAAGATAAAAGCTTAATATCAATGGAATGAAGGGGTTCAAACGGAACACCCTGAAGAACTTTAAGAACCAAGTTTAAGCTCCACGGAGGAGCAAAAGCCTTAAATACAGGCTTAATCCTAGCCAAAGCCTGACAAAAAGCCTGGACGTCTGGATTCCCTGCCAGACGCTTGTGTAAAATAGACAGAGCAGAAATCTGTCCCTTTAGTGAAATAGCGGATAAGCCCTTTTCTAAACCCTCTTGTAGAAAAGCCAATATCCTAGGAATCCTAACCTTACTCCATGAGTAACTCTTGGATTCACACCAATATAAATATTTACGCCATATCTTATGGTAAATTTTTCTGGTAACAGGTTTCCGAGCCTGTATCAATGTATCAATAACCGAATCCGAAAACCCACGCTTTGATAGAATCAAGCGTTCAATCTCCAAGCAGTCAGCCTCAGAGAAATTAGGTTTGGATGGTTGAAAGGACCCTGAATTAGAAGGTCCTGCCTCAGAGGTAGAGACCATGGTGGACAGGACGACATGTCCACTAGGTCTGCATACCAGGTCCTGCGTGGCCACGTAGGCGCTATCAGAATCACCGATGCTCTCTCCTGTTTGATCCTGGCAATCAGTCGAGGTAGCAACGGAAAAGGTGGAAACACATAAGCTATGTTGAAAACCCAAGGGGCTGCAAGTGCATCTACCAGCACCGCTCCTGGGTCCCTGGACCTGGATCCGTAACGAGGAAGCTTGGCGTTCTGGCGAGATGCCATAAGATCCAGATCAGGTTTGCCCCAACGACGAATCAGTTGAGCAAATACCTCCGGGGTTAGTTCCCACTCCCCCGGATGAAAAGTCTGGCGACTTAGAAAATCCGCTTCCCAGTTCTCCACACCTGGGATGTAGATCGCTGACAGGTGGCAAGAATGTGACTCTGCCCAGCGAATTATCTTCGAGACTTACAACATCGCTAGGGAACTCCTGGTTCCCCCTTGATGATTGATGTAAGCCACAGTCGTGATGTTGTCCGACTGAAACCTGATGAACCTCAGTGTTGCTAACTGAGGCCAAGCTAGAAGAGCATTGAATATTGCTCTTAATTCTAGAATGTTGATTGGTAGGAGTTTCTCCTCCTGAGTCCACGATCCCTGAGCCTTCAGGGAGTTCCAGACTGCTCCCCAGCCTAGAAGGCTGGCATCTGTTGTTACAATCGTCCAATCTGGTCTGCGAAAGGTCATTCCTTCGGACAGATGAACCCGTGACAACCACCAGAGAAGAGAATCTCAGGTCTCCTGGTCCAGATTTAGCAAAGGGGACAGATCTGAGTAATCCCCGTTCCACTGACTTAGCATGCATAGTTGCAGCGGTCTGAGATGCAGGCGCGCAAATGGCACTATGTCCATTGCCGCGACCATCAAGCCGATTACTTCCATACACTGAGCTACTGATGGGCTTGGAATGGAGTGAAGGGCACGGCAAGCATTGAGAATCTTTGATAACCTGGACTCCGTCAGGTAAATCTTCATCTCTACAGAATCTATAAGAGTCCCTAGAAAAGGAACCCTTGTGAGTGGTAACAGAGAACTCTTTTCCACGTTTACTTTCCACCCATGCGACCTCAGAAATGCTAGAACTATCTCTGTATGAGACTTTGCATTTTGAAAACTTGACGCTTGAATCAGAATGTCGTCTAGGTACGGAGCCACCGCTATGCCTCGTGGTCTTAGTACCGCCAGAAGTGAGCCCAGAACCTTTGTAAAAATTCTCGGGGCCGTAGCTAACCCGAAGGGAAGAGCTACAAACTGGTAATGCCTGTCTAGAAAGGCAAATCTTAGGTACCGATAATGATCTTTGTGAATCGGTATGTGAAGGTAGGCATCCTTTAAGTCCACTGTGGTCATATATTGACCCTCTTGGATCATGGTCAGGATGGTCCGAATGGTTTCCATCTTGAACGATGGAACCCTTAGGAATTTGTTTAAGATCTTTAAGTCTAAGATTGGTCTGAAGGTTCCCTCTTTTTTGGGAACCACAAATAGATTTGAGTAAAACCCTTGTCCTCGTTCCGTTCGCGGAACTGGGTGGATCACTCCCATCACTAAGAGGTCTTGTACACATTGTAGAAATGCCTCTTTCTTTACTAGGTTTGTTGATAACCTTGACAGATGAAACCTCCCTTGTGGAGGAGAAGTTTTGAAATCCAGAAGGTATCCCTGAGATATAATCTCCAACGTCCAGGGATCCTGTACATCTCTTGCCCAGGCCTGGGCGAAGAGAGAATGTCTGCCCCCCACTAGATCCGTCTCCGGAGAGGGGGCCCTGTCTTCATGCTGTCTTAGGGGCGGAAGTAGGCTTTCTGGCCTGCTTGCCCTTGTTCCATGACTGGTTGCCTTTCCAACCCTGTCTGTAACGAGCAGTAGTTCCTTCCTGTTTTGGAGCGGAGGAAGTTGATGCTGCTCCTGCCTTGAAGTTACGAAAGGCACGAAAATTAGACTGTTTGGCCTTTGATTTGGCCCTGTCCTGAGGAAGGGTGTGGCCCTTACCTCCCGTAATGTCAGCAATAATTTCCTTCAAGCCGGGCCCGAACAAGGTCTGCCCTTTGAAGGGAATGTTAAATAGTTTAGACTTAGAAGTTACATCTGCTGACCAGGATTTAAGCCATAGCGCCCTGTGCGCCTGTATGGCGAATCCGGAATTTTTAGCCGTAAGTTTGGTTAAATGCACTACAGCATCCGAAACAAATGCATTAGCCAGTTTAAGCGTTCTAACTTTGCTCAAAGTCTCATCCAATGGTGCTGTGCGAATCGCCTCTTCCAGAGACTCAAACCAGAATGCCGCTGCAGCCGTGACAGGCGCAATGCATGCAAGAGGCTGCAATATAAAACCTTGTTGAACAAACATTTTCTTAAGGTAACCCTCTAATTTTTTATCCATTGGATCTGAGAAAGCACAGCTATCCTCCACCGGGATAGTGGTACGCTTGGCTAAAGTAGAAACTGCTCCCTCCACCTTAGGGACCGTCTGCCATAAGTCTCGTGTGGTGGCGTCTATAGGGAACATTTTTCTAAATATCAGAGGAGGGGAAAAGGGCACACCGGGTCTATTCCACTCCTTACTAATAATTTCTGTAAGCCTTTTTGGTATAGGAAAAACGTCAGTACACACCGGTACCGCATAGTATCTATCCAACCTACATAATTTCTCTGGGATTGCCACCGTGTCGCAATCATTCAGAGCCGCTAACACCTCCCCTAGTAACACGCGGAGGTTCTCAAGCTTAAATTTAAAATTTCTTTTTTTTTTTTTTTTTTTTTATTTTTTTATTTTAATGCTTTTATTGAGATTTTTCCAGGGTATACATAGAATAACAATAAAGAAACATTCAAAACAACAATTATTGCAATAGATGAAACATTGTTACAATTATGCCACTATTCTTAGGACAGTAAAGCTCGAGGTTAGCTATTACTATTGGTTTGAATGACAAATACCAATCAGCTGCCGTCTATGTATGTAGATTATCTATGAGTGATAAAATTTGAAATTTCTGAATCCGGTCTCCCCGGATCAGAACCGTCACCGACAGAATGAAGCTCACCGTCCTCATGTTCTGCAAATTGTGACGCAGTATCGGACATGGCTCTCGTGTCATCAGCGCGCTCTGTCCTTAACCCAGAGCTATCGCGCTTGCCTCTTAATTCGGGCATATTGAATAATACTTCTTTCATAACATTAGCCATATCATGTTAAGTGATTTGTAAGGGCCTTGATGTACTTGGCGCCTCAATCTTACGCACCTCCCGAGCGGGAGACGCAGGTACTGACACGTGAGGAGAGTTAGACGGCATAACTTCCCCCTCGTTGTCTGGTGATAATTTCTTTATCGGTACAGATTGACTTTTATTCAAAGTAATATCAATACAATTGGTACACATATTTCTATTGGGCTCCACACCAGCTTTTGAACATAATGAACAAGCAGATTCCTCTGTATCAGACATGTTTAAACAGACTAGCAATGAAGCTAACAAGCTTGGAAATCACTTTCAATAAGTTTACAAGCAATAAAAAAAAACAAAAAAAAAACGCTGCAGCGCTTTTAAAAACACAATTGAATAACAAAGAAAACGAATTCAGTTATAGTGAACAATTCTTAACGAGAAATGTATTAATTAGCAGAGGATTGCACCCATTAGCAAAAGGATGATTAACCTCTCAATACCCAAAAACGGATATCAAATTAAGATTTAACGCTTTTATCACAGTCAAACACACTGTCACAGATCTGCTGTGACTGATTACCTCCCTCAAAAACAAATTTTGAAGACCCCTGAGCTCTCTAGAGACGTCCTGGATCAAGGAGGAAGAAAAAGAAAGACTGTGCTAGAATTTTAACTGCGCAACAAGGCGCTAAAACAAGGTCCCTCCCACTCATATTACAACAGTGGGAGACCTGATATAACGGTTTCTATGCAGAAAATACGTTAGCCATGTGGAAAAAAATCATGCCCAAAAAGATTTATCACCAAAGTACCTCACAAAACGAATAACATGCCAGTAAACGTTTTAAAAACAACATTTTGAATGTCATGCAAAGTTATCACTAAGCCTGCTACCAGTCGCTTCCACTGCAGATAAGGCTTAAACATTATTTCAGCATTAACAGTATTTTCTCAGTCAAATTCTAGTCCCTAGAAAATAACTCAACTGCGCATACATTTATCAGCCTGATACCAGTCGCTACTACTGCATTTAAGGCTGTACTTACATCATATGGGTAACAGCAGTATTTTCTTAGTCAATTCCATTCCCAGAAAATAATGTACTGCACATACCTCATTTGCGGGGGACCCCGCATGCTATTCCCCTCTTTCTGAAGTTACCCTACTCCTCAGAATGTCGAGAACAGCCAGCGGATCTTAGTTACGTCTGCTAAGATCATAGAAAAACGCAGGCAGATTCTTCTCCAAATACTGCCTGAGATACAAAAAACGGCACACTCCGGTGTCATTTTAAAATAACAAACTTTTGATTGAAGAATAATTAAGTAAAAACTCCAACTCCTCTCGCGACCTCCTTCTTTGTTGAGGGTTGCAAGAGAATGACTGGATATGACATGGGGGGGAGCTATATAGCAGCTCTGCTTGGGTGATCCTCTTGCAACTTCCTGTTGGGAAGGAGAATATATCCCATAAGTAATGGATGACCCGTGGACTGAACACACTTAACAAGAGAAAAGTAGGTTATAGAATGCCAGTAATTCCTACTGGGCAAATTTCTGCTCTCTCTAGATTCTACCTCTCTCTCCCCCTTTTTTTTTTTTCCCCTTCCCCCCTCCCAACACCATCTATGTAAGTATCCCTCTCTTTCCCCAACCCCCCCTTGTAAGTTTTATGGTCAGATTGGACGCTAAGATTGAGCTCATTGAACCTTCGGGTTTGCTTAACCATGGCTACTACCTGTGAACCGACCCTATTTGCCCTTTCTAGGTGCCCTTGGGTTTTTTCTTTTTTTTTTTTTCTGATTTTTTTTACGCCTACTACTCTGGCTAATTCTATATATAACTATAACTTTAGACCATGATTCCAGTGTTACGATATCCACACCCATAGACTCAAACCTTAGACATAGCCCAATTCTGTCTGCTGGTTTTTCAGTCCCGAGTTTATTGATGGGTTGGCGACCAGTGACAACTTGGGTTGCCCGATATATTCTTACATTACTTTCAATTGAAGATATCTGAGGTTCTGGTTGTAATGCTATGATTCTTGATGCTGATTTATTATTGCTATATTGTAAAAATGTATATTTACTCATGTATGTTTGTATTTTGCTATTACTATTCTAATAAAAAATTTAAAAATGAAAGAAAAAAAAAAAAAGTAGGTTATAGCGCGTCTTATTACAACTGATTAATTAAACTTCATCTAAAATATTGCTAACATTCCGGATCTGATTTTATAAAGAGGAGAGTTGACCAGTTTTGAATGGTAGCATTTTATTTGCATTAGCAAAGATGCATCGAGTAAAAGATATCACTGTTTCAGCAGCATATGCACATATGCCCTAAGTACCCTCATTCACACTCAGAGAGAAAGCAGTAGTGCACATTATGTCAGCAGCTATTGTATCATACAATTCACCGCTGACTCTGAGCAGACATGGTGTTTGAATGCTGGTGCACTGGGCACTTCATTTTAGTCATTACAAATATTGTCCTTTCCACACCCTGTGTCATTCAGTCAGCATTGTGATATATATCCGCCCATGTGAGGGGTAAAAGTGTATTTGTGTATTATGTGCACGAAAGAGCGAGAAGACTCGGGTGGGGAAGGTGCAATCAAATGAATCAGCATGTTCATTTCATATTAATAATCACATTTTTTTTTAAAGTAGATATACAAATTGTGTAGGAATATGCTGGTTTCTAGAGCACACTGACAGACTGCGTGTAAAAACACACCTGTGTATACACTGTCAGACAGCTGGGCAGGTTTTCCCTGGAGAGTGTGGGGGTGTTTTCCTCTTATGTAGACAGCCCTAAGGGAGCACATACAGGGACAGATGGCACTGAAAGCAGAAGACCTTCACGGAAGGCTAACAGTTTTGCTGTCATAGCAACTGATAAAACAGCTCTATAGTCGCTAGCTCTCAGTGATGGGTGTTTCCCCGTGGACATCCTAAGCAACAAACAATACATTAAACAACAAGCCTCAGTCAGTATCTCCCATCCTATTTGTCCCCTGCTCCCAAATCTCCAGGCAAGTATGAAAGTACAGTCAGTCTAAGGCATGTATGTTTATCTAACACCAATGAGCCCTAATTTAGTCTGCTTGCACAAAGTTAGCTACATATTACTACTATAGCTCTCCTGAGGGGCAGCAGCATATGATATTGTCACTCAATATAGGATTCTAATCTTAAAACAACTATTGATTCTGTCACTGCTGTAAAATATTAAGCTATGTTGCTTTCTAACTGCATACCCTTCTTTTTCAAGATCTCTGAATGTTCATTCTTCTTTGCAAATTATAATTTTTGACACTACCTTTAAAGTATCTGGCTAAAAGTATGTGTACACGTGACCATCACACTTATATGAGCTTGTTTGACATCTCATTACAAAACCATTGGCATTAATATGGAGTTGACACCCTGTGTGACTATAACAGTTGCCACTCTTCTGGGAAGACTTCCCACAATATTTTGGAGTGTCTGTGGGAAATTGTGCCCACTAAACCAAAAGAGCATCAGGCACTGATGTTCGACAAGAAGCTCTGGCTCACAATCGTGTTCAATAGGGTTATGGTCAGGGCTCTGTGCAAGCCACTCGAGTTCCTCCACACCAAACAAACCATATCTTTACGCACCTCGCACAGTCAAGATGGAACAGGAAAGGGCCTTCCCCAAACTGTTGCACCCAATTGTTTTAAATGCCTGTGTATACTGTAGCATTAAAGGGATGGTAAAATTAAACTTTCATGAATCAGACAGAGCATGTCATTTTAAACAACTTTCCAATTTACTTCTATAATCTAATGTTTTTTGCTCTCCTGGTATCATTTGCTGAAAAGCTCAGGAGCTGCAATGCTCTACTAAGAGATATCTGGGGACGGTAGCTGCACACATAAGCCTCTTGTTATTGGCTCAGTTAGCTACAAGCAATGCATTGCTTCAACAAAGGATACCAAAAGAATGAAGCAAAAGTGCCTAGCACAAACCTTGAAAGAAAGAGCTCAGACCATTATCCCTCCACAACTTCACAGTAGGCACTATGCATTCCTGTAGGTAGCATTCTCCTAAAGTGTTTGCACTTTTTGTTTACCCAGCCCCTTTAAGTGGGCGTTCCAGACTACCTCATCAACAGTGCTAAATTGAGAGCTTCGGAGTAAGTTTTTAAAAGGTTTTATACTGGATTTTTAGATCAGTATCACTGCATATTATTTATACTAGTGAATTACATGCAGTTATATGAAAATTGGTGTATACTGTCCGTTTAAGGAAGCCGTGAATTCAGGTACTAGAGCTCAAAGACAGATTTAATGTATAGTGTAAAAAGGTTCACAGTGAGCACAATAAAATGAAAATACATAAAAATAGATAGTATTAGATAGTATATAAAAAAAAAGGTTAATGAGACAATAGAGACACAATTGCAAAATTATACAAAATAAAAAGTATCAAATACACAGAAATCCTAACGTTACAATTTAAAATCTGTGGAAACTCAATTATTCTTTTAGATGGTATATTCCTGGATGTGACAGTATAATGAAGTCTGCCTATGTTACAATCGCACACTTTCATACAGGTAGTGTCCATGATCCATTAATCGTGGGAATTACCCTTCACTACCACTCGGAGGAGGCAAACAGTCCCAAACCCCATGAGCTCTATAAAACCCACCACATAAACTTCAGTCTGTAGTTTGCCTCCGCTGGAGGTGGTTGAAGAATGAAGAAGATGTGCATTTGATTCTTCTGAGAAAGGGGTTTTCAGTCTATATTGGGGCCTGGTTTCCGATCAGAGTACAATGCTTGTCAGAGGGATGTATATTTGGTATTATGATTTTTTTTTTTAAACTCATGGGAAATATTTCATAAACCCCCTATACTTGGTCGCAGGGACTTGTCTTTTGCCTCACTTTATGGATCTAGGATATACTCCTATCCCATAATTTTTGCCAATATGTTTCAGTATTGGTTTGCTGCTTGTTTGTTAGTGGATGAGTGTCTATTGGATAGTGCTGATGTAGTGCTTCCCGCCACAAACATTTTTCTTCAAGGCTGCAGTTTCTGAAGCGTTTACTGCTCTTTTGCCTTCAAACAATGCGTAAAATGGTCAGTTCAGATTTTACCTTCTAAAAGTGCTTCCCTGTTTTGTGCTTTCCCTATGGAACTTCAGCCATGGCTGCCCTCAGGTGTCGCAGGAACTGGTCCTGCAGCGGCCTCCTGTGGGATTCAGGTATTTCCTACAGATATCCACTGCAGTACCCGTATTTGCACTGGATTGGCTCTCTACTGGATACTGCTGCAGCTACATGACTGGTAAGCCAGTGTAGGGGTGCTTTTGCAGGTACGTGCTTTACATTAGCACACACTCAGCCCAGAAGCTATTTGTAGGTACAACATAGCCAGGGGACCTGCCTTGTTTTTCCTCTTTACATTTTTTATTTTTATTTTTTTGCTTATGTTGCAGGTTCCTGAATACTTTATTCTGTTTTAAAACATTACAGACATAACAGAATGGCTTTAAATAATTCTCCTGCAGCTCTGTGGAAACATTTTTAGCACCTTTCTGTAAATAGGTGTTTGGCCCTTTAAGAAATCTGCTAGCTGCTCTGTGTAGTTACCAGTTTAGTTGTGCACACTCCAGGGGGTGTGTTTAATGCTTTAATTAATTATTTTTTTGCCATTTTACATTTAGCCCTCACACCGGCCACCAACAACATCCCCTTTGTTTGTTTTTTCAAGCAGGCCTTTTGTATAGTGAAGGCCTGCTTCAGTATATAAAAACAAAAGCAGTGCAGTGGTTTGGGTCTGCAATTCCTCCAGTTTGATGCATCTAATCTTGAACTTAGTTGCAAGAGGGGGTAAGTACTCTTATAAGAATCAAAACCAAAGAACAGGGTGCCCAAATGGTGTGATATCTTCAATATACGTTCAGTGAAATAATAAACTAACGTACTCACAAATTGATAAGCACTTGATAAGTGCTGTATATGCAGGCTGGACAGATTAAAGTCGGCCAGCTGACTTGTAGTTCCCGGACAGTGAACTGTAAAACCTCCAGCCGATAGGATGGACAGTGCAGAAGCTCAATGAGGTGTGGAGAGCCTAAAGACAACCTTGCACATCAACTGCTGGATACACTTCCCAGGATCGCAAAAAGTGCTCAGAAAAAAAAGAAATTACTTTCATTAAAAGCATAAAATCACATAAAAATAAAAAGTAATGATCAACGTGTTTCTTGGATTTACCGTTTCCTCAGGTGAGCTGAAAATATATATATATATATATATATATATATATATATATATATATATTTGTTGTGTACAAAAAAACAAACATATTCTCATATTAGTAAATACCAAAAATGAGTATATGACAAAACATTGAGTGCATTACTGCAAATGCATAAAATTAACTGCAAAATATAAATATCTGAATAACCATACAGTAAGTGAAAGCAAAATAATGCTATAACTCTATAGTAAATAAGCATTACCATATTCATTTAAAAATAAACAGTGCATTATATCTAGATATAGTCTTCATAATTGCAGATAGGTAAAAATGTAATAAGAACATGTAGACTGTAACAAAAGGCAATCAGAGAACCTACACACAGTTCAAGCTTTGCAGCAACACAGAAAATCAAATTCATTTTAGGGATAGCTGCCAAAAAATCTTGATAAATAAATTACTTAATGCCCTTATGACATAACTTGCATTAGCATTATAATAACCATGTCAGGTAATGTGTGTGATTGTTGAGCAGAGTTTCTGTGCTGGATTTGAACTTGTGTCTCCTGGTCTTTAGTTAAAGGGACAGTCAACACCAGAATTTTTGTTGTTTAAAAAGATAGATAATCCCTTTATTACCCATTCCCCAGTTTTGCATAACCAACACAGTTATATTAATACACTTTTTACCTCTGTGATTACCTTTTACCTAAGCCTCTGCAAACTGCCCCCTTATTTCAGTTCTTTTGACAGACTTGCATTTGAGCCAATCAGTGCTCACTGCAGGGTAACTTCACGTGCGTGAGCTCAATGTGATCTATATGAAACACATGAACTAACACCCTCTAGTGGTGAAAAACTGTCAAAATGCTTTCAGACTATAGGAGGCCTTCAAAGTCTAAGAAATTAGCATATGAACTTCCTAGGTTTAGCTTTCAACTAAGAATACCAAGAAAACAAATCAAAATTGGTGATAAAAGTAAATTGGAAAATTGTTTAAAATTACATGCCCTATCTGAATCATGGAGAAAAAAAATGGATTTCACTGTCCCTTTAAGTATGCTACCTACTGAGCTTTTCAGAACCTTACACACACTGGATTTATATTCAGGAAAAACAACAACAAAATTCCTTATAGGAAGTAGGAGGTTATGGCTGATTCGATGAAAAATTAGAGATGAACAGCTTTGACAAAGTTTAAATAACCTAGTACTCAAACAAATTTGTATAGTACAAACAACAGAGGTGACAGTTTTTGTTCCATAATACAGTATAAAAACAGTATACAATGACAGCAGATATTACAAAAAAAAAAGAGAATTTTTTTTACACTCAATCTTAAAAATGGGACAGTCAAGTCCAAAAAAACCTTTTATGATTCAAATAGGGCATGAGATTTTAAACAACTTTCCAATTTAGTTTTATCACCAATTTTGCTTTGTTCTCTTGGTATTCTTAGTTGAAAGCTAAACCTAGGAGGCTCAATATGCTAATTTCTTAGACCTTGAAGGCCACCTCTAATCTAAATGCATTTTGACAGTTTTTCACCACTAGAGGGCGTTAGTTCATGTGTTTCATATAGATAACACTGTGCTCATGCATGTGAATTTACTGAGGAGGGAGCACTGATTGGCTAATATGTAAGTCTGTCAAAAGAACTGAAATAAGGTAGCAGTCTGCAGAGGCTTACATACAAGGTAATTACGGAGGTAAAACATGTATTATTATAACTGTCTTTGTGATGCAAAACTGGGGAATGGGTAATTAAGGGATCATCTATCTTTTAAAACAACAATTCTGGTGTTGACAGTCCCTTTAAAGGATTACTTTCTGTTATAATTTTTAAGCTAAACAACTAACATATTAAAGTTAACATTAATTAAAACCTACTGACCTATATTTTCTCCAAAACGAAGTTTCATAACGTTCTAAAAGTTATATCTTTTATTCGCCGATGAGGTCACGTTATCATGCCCACTATTTTCAGCACTGCATGTTCAAAATACTTAAACCAATAACTTTGTGTTTAAAGCGCCATTTTGAAACCTAGGTATTGTAAACGGATTGGTACAGAGCAAAGGATACCCGCGGAGTGGGTTTGGAAAACAAATTTGCAGACAAGATTTCTGATATACGGTAGAGATATGTTAATGAAATGCTATTGATAAAAAGCGTATTTGGGGTAGTTAGTTAGTAACAGGCATAGAAAATATTTACTTACAGTGGCCCTTTAAGCTTAGTGTTAATACACTAAAAAAAAGAAAAACAGACTGAGGACTGAAAATCCTAACTAAAACCCCTCTCCGGCACTTTGTATGAGTACTCACCCCTTTCTAGCAACTAAATCTATGATTAGATGCATCAAACTGGATGAATTACAGACCAATAACACTGCAGTAGGCCTCAGGGAATTTGAACAACACCGGAAAGTTGTGTGTGTGTGTGGGGGGGGGGGGGGGGGTGCTAATGGCCACAGTGAGGGGAAAAAGAAAAATGTAAAAAAAAAAAAAAAATATATCACATCCCTTACAAAACTAGAGAGTGCACAACTGCACAAAAAGCCAGCAGTTAACTTAAAGGGCCAATCACAGAAAGGTGCTAAAAAAAAGTCTCCACATAGCTGCCAGAGAGTTAATAATTAATTCGGTATAGTCTGTAAGGTTTTAAAACAGTATAAAGTATGCAGGAACTGCAAAATAGGCAAAAAAGTGTGTCAAGAGGTGAGACAGGGTGAGTCCACTGGCTATGTTGTACCTGACTGACTGAGTTCCTACAAATAGCCTCTGGGCTGTGTGTGTGCTAAGGTAAAGCACCATTTCACTGGCTTATTAGGCATGCAGCTGAAACAGTATCTAGTAGAGAGTGCAGATACAGGTTTCGCAGAGGAAATCTTGTAGGAAACACCAGAATCGCACAGTAGAAGGCTGGAGGACAAGTCACTGTGACATCTAGGGGCAGCCATGGCAGAAATCCCATAAGAAAAACCTTTACTGCTTGATTGAAAGTTAGAGAGCAGCCAAACTCTTCAAAAACTGCAGCCTTGAAAAACATTTCATGACAGGAAGCACTACATCAGCACTTTTTAATAGACACTCGTCCATTAACAAGCAAGCAGCAAATAGCCAAACAGGTACTGAAACATATGAGCAGAGGTTATGGAAATAGAAGTATATTGTAGATCCATAAAGGGAGGCAAAGAACAAGTCCCTGCGTCGATTATAGAGGGTTTATTACAATTTTCCCATGAGGTGAAACAAAAAATCTTAAACGATACCCCAAATACATTCCTCTGACAAGCTGGGAAATTGGCGATCAATATAGACTGAAAACCACTTTCTCTGAAGAATCAAACGCACATATTCATTCTTCAACCACCTCCAGCAGAGGCAAAGAATAGAATGAGGTATGTGTGAGAGGTTTTATAGAGCTCTTGGAATTTGGGAATCTTTGCCTCCTCCCTGTGGTAGAGAAGGGTAATTCCCATGAGTAATGTATTGTGGATTCTCACCGCCTGTATGAAAGAAAAATCTGCTACTCATTTAAAAGTTCATCCTTTCCAGACTCCGTGCTACTGAATTGTCTTTTTATCATACATCTGTTGATAATACAAATCTACTGTATTTACTGTTCCTTTTATTTTCTGTGTGAGGAGTTAAAGAAGATTAGCCAAAAGAAAATGTACATTTGAACAACAAGTGGAGGTCAACAGCAACCTCTTATTTCTTTCTGCCTAGTTTCTGCACTGCTGTTTGGTTAGTAATTGGTGTACCAGGGACCACTCCTGCACTGCTGTCTCCTTGTACACAGTAGATTATGAAATCTCGTAAAGGACCCATGAAAGTTTTTAACCCCTTAAGGACCGGGCATTTCAGACAAAAACTTCCCCAAAAGATCAGAGCATTTTTAGCATTTTTGCCATCAATATATTTAAACAGAAATAAAGCATTTTTTATATTTACCTATCAAAACTATATAATTTATTTTAGTAGACAACCTAAAGTATTGATTTAGGTCCATTTTGGTATATTTCATGCCACCATTTCACCGCCAAATGCGATCAAATAATAAAAAAAAAAAGGTTAACTTTTTCACAATTTTAGGTTTCTCACTGAAATTATTTCCAAACAGCTTGTGCAATTATGACACAAATGGTTGTAAATTCTTCTCTGGGATCCCCTTTCTTCAGAAATAGCAGACATATATGGCTTTGGCATTGCTTTTTAGTAATTAGAAGGCCGCAAAATGCCGCTGCGCACCACACTTGTATTATGCCCAGCAGTGAATAAGTTAATTAGGTAGCCTGTAGGTTTAATTTTAGCTTTAGTGTAGTGATCAGCCTCCCACCTGACACATCCCACCCCGATTCCTCCCTGACCCCCCTCAAAAAGCTCAATTCCCTTCCCCACCTTACCATTGTCACCGCCATCTTAATTATCAGGTAAGCATAATTTATGTTTTTCTTCATAAATGGAAAGAGTCCACAGCTGCATTCATTACTTTTGTGAAACAATACCCAAGCTATAGAGGACACTGAATGCAAAAACGGGAGGGTACAAGAGGCGGCCCATTCGGAGGGCACCAGGCCTGAAAACCCCTACCAAACAACATCCTTCGCCTGAAGCCAAGAACAACGTTGAAAAAAGCAAAGGAAGAGGCCCAAGGACACTGACCGCAGATAGTCCACAAGCCTTACTAGAGACCACAGGAACTAGACTCGACTGAGTCAACAGCCTCCAGGAGACAACGTTGCCCAGCAGTCGGTCTCCAAACAACACACCCCTTACTAAAGAAAGGGAACAAGCTACCGTATTCTTCCACAAAGAAGAAAAAAAAAAAAAAAAAAAAAAAGACATGGAGAAAAACATGAATGTACTTGTAAAGCGCGGCTAATCCCCCTTAAGAGACTCAAGGCGGTGCACATCTTATCAAACTCGAAAGGAGGAGGCTGAGTAGACCTCGCCAGGGATCGAACTTGCAACCCTCTGTTTGCTACAGTGCAGAGTAGCCACAGTGCATAGTATGCTGAGCTAGCTGACTAGCTAGAATAAGAAACTCCAGACCAACAGAGACCCACCAGTCTCATAGAAACAAGGGGAGACAATGCCCAGAAACCCAGAAAAAAAGAAACCACAGGAAAAGGCTGGAAGTCTGAAACACAGTGCAACCGCACTGTAAAAAGCAACTGAAGACAAAGATCCAAGTCGCAAAAAGCTAGCTCAGAAAACTGAAATATTCAGAAACTAAACCTCGTGCAGCAAGCTCAGATAGGTCTGACAAACAACACCTGAAGCAAAAACACTGCACGCTGCAGTCATCAAAAAATGACTCTGAAACAAATATTTGCAGGGCAAGCAGAAAACAGCTGAAGATAGGATCTTTCAGATTGCCAAGTATCCACTAACCAGCAGATAACGTCGCAAGCTATCAAAGAGCCACCAGTCCTTCCCACAATCTTGAACATGGAGAAAGGAGAAACCTCAAGAGGCTTATCGTATCTTAAATGCTCAGAGGACGAATTTAGCAGAGCAACAGACCTCAGATCCTGCTCCAACACTGGACCAGCCCAAGCGACAGACATGTCTGATAGATAGGGGGGACAGAAAGACTCCAACCACAAGCCCCCAGGGAATCGAAAGAAAAGGGGGGACTCACCCACCTCAACAGAGCTCGGGTGCCAACCCAATCTCCTCCAAAATAAGGCACTCCCAAGGAGAACCCCCTGGGACCTGGAACAGATAGATCCTTAGGAAGACCTGTCACAGCTCTCTTAGTCTCTACATAGAGAGATCAAATTCCAACAGGTGGAACAGAGCCCACAGAGCAGCAAATGCTGCCCCTTACAGAAATAAGCTACCTGATCCAACGTCCTACACTCATGGCAGGACAAAGACCCTCCAGAGAAAGGAAACCCCAGCTCATAAGGAAGACAAACTATCCCCTCAAAAGGGAAAGGCACAGATAAAAACAGCGTACATGTCCACAAGACATGAAGACATAGTATGATCAAAAGATGGACCGAATGAAAAAATTATCCAGACACCACTGTTGACCCAATAGAGAAAAACAACTCCCCATGAAGAGGAGCACACTCTGTCCGAAGGACAAGTCAGACCTTAAAAATTATAACCAGTACCCGAAGATGGATGAGAACTCTGGCCTTCCTGCTTGCAAGCCCAATGAGCTAACCCCTATGTCACAACACAGGGTCCCTGAAAAAAACTGGGTCGCCCCGAACCAGTCCACAGGATCATTAGTCTCCAGACATCCAAGAAGGATCCAAGACAAGAACCCTGGACCCAGAATCGTCCTAGAACGAACGACTACCCAGGGAACACAAGATACCCCCGTCTGAAGCAATCAGACCTCACAGGGGATGAGAACCGGAGAACGGGTACAGGACTCACTCGTAATTCCCAGCCCAAAGGGAAGAGAACACCCTTAGTCGGAGGTCAACCCCCCCCAACAAGATGCTAGGCCGCGACAAAGTCACGCAATCTCTCTAGAGCCCAATGGCAACACTAGGGGAAATGAGAACGAGAACAGAGTCACCCGAAAGAGAGTAGAAAGAAAGGCTAGTCTCCATAAACCTTTCAGATTAACGTTCCAGAGGACCACACCCAAGGGAGAAGAATGCCAAGCATCCCGAATCCAGGCAGAAAAACATCCCCTAAGCAAAAAGCTTGGAAAAAGAGACAACACCTCCTATCGCCCCTGATATGGAGACGACTAACTCCCGAAGGAAGACAGAGCCTCACAGCCTTCACTTCCTAATTAAGGGTCCAAAGCCACCAGAAAAACCAGACAAAGTCCAGAAAGTCTCGACCCAAAGGAAGAGAACTTCTAAAAGGAACAAGTCTTAAATGGACACTTCCAAAGAGACTATGAAAGGCAAAACCGTATGAAGGACCTAACTCCTCCAAGCTTCCAACCCAGAACGGGAAGGAACACTCTAGCTCCCGGAAAAATCGTAAATGACTGAGCATGTTGCTGCGGATCTCAAAGGAGTCCTGGCCCACTAGCCTAAAAGGCGAATGAGGACTGAACTAATCCCCCATACCCCTAAGCAACCACGGACCCTCAAGTCCTCAGGATGCTAGTAAACAACACAAATCATATTTTGATCACTAGGCGCCCTCACCGGACCAACCGGACATAAAAAAAATGCCACGTGTCTGAACTAGGCCTCAAAGTCAGGACCAGCCTGAAACCAAGGGCCCCAGCACTGTCAAGGCCACAAAGTCTCCCCCGAGATGGAGAGATAAAAAAACTGTCAGACACTCTTGTAAACAGTGCAACCACAAATCGCAAGTATCAATTCCAGAGAAGAAAGTTCCCGAAGGAAACATCACACCACAACAGGAGCTTTAGACCAAATAATCATCATCCTCACCGGATGAAAATAAAGGATAAGGCAACCCGTAGGCTATCGCCCAGGAAGAACGGACAGACCCGCAGGACCAGACCAACAGGGGTCCCCGAGACTTCCAAGCTCAGAACTGGAAAAGGATACACAAATAACAAAGACTATAAGAAGACTACTTCATCCCCTTATGTCAATGCATGCAAGCCAGTCGAATATTAAGACTTAGAATCCCCAAACCCTGCAGCAACGCCCAAAGCATGCCTTAGTAGAGCACGAAGGCACGCCAGTCTATAACATAAGGCGCAACATATCTCCGCCAGGGCAAAAGGTTGACCCCCTGAGGCCTATGGGGCAGTCACTCCCCCAGAGGGCTGAACTGGACCAGGCGATCCCACGCCTGACGAGCCCTGGCTAACGGAACACGGACAAAATCTTAAGCACACTCCCGGGAAGTGCAGAGGCGCCAGCGCCAAAGATATGGCCATGCGGAACCATGTCATAACCTCCGGTGGGAACAGGCCACACTCCATAGAATCATACCTGCATGCGTAGTAAGAGTTGGTGGTAGGGAGCTCGTCTTATGGGAAATAAAATCCCCAGAGGCGGATGGCTCAGTGGGCACCCGATTCCCCAAGCCCAAGGAACAGAGCACTCTAAAACGGCATTCGGAACATAACTGATGGGCATGTATCACCCAGGCCAATTCATATTTTTTGCAAGAAGTAGAGTCTGAATCAGAGATCTCAGTTTCCGAAAAAAAAAATCAGAATCCTCCATAACTGGGACATTGAATAAAAAAAAATCTAAAAGGCACCTTACACCCCCAATGGCTGGGGCACTCACCACCTCCAGAGAACCAAACACCAGCAGACTAGGATTGCTCCGTCGCCACACGGTCAGGAATGCGCAAAAGCGCACTCGACCGTAAAGGCTGGGTCACTAGACATAGGCCGTTATGTTCTAAAATAGCTATGAGCCGAAGCAACACTACATAGTAGCAGACAGAATCACATAACAAACATGATTATAAACCCCCCCTGTTCAATAACCCCCCTCAGGAGATATTAACCCTTGATTCCGAGATACAAAAAGGAGTCTCACTGAGACCCTATGTTAAATTTATCCCTGAAAGGTTATAGCCCCTGTCAGATAAACAGTTGTATTACAATACATCCATGATGAAAGGATCTTACCGGATTCTACGCCGTAGAACAGGAACACGGCCCTTCAAGTGTGACAGAGAGTATCGTCGTCAATGCTGATTGTTTGTGGAGCTGTTAATATAAGTCGGGGTGGTTTCGCAGAAAGACTCCCTGCATCTCCGGACTCCCTGCATTTCACCCATACTCTCACTGAGAGGCTGACTGGACTACTTAAAACTCCAGTCCCATGCCGAAGAATACTACCCTCCATAAGAGACTATCGAAAACTTCTGGCACTTCTCTGCCAACCTCCTGGGACGAAAGGCAAAGAATGACTGGGGGATGAGGGAAGTGGGGGAGCTATTTAAGCTTTTGGCTGGGGTGTCTTTGCCTCCTCCTGGTGGTCAGGTTCTGAATTCCCAAAAGTAATGAATGCAGCTGTGGACTCTAACCTCTCTAACCCTCCCCCTCTACCTATTTGCCACACCTTAGGTACTGGCAGCTGTCTGCCAGTACCCAGTTTGCAGCAAAAACAGAATTTATGTTTACCTGATAAATTACTTTCTCCAACGGTGTGTCCGGTCCACGGCGTCATCCTTACTTGTGGGGATATTCTCTTCCCCAACAGGAAATGGCAAAGAGCCCAGCAAAGCTGGTCACATGATCCCTCCTAGGCTCCGCCTACCCCAGTCATTCGACCGACGTTAAGGAGGAATATTTGCATAGGAGAAACCATATGATACCGTGGTGACTGTAGTTAAAGAAAATAAATTATCAGACCTGATTAAAAAACCAGGGCGGGCCGTGGACCGGACACACCGTTGGAGAAAGTAATTTATCAGGTAAACATAAATTCTGTTTTCTCCAACATAGGTGTGTCCGGTCCACGGCGTCATCCTTACTTGTGGGAACCAATACCAAAGCTTTAGGACACGGATGAAGGGAGGGAGCAAATCAGGTCACCTAAATGGAAGGCACCACGGCTTGCAAAACCTTTCTCCCAAAAATAGCCGCAGAAGAAGCAAAAGTATCAAACTTGTAAAATTTGGTAAAAGTGTGCAGTGAAGACCAAGTCGCTGCCCTACATATCTGATCAACAGAAGCCTCGTTCTTGAAGGCCCATGTGGAAGCCACAGCCCTAGTGGAAGGAGCTGTGATCCTTTCAGGAGGCTGCCGTCCAGCAGTCTCGTAAGCCAATCTGATGATGCTTTTAATCCAAAAAGAGAGAGAGGTAGAAGTTGCTTTTTGACCTCTCCTTTTACCAGAATAAACAACAAACAAGGAAGATGTTTGTCTAAAATCCTTTGTAGCATCTAAATAGAATTTTAGAGTGCGAACAACATCCAAATTGTGCAACAAACGTTCCTTCTTCGAAACTGGTTTCGGACACAGAGAAGGCACGACTATCTCCTGGTTAATGTTTTTGTTAGAAACAACTTTTGGAAGAAAACCAGGTTAGTACGTAAAACCACCTTATCTGCATGGAACACCAGATAAGGAGGAGAACACTGCAGAGCAGATAATTCTGAAACTCTTCTAGCAGAAGAAATTGCAACCAAAAACAAAACTTTCCAAGATAATAAGTTAATATCAACGGAATGTAAGGGTTCAAACGGAACCCCCTGAAGAACTGAAAGAACTAAGTTGAGACTCCAAGGAGGAGTCAAAGGTTTGTAAACAGGCTTGATTCTAACCAGAGCCTGAACAAAGGCTTGAACATCTGGCACAGCTGCCAGCTTTTTGTGAAGTAACACAGACAAGGCAGAAATCTGTCCCATCAAGGAACTTGCAGATAATCCTTTTTCCAATCCCTCTCGAAGGAAGGATAGACTCTTAGGAATCTTAACCTTGTCCCAAGGGAATCCTTTAGATTCACACCAACAGATATATTTTTTCCAAATTTTGTGATAAATTTTTCTAGGTACAGGCTTTCTGGCCTGAACAAGAGTATCAATAACAGAATCTGAGAACCCTCGCTTTGATAAGATCAAGCGTTCAATCTCCAAGCAGTCAGCTGGAGTGGGACCAGATTCGGATGTTCGAACGGACCTTGAACAAGAAGGTCTCGTCTCAAAGGTAGCTTCCATGGTGGAGCCGATGACATATTCACCAGATCTGCATACCAAGTCCTGCGTGGCCACGCAGGAGCTATCAAGATCACCGACGCCCTCTCCTGATTGATCCTGGCTACCAGCCTGGGGATGAGAGGAAACGGCGGGAATACATAGGCTAGTTTGAAGGTCCAAGGTGCTACTATTGCATCTACTAGAGTCGCCTTGGGATCCCTGGATCTGGACCCGTAGCAAGGAACCTTGAAGTTCTGACGAGAGGCCATCAGATCCATGTCTGGAATGCCCCACAGTTGAGTGATTTGGGCAAAGATTTCCGGATGGAGTTCCCACTCCCCCGGATGCAATGTCTGACGACTCAGAAAATCCGCTTCCCAATTTTCCACTCCTGGGATGTGGATTGCAAACAGGTGGCAGGAGCGAGTCTCCGCCCATTGAATGATTCTGGTCACTTCTTCCATCGCCAGGGAACTCCTTGTTCCCCCCTGATGGTTGATGTACGCAACAGTCGTCATGTTGTCTGATTGAAACCGTATGAACTTGGCCCTCGCTAGCTGAGGCCAAGCCTTGAGAGCATTGAATATCGCTCTCAGTTCCAGAATATTTATCGGTAGAAGAGATTCTTCCCGAGACCAAAGACCCTGAGCTTTCAGGGATCCCCAGACCGCGCCCCAGCCCATCAGACTGGCGTCGGTCGTGACAATGACCCACTCTGGTCTGCGGGAGGTCACCCCTTGTGACAGGTTGTCCAGGGACAGCCACCAACGGAGTGAGTCTCTGGTCCTCTGATTTACTTGTATCTTCGGAGACAAGTCTGTATAGTCCCCATTCCACTGACTGAGCATACACAGTTGTAATGGTCTTAGATGAATGCGCGCAAAAGGAACTATGTCCATTGCCGCTACCATCAAACCTATCACTTCCATGCACTATGGAAGGAAGAGGAACGGAATGAAGTATCCGACAAGAGTTTAGAAGTTTTGTTTTTCTGGTCTCTGTCAGAAAAATCCTCATTTCTAAGGAGTCTATTATTATTCCCAAGAAGGGAACTCTTGTCGACGGAGATAGAGAACTCTTTTCCACGTTCACTTTCCATCCGTGAGATCTGAGAAAGGCCAGGACTATGTCCGTGTGAGCCTTTGCTTGAGGAAGGGACGACGCTTGAATCAGAATGTCGTCCAAGTAAGGTACTACAGCAATGCCCCTTGGTCTTAGCACCGCCAGAAGGGACCCTAGTACCTTTGAGAAAATCCTTGGAGCAGTGGCTAATCCGAAAGGAAGCGCCACGAACTGGTAATGCTTGTCCAGGAATGCGAACCTTAGGAACCGATGATGTTCCTTGTGGACAGGAATATGTAGATACGCATCCTTTAAATCCACCGTGGTCAAGAATTGACCTTCCTGGATGGAAGGATTGTTCGAATGGTTTCCATTTTGGACGATGGAACCTTCAGAAACTTGTTTAGGATCTTGAGATCTAAGATTGGTCTGAACGTTCCCTCTTTTTTGGGAACTACGAACAGATTGGAGTAGAACCCCATCCCTCGTTCTCTTAATGGAACAGGATGAATCACTTCCAGAAGATAACCTTGGGAGACTATTTCTAGCGCCCAAGGATCCAGAACATCTCTTGCCCAAGCCTGAGTGAAGAGAGAGAGTCTGCCCCCCACCAAATCCGGTCCCGGATCGGGGGCCCGCATCTCATGCTGTCTTGGGAGCAGTGGCAGGTTTCTTGGCCTGCTTTCCTTTGTTCCAGCCTTGCATAGGTCTCCAGGCTGGATTGGCTTGAGAAGTATTACCCTCCTGCTTAGAGGACGTAGCACTTGGGGCTGGTCCGTTTCTGCGAAAGGGACGAAAATTTGGTTTATTTTTGGCCTTGAAAGACCTATCCTGAGGAAGGGCGTGGCCCTTGCCCCCAGTGATATCAGAGATAATCTCTGTCAAGTCAGGGCCAAACAGTGTTTTCCCCTTGAAAGGAATGTCAAGCAATTTGTTCTTGGAAGACGCATCCGCTGACCAAGATTTTAACCAAAGCGCTCTGCGCGCCACAATAGCAAACCCAGAATTTTTCGCCGCTAACCTAGCCAATTGCAAGGTGGCGTCTAGGGTGAAAGAATTAGCCAATTTAAGAGCACGAATTCTGTCCATAATCTCCTCATAAGAAGAAGAATTACTAATAATCGCCTTTTCTAGTTCATCGAACCAGAAACACGCGGCTGTAGTGACAGGGACAATGCATGCAATTGGTTGTAGAAGGTAACCTTGCTGAACAAACATCTTTTTTAGCAAACCTTCTAATTTTTTATCCATAGGATCTTGGAAAGCACAACTATCTTCTATGGGTATAGTGGCGCGCTTGTTTAGAGTAGAAACCGCCCCCTCGACCTTGGGGACTGTCTGCCATAAGTCCTTTCTGGAGTCGACTATAGGAAACAATTTTTTAAATATGGGGGGAGGTACGAAAGGTATACCGGGCCTGTCCCATTCTTTATTAACAATGTACGCCACCCGCTTGGATATAGGAAAAGCTTCGGGGGGCCCCGGGGCCTCTAGGAACTTGTCCATTTTACATAGTGTTTCTGGAATCCAAATTGGATAACACCTCCTTAAGCAGAGCGCGGAGATGTTCCAACTTAAATTTAAAAGTAATCACATCAGGTTCAGCTTGTTGAGAAATTTTTCTTGAATCTGAAATTTCTCCCTCAGACAAAACCTCCCTGGCCCCCACAGACTGGTGTAGGGGCCCTTCAGAAACAATATCATCAGCGTCCTCATGCTCTTCAGTATTTTCTAAAACAGAGCAGTCGCGCTTTCGCTGATAAATGGGCATATTGGCTAAAATGTTTTTGATAGAATTATCCATTACAGCCGTTAATTGTTGCATAGTAAGGAGTATTGGCGCGCTAGATGTACTAGGGGCCTCCTGTATGGGCAAGACTGGTGTAGACGAAGGAGGGGATGATGCAGTACCATGCTTACTCCCCTCACTTGAGGAATCATCTTGGGCATCATTTTTACTAAATTTTTTATGACATAAATCACATCTATTTAAATGAGAAGGAACCTTGGCTTCCCCACAGTCAGAACACAATCTATCTGGTAGTTCAGACATGTTAAACAGGCATAAACTTGATAACAAAGCACAAAAAATGTTTTAAAATAAAACCGTTACTGTCACTTTAAATTTTAAATTGAACACACTTTATTACTGCAATTGCGAAAAAGTATGAAGGAATTGTTCAAAATTCACCAAAATTTCACCACAGTGTCTTAAAGCCTTAAAAGTATTGCACACCAAATTTGGAAGCTTTAACCCTTAAAATAACGGAACCGGAGCCGTTTTTATATTTAACCCCTTTACAGTCCCTGGAATCTGCTTTGCTGAGACCCAACCAAGCCCAAAGGGGAATACGATACCAAATGATGCCTTCAGAAAGACTTTTCTATGTATCAGAGCTCCACACACATGCAGCTGCATGCCATGCTGTTCTCAAAAACAAGTGCGCCATACCGGCGCGAAAATGAGGCTCTGACTATGATTAGGGAAAGCCCCTATAGAATAAAGTGTCTAAAACAGTGCCTGCCGATATTATTTTACAAAAAATACCCAGATTAAATGATTCCTCAAGGCTAAATATGTGTAAATATGATCGATTTAGCCCAGAAAATGTCTACAGTCTTAATAAACCCTTGTGAAGCCCTTATTTACTGTCTGAATAAAAATGGCTTACCGGATCCCATAGGGAAAATGACAGCTTCCAGCATTACATCGTCTTGTTAGAATGTGTCATACCTCAAGCAGCAAAAGACTGCTCACCGTTCCCCAACTGAAGTTAATTCCTCTCAACAGTCCTGTGTGGAACAGCCATGGATTTTAGTAACGGTTGCTAAAATCATTTTCCTCATACAAACAGAAATCTTCATCTCTTTTCTGTTTCAGAGTAAATAGTACATACCAGCACTATTTTAAAATAACAAACTCTTGATTGAATAATAAAAACTACAGTTAAACACTAAAAAACTCTAAGCCATCTCCGTGGAGATGTTGCCTGTACAACGGCAAAGAGAATGACTGGGGTAGGCGGAGCCTAGGAGGGATCATGTGACCAGCTTTGCTGGGCTCTTTGCCATTTCCTGTTGGGGAAGAGAATATCCCCACAAGTAAGGATGACGCCGTGGACCGGACACACCTATGTTGGAGAAATTGGCAATTTTTTAATAAAAAAAAATAAATAAGTCCAATTTTTTCTGTAGTGTAGCTGCCCCCACTCAATACACTACCCCCTCCCAGATCCCTTTCTGTTAATAGATCCCATATGGGATCCCCCTCGTTGCCCCTACTCCCTCCTTCCCCCTTAATTACTTTTTTTTTTTTTGTATGTATTCCCTGTAGCGTGGCCGAGCGGTCCCACCCACTCCCACCTCCTCCAGCGATGGGCCGCCCACCCACCTCCCTCCTTACGTTCCCACCCACCAACAATCTGCACCACCGCTCTCCGATGCAGAGAGGGCCACTCTGCAAATCTATTTCTGCAGTGCCCCACTCATGGGGCATGCAGAAATAGCGCAATCTCGCTATTTTGAGCGAGATCGAGGCAGAGAGAAGCCCAGGACTGCAGCGACGTACAGGGTATGTCACTGGTCCTTAAGAGTATAATGACCAGCATCGTACAGGGTACGGCGCTGGTCGTTAAGGGGTTAAGCAACTCCCGGAGGAGTCTCAACCTCCAGTTTAAGAAGTAATGGTGTAAATTTATTTTTTATAAATTTTAAAATGAAGCCAATTTTGATTTTCTCAGAGGGATGGCTTTGACAATGTATTCAAGCTCCTACCCGTTAAAACTTACCAAGCTAGTAAATAAATATTGGTTCATGTAAATGGTATTGTATGTATGTGGGTTGTATGCTGTCTTCGTGCTACTGCCTCCCTTGCAGTTAGAACATAAGGTAGCTAAAAGCTATTTTTGTGCCAATCACGTACAAGTACGACAGGGTTTTAAAATCTAACATTGGAAAGAAGGGGATTCCCTTTTTCCAAATCAGGGTTTCATACACCTCTGTGTTTTATGGGATAGAATAGGGTCTCTAAAGTGTTACCCCTCATCCTCAAACTATGCTTTGGTGTGAACTAGGGGCAGGATATCACCATTAATACAGATGTGTCCTGAAAATTAGAGGAGGTTGTGACCTGTTAATTAAAAGAATAAAAAAGGGGAATTCCCTATTTCACACGAGGGGGTCTCATACCCTTTTAAGTAGCTCTATAATAGTCCCCACTTCACTATAAATTACCTGATTAACTTGTCCCTCTAGCACAAAAGGGGGGGAGGTCTTGTTAGACCCCCCCTTTCCCCTCCAGGTAAACAGTGCTACATCATACAAGGACATAAGACAACACTCATTTGAAAGTAGAAGCCCAGCAAGTGGTCTAGGTAAGATATAGACTTTTAAAGCCACCCCTAAAGGCTCAAACTCACTAACAATGAAATCCGTGCATTGTGGTGGTGTCACCTTCAGCCTGTAATTAGAAAACTGCAGTCTCCTGCCTCGGCTGCAGCGCTGCAAGTCCCTCTCCCTACATTATATTGCAACAAATAATGTGGCAGAAGAAATAAGAAAGCCTAAACAGTAAAAAAACATAATTTATGCTTACCTGATAAATTCCTTTCTTCTGTAGTGTGATCAGTCCACGGGTCATCATTACTTCTGGGATATTACTCCTCCCCAACAGGAAGTGCAAGAGGATTCACCCAGCAGAGCTGCATATAGCTCCTCCCCTCTACGTCACTCCCAGTCATTCGACCAAGGACCAACGAGAAAGGAAAAGCCAAGGGTGAAGTGGTGACTGGAGTATAAATTAAAAAATATTTACCTGCCTTAAAAACAGGGCGGGCCGTGGACTGATCACACTACAGAAGAAAGGAATTTATCAGGTAAGCATAAATTATGTTTTCTTCTGTTAAGTGTGATCAGTCCACGGGTCATCATTACTTCTGGGATACCAATACCAAAGCAAAAGTACACGGATGACGGGAGGGATAGGCAGGCTCTTTATACAGAAGGAACCACTGCCTGAAGAACCTTTCTCCCAAAAATAGCCTCCGATGAAGCAAAAGTGTCAAATTTGTAAAATTTGGAAAAAGTATGAAGCGAAGACCAAGTTGCAGCCTTGCAAATCTGTTCAACAGAGGCCTCATTCTTGAAGGCCCAAGTGGAAGCCACAGCTCTAGTAGAATGAGCTGTAATTCTTTCAGGAGGCTGCTGTCCAGCAGTCTCATAAGCTAAACGAATTATGCTACGAAGCCAAAAAGAAAGAGAGGTAGCGGAAGCTTTTTGACCTCTCCTCTGCCCAGAGTAAATGACAAACAGAGAAGACGTTTGTCGAAATTCCTTAGTTGCCTGTAAGTAAAATTTTAGAGCACGGACTACATCCAGGTTGTGCAGTAGACGTTCCTTCTTTGAAGAAGGATTTGGGCATAAAGAAGGAACAACAATCTCTTGATTGATATTCCTGTTAGTAACTACCTTAGGTAAGAACCCAGGTTTAGTACGCAGGACTACCTTATCCGAATGAAAAATCAAATAAGGAGAATCACAATGTAAGGCTGATAATTCAGAGACTCTTCGAGCCGAGGAAATAGCCATTAAAAATAGAACTTTCCAAGATAACAACTTTATATCAATGGAATGAAGGGGTTCAAACAGAACGCCCTGTAAAACATTAAGAACAAGGTTTAAACTCCATGGTGGAGCAACAGTTTTAAACACAGGCTTAATTCTGGCCAAAGCCTGACAAAAAGCCTGGACGCCAGGAACTTCTGACAGACGTTTGTGTAACAGAATGGACAGAGCTGAGATCTGTCCCTTTAATGGACTAGCAGATAAACCCTTTTCTAAACCTTCTTGTAGAAAAGACAATATCCTAGGAATCCTAACCTTACTCCAAGAGTAACCTTTGGATTCACACCAATATAGGTATTTACGCCATATCTTATGGTAAATCTTTCTGGTAACAGGTTTCCTAGCCTGTATTAAGGTATCAATAACTGACTCAGAAAATCCACGTCTTGATAAAATCAAGCGTTCAATTTCCAAGCAGTCAGCTTCAGAGAAGTTAGATTTTGATGTTTGAAGGGACCCTGTATCAGAAGATCCTGTTTCAGAGGTAGAGACCAAGGTGGACAGGATGACATGTCCACCAGGTCTGCATACCAAGTCCTGCGTGGCCACGCAGGTGCTATTAGAATCACTGATGCTCTCTCTTGTTTGATTCTGGCAATCAATCGAGGAAGCAACGGGAAGGGTGGAAACACGTAAGCCATCCTGAAGTCCCAAGGTGCTGTCAGAGCATCTATCAGGACTGCTCCTGGATCCCTGGATCTGGACCCGTAACGAGGAAGCTTGGCGTTCTGTCGAGACGCCATGAGATCTATCTCTGGTTTGCCCCAACGTCGAAGTATTTGGGCAAAGACCTCCGGATGAAGTTCCCACTCCCCCGGATGAAAAGTCTGACGACTTAAGAAATCCGCCTCCCAGTTCTCCACTCCCGGGATGTGGATTGCTGACAGGTGGCAAGAGTGAGACTCTGCCCAGCAAATTATCTTTGATACTTCCATCATAGCTAGGGAGCTTCTTGTCCCTCCCTGATGGTTGATGTAAGCTACAGTCGTGATGTTGTCCGACTGAAACCTGATGAACCCCCAGAGTTGTCAACTGGGGCCAAGCCAGGAGGGCATTGAGAACTGCTCTCAATTCCAGAATGTTTATTGGCAGGAGACTCTCCTCCTGACTCCATTGTCCCTGAGCCTTCAGAGAATTCCAGACGGCACCCCAACCTAGAAGGCTGGCGTCTGTTGTTACAATTGTCCAGTCTGGTCTGCTGAAAGCCACCATAGAAGAGAATTTCTGGTCTCTTGATCCAGATTCAGAGAAGGGGATAAGTCTGAGTAATCCCCATTCCACTGACTTAGCATGCACAGTTGCAGTGGTCTGAGGTGTAAGCGTGCAAAGGGTACTATGTCCATTGCCGCTACCATTAAGCCGATTACCTCCATGCATTGAGCCACTGACGGGTGTTGAATGGAATGAAGGGTGCGGCAAGCACTTTGAAGTCTTGTTAGCCTGTCCTCTGTCAGGTAAATCTTCATTTCTACAGAATCTATAAGAGTCCCCAGGAAGGGAACTCTTGTGAGTGGAACGAGTGAACTTTTCTTTTCGTTCACCTTCCATCCGTGTGACCTTAGAAATGCCAGCACTAACTCTGTATGAGACTTGGCAGTTTGAAAGCTTGAAGCTTGTATCAGAATGTCGTCTAGGTATGGAGCTACCGAGATTCCCCGCGGTCTTAGTACCGCCAGAAGAGCACCCAGAACCTTTGTGAAGATTCTTGGAGCTGTAGCCAATCCGAATGGAAGAGCCACAAACTGGTAATGCCTGTCTAGGAAGGCAAACCTTAGGTACCGATAATGATCTTTGTGAATCGGTATGTGAAGGTAAGCATCTTTTAAATCTACAGTGGTCATGTATTGACCCTCTTGGATCATAGGTAAAATTGTCCGAATAGTCTCCATCTTGAACGATGGAACTCTTAGGAATTTGTTTAGGATCTTTAAGTCCAGGATTGGTCTGAAAGTTCCCTCTTTTTTGGGAACCACAAACAGATTTGAGTAAAACCCCTGTCCCTGTTCCGATCGTGGAACTGGATGGATTACTCCCATTAACAAGAGCTCTTGTACGCAGCGTAGAAACGCCTCTTTCTTTGTCTGGATTGTTGACAATCTTGACAGATGAAATCTCTCTCTTGGAGGAGAGTATTTGAAGTCCAGAAGGTATCCCTGAGATATTATCTCTAGCGCCCAGGGATCCTGAACATCTCTTGCCCAAGCCTGGGCGAAGAGAGAAAGTCTGCCCCCCACTAGATCCGATCCCGGATCGGGGGCCCTCAATTCATGCTGTTTTAGGGGCAGCAGCAGGTTTCCTAGTCTGCTTGCCCTTGTTCCAGGACTGGTTAGGTTTCCAGCCTTGTCTGTAGCGAGCAACAGCTCCTTCCTGTTTTGGTGCAGAGGAAGTTGATGCTGCTCCTGCTTTGAAATTACGAAAGGAACGAAAATTAGACTGTCTAGTCTTGGCTTTGGCTTTGTCCTGAGGCAGGGCATGGCCTTTACCTCCTGTAATGTCAGCGATAATCTCTTTCAACCCGGGCCCGAATAAGGTCTGCCCTTTGAAAGGTATATTAAGCAATTTAGACTTAGAAGTAACATCAGCTGACCAGGATTTTAGCCACAGCGCCCTGCGTGCCTGAATGGCGAATCCTGAATTCTTCGCCATTTAGTAAGATGTACTACGGCCTCCGAAATGAATGAATTAGCTAGTTTAAGGACTCTAAGCCTGTCCGTAATGTCGTCCAGAGTAGCTGAACCAATGTTCTCTTCCAGAGACTCAATCCAGAATGCCGCTGCAGCCGTGATCGGCGCCATGCATGCAAGGGGTTGCAATATAAAACCTTGTTGAACAATCATTTTCTTAAGGTAACCCTCTAACTTTTTATCCATTGGATCTGAAAAAGCACAGCTATCCTCCACCGGGATAGTGGTACGCTTAGCTAAGGTAGAAACTGCTCCCTCCACCTTAGGGACCGTTTGCCATAAGTCCCTTGTGGTGGCGTCTATTGGAAACATTTTTCTAAATATCGGAGGGGGTGAGAACGGCACACCGGGTCTATCCCACTCCTTAGTAACAATTTCAGTAAGTCTCTTAGGTATAGGAAAAACCTCAGTACTCGTCGGTACCGCAAAATATTTATCCAACCTACACATTTTCTCTGGTATTGCAACTGTGTTACAATCATTCAGAGCCGCTAACACCTCCCCTAGTAATACACGGAGGTTTTCCAGTTTAAATTTAAAATTTTAAATATCTGAATCCAGTCTGTTTGGATCAGAACCGTCACCCACAGAATGAAGTTCTCCGTCCTCATGTTCTGCCACCTGTGACGCAGTGTCTGACATGGCCCTAATATTATCAGCGCACTCTGTTCTCACCCCAGAGTGATCACGCTTACCTCTTAGTTCTGGTAATTTAGCCAAAACCTCAGTCATAACAGTAGCCATATCCTGTAATGTGATTTGTAATGGCCGCCCAGATGTACTCGGCGCTACAATATCACGCACCTCCCTCTGAGCGGGAGATATAGGTACTGACACGTGAGGCGAGTTAGTCGGCATAACTCTCCCCTCGTTGTTTGGTGAAATTTGTTCAATTTGTACAGATTGACTTTTATTTAAAGTAGCATCAATACAGTTAGTACATAAATTTCTATTGGGCTCCACTTTGGCATTGCAACAAATGACACAGGTATCATCCTCTGAATCAGACATGTTTAACACACTAGCAAATAAACTTGCAACTTGGAAATACAATTCAATTAGAATATATTAAAACGTACTGTGCCTTTAAGAAGCACAGAAGATCTATGACAGTTGAAAATTAATAAATTGAAACAGTTATAGCCTCAATCCTTGTAAACAACACAACTTTAGCAAAGGTTTAATCCCATTAGCAAAGATAACAAATTCTGAAAGCAGGAAACAAATTACAGAATAAACGTTTTTTATCTCAGTCAAACTATAATTCTCACAGCTCTGCTGAGAGAAATTACCTCCCTCAAAATAAGTTTTGAAGACCCCTGAGCTCTGTAGAGATGAACCGGATCATGCAGGGAATACAATGAGTTGCTGACTGAAATATTTGATGCATAGAAAAAGCGCCAAAAAACGGCCCCTCCCCCTCACACACAGCAGTGAGGGAGAACAGAAACTGTCAGAAAAACAGATTAAGCAACTGCCAAGTGGAAAAATAGTGCCCAAACATTTATTCACACAGTACCTCAGCAAATGAAAACGATTTTACATTCCAGCAAAAACGTTAAACATAATCTCTAGTTATTAAACAGCTTTATGTATTTCTTACAGTGTAATTCTAGTGAAGTACCATTCCCCAGAATACTGAAGTGTAAAGTATACATACATGACATTATATCGGTATGGCAGGATTTTCTCATCAATTCCATTGTCAGAAAATAAAAACTGCTACATACCTCTATGCAGATTCATCTGCCCGCTGTCCCCTGATCTGAAGTTTACCTCACTCCTCAGATGGCCGAGAACAGCAATATGATCTTAACTACTCCGGCTAAAATCATAGCAAAACTCTGGTAGATTCTTCTTCAAACTCTGCCAGAGAGGTAATAACACACTCCGGTGCTATTTTAAAATAACAAACTTTTGATTGAAGATATAAAACTAAGTATAATCACCATAGTCCTCTCACACATCCTATCTAGTCGTTGGGTGCAAGAGAATGACTGGGAGTGACGTAGAGGGGAGGAGCTATATGCAGCTCTGCTGGGTGAATCCTCTTGCACTTCCTGTTGGGGAGGAGTAATATCCCAGAAGTAATGATGACCCGTGGACTGATCACACTTAACAGAAGAAATATACCTTTTGCGAAACATGAAAGATTAGCCCCCCACTTGTACTGCAAAATTATGGTTAAATTTAGGCACCATGCTTTCTAATTATGACGGTTATCCCTTATGGCATATGGTATGATGAGGGTACTTTGTACTTGTTTTATGGTACAATACATACCCTGTAATCACTCTACACACCCTGCGCATGGTGGTTATGCTGCAATTAACTCTTTGGTCCTATGTGGTGCAATACAAACCCATTATCTTGGGTTTTCAGTTTGATTCCAGGCCTGTGCTATACAACCTCACCCTGTGATTATGATACACAATATTGGTCTTACCAGAGTATGCCTCTTCATGTGCTCTCTTCGTGTGAATTTTTTTCCGCAGATCTCGCAGGGGTATGGTCTCTCCCCTGTATGGGATCTCATGTGCCTTTTTAGGATACACTGGTGCATGGCAGAGAAGCTGCAGTATGGGCACTTGAACTTCTTTCGGATCACTGTAAATTCATTCACTGGATGGAACAAAATGAGAAGATGCTGAAATGTATAAATTCCCGTGGTCAGTATATTAGCCTGCTAAATAAAACATTATCCATTCCCCATATTTACTAAGCTCAGAATACAGTTACAGTGGAGCTGAAAACCTTAGCAGACATGTCACTGTATATGACAGATTTTCCAGTTACAACTTTTTTGCATTGATGAAAAGGAATAACCCCAAATTGTAAAGAATAGAGCTGCTTAAGTGAACAAAATAATACAAACTCCTTTGTATAGGATCACATGATCATCTACATTATGCCCGTCCACCCCCACTGTCTGGTGCCAGGTCTGAGATCTCAATGAGATTAGAATAAAATCAGACCATCTGCTAATCAGTGTCCTCATGTAACCAAGAGGAATTAAGATACAGAACAAATCAGTAAACACTGGGGGTAGAGAATAGTACAGACATTTGCATGAAAAATTGGTCACTTGTTTATAGAACAGAAAGGGTGAAGAGTCACAGGTATTTGCAAAATTGCAAGACAAGAGCCTGATACAGGAGCTGAAAATACTGGGGGGGGGGGGTTATGAATGTTGAATTTAAAAATAAATTGTTTTTAGTAGCAATAACATTTATCTGTCCATTTCATAATTCAGAAAATCATAGACCAGAAAATGACAGTGCCTTATATTGCTTACCCCATAAGCACACCCAGACAAAAATAAAAACACTGGGTATTTTTATGGAACCTTTTCACTTAAGATAGATAGGAGATGGAATTAAAGATAGCTATGAGATGACTGGGCGTAATGGCCAAATACAATGGTCAAAATGTGTCATAATTGACAACTAAAAAGTCTAGAGACCCTTAAGATTTGCTTATATTAGTTTATTTAAACTTCCAGGATATGAATGAACCCAATAAATTGTGTACCCAGGACAAGGGTTCCTACTTATTGGGTGCACAAACCCATGCCCCATGTCATGAAACCTCAAAAGGAGCACTTGTCGAAAAAAAGTTACCTAGAACAACGTTATGATTTTGTATAAAAACTGTGCTTTGGCCTACATTTCCCAGAGAGGTTAAATCTGCTGCACATTGGGTATTGGGTTGTGGTTTCAGTTAGCAGAAACCACTATTTCATATTAAAAAAATATACCTAAAGGAACAATTACCCATACATTTTAAACTCTGTAGCTGGTATAACAAGTAACTGGAAACGTATTAAAGATTTTACAGTACACCATCCCTTTAAATGTAGTGTGTCCCAGAAAGGAAACAGCATTTTATGCAGGAATATACCCTTTAAAATCTAGTTTCCTCTGATATTTAATGAAGCATCAGACTGATAAAAGAAAGCATGCAAAAAAATAAAAGGATCCTCAGAGAGATAATAGTGAGGGAGTCACAAGAACAACTGAACTGTGTGATGGAGGAAGAAGAGAGAAACTTACGGGAGAGCGAGTGGGTTCCTTTGGGGAGGTATTCGAACAGAAGTGAGCTCTCCTCCCCAAGGACGTCTGCTTTCAGAGACAGGAGGCTATTCTTGCTCATTAATGCACTGCGCAGGTTGGTGACATTGGAGACCTGCTGGTGGTTGTTATCTTTCTCCATCCCAAGTGTATGTGATAAATATGCAACCTCCCCTGCATGCAGGGACTCTTCGCCTTGTGAATACAGGTCCACACGCTCATCACGGCTATCTGAACTGACTGGCTCAATGACCGTTACGTCTTCACCTGAAAGGAGAGAGGAAGGTAACAAGTGAGAAATAAACCACATATGCCTAGGAAAGAGGTTAAAGGACCACTAAATACAGTAGAATTGCATAATAAAAAGATAAGGCAATAACATCTGCTCTGAATTTCAAATAAACAGTAGCGTGTTTTTTTTATGACAAATTTATTTTTTCTCCTACTTTTCTGGTCCCCTGTATCATGTGACAGACATCAGCCAATCACAGACTAGTGTTCGTACACTGTGAGCTTGTGCACATGCTCAGTAGGATCTTGTTCCCCAGAAAGTGTGTATATAAAGAGACACTGCAGAATTTGATAATGGAAGTAAACTGGAAAGTCTCTAAAAACTGCATGCTCTTTCTGAATCATAAGTTTATTTTGACTTGCGTGTCCCTTTAAAAACGCATGCTGTCTGAATCATGAAGGTTTAATTTTGACTTTAGTGTCCCTTTAACCCTTTGAGTGCTAAGCACTTTCCCACCTGGGTGCTAATATTTTCTAAGGTTTTTTTAATTTTTTTAATTTTTGAAAAAACATATTTAACTTTTTTTCTTTTTTTTACAGACCCCCAAGACTTACACTGGTTAGGAGATTCCCATTCCAACAGTGGGTCTTAACATTATTAAGTATAAATAAAGTTGTGCGGTGACGTCATCACGTTATTGCGCGTGACGTCACTGCGCATCACGTGAAGCCCCGGCGATGCCTGTCACTCTACCGGGGTAGAAGCGGTTAGGAGCCCCCAGATCTCCCTCAAGGTGGGAAAGTGCTCACGACGGCTCTGAGCCGTCATTAGCACCAGAGCGAGAAACTCTGATGGCTCAGAGACGTCATTTGCACTCAAAGGGTTAAAGGGACATGACCCCATATTTTTTCTTTCATGGTTTAGAAAGAGCATGCAGTTTTAAGCAACTTTCTAATTTACTTCTATTATCTAATTTGCTTCATTCTCTTGATATTCTTTGCTGAAAAGCATATCTAGATAGGCTCAGTAGCTGCTGATAGGTTGGTGCACATGGATGCCTGATGTGATTGGCTCTTTCTTCAACAAAGAATATCTAAAAAAATGAAGCAAATTAGATAATAGAAGAAAATTGGAAAGTTGTTTAAAATTGTATTCTCTATCTGAATCAGGAAAGAAAAAAAATTTGGGTTTAGTGTCCCTTTAAAGACAGTAAAGTTAAAATTAAACTTTCATGATACAGATAGAGCATGCAGTCTTATTTCCATTATTAAATTGTGCACAGTCTTTTTAAGTGCACACTTTGAGGCACAGGCTCTACTGAGCATGTGCAATAGTTCAATGTATACATATATGAATCTATAATTGGATGATGGCTGTCACATGATACAGGGAGCCGCAAATTTAAGTAAATTTATTTTGGAAAATGATGATGGTAAACAGTCCTCCATAACATATGGAATATGTTTCCCGTCACTAGGAGGAGGTCAATAACCCATATCTGAACTTGAAATCCCTCCCACCTTCCATCTCTCTGTTTTTTTCTTGGCCTCGTAGGAGTTGGTTAAGATATGTGAGATAGGTGTTTCCAGATATTTGCTTATGGATTTAAATACCCTATGCGCACAGTATTTCTCTATGGGACTTCAGTCATCCTCAGCCTCCCCCTGAGGGACACAGATATTTCCGACTGCAATCCTCTGTGGTACCTGATACCTGCACTGGATGTGCTCTCTACTGTATAATGCTGCAGCTGAATTGACAAGGATTGGACATGCCTGGTAAGCCAGCAAAGGGGTGCTGAGTAAGTGACTTTACAAAGCACACACAAAGCCCAGAGGCTAATATGTAGATACTCTAATACAGGTACAGCAAAGCCAGGGACTTGTTCTCCTCATGAAACATTTTTTTTTTTCCCCCAGGTCCCTACCTACCCTATTCTTATCAGGGACATAGCCAGGTAACACGGTTGCTCTTGGCAGCTCTGGGGAAATATGGCACTTTTTATAAAATAGGTGCCTTTTTACAAAATAGTGGAGTTAGCTCATCAATAGAGGAAACTCTGGTTAGGCAGGGGAGCACGTTTTTATGAGGGAAAAGTATTTATTATGCTTGTTGCACATTATATAATTTTATTAAATTTAAAATGGCTTTGAAGCCTTCTCTGGGGCACTGGCTTCTCTCCCAGTGGTAGCCCTGCACCCTCAGCTTCCTAATCACTCAGGAGTTGTTACTAGACAGAGAACAGCTCAGGAAATTATAGGACAGTCATTTGTAAAGTACTTCATGCGTAATTCATTCTTCTAAGCACATCCCCTTGTAGGAGCTGCCAGAGAATTACTTGGGCTGGAGTCTGGGAGCAGTTTCAATAAAAAAAGTGTTAAAGGAGTTATTAAGCTTTGTGTAGCATTTTTCTACCAATTTTATTACCGTATTTATGTATGTATGTATATATGTATTGGGTACTTGTAATCACCGGCAAGGGTCTCAAGGCACTGCTCATTTTATCAACCTTGGAAGGATGAAAGGCTGATTGGACCTCGCCGGGATCGAACCTGCTACCCAGCTCAGCCACAGTGCCTTAGCATGCTGACCTATCTGGTGTATCTACATACTCTGCTATTACACACTATGGAGCAAAATGAATATGTCCCCACTGATATTAATCATTAGAGGAATCATTTACTGATAACACTCCCTGTACATAGATAACACATGTTTTACTAGCTTGTTCCACTAGGTCATGTCAACACACTCTGTGAGAGCTATTTACCTCAAATTGAGCATGTAATTCAGCCACAACCTTTTTACTTCTTCTAAGGAATTATGTACTGTCTATGTTGCTCAGGACCCATTTTACTCCTGAGTAAAAGAATAGCTATCAAGGCTATGGCAATATATTTTGTGGCTATTATTATTATTATTGAGTTTTATACTCTTATTAAACTCTCTGCCGTTAAAGCACTACATGCTGTATATACACAGAGGGTTAATCACCTATTCCTAAGGGTTCAGATTTGATAACATCCTCTATGCAGGTGTTTTTGCAAAGACATTTAGGCAGCTGCACAACTCAGCACATTCTTACGTGATCTACAGTGTACCCAATTTACTATAATATGTGCACGTATATATTGTACTGAACATAATGACATATGGTGCCATAATCATTTATCATAACTATCTGCGCTATTAAAGTGATGGTAAACTCTCCCCTTTTTAAAATCAGATCTGGAATGTAAGCGCCATTTTAGATGGAGTTTAATTCATTAGCTGTAAAGAAGATGCGCTATAACTTACTTTTTATTATAGATATGAAATTCAAATACTGCATGCTCCTCCGCCCACTTCAAAAGTAAAATTTTCTGTGAGCTAACAGATTGAATTGTTGTCCAATCAGCGCTGTCCCCATCTGGCACTTTTGTTGTAGCTAGAGCATTGATTGGAGAGTAATTCAATCATTTAGCTGACAGGAAAATTGACTTTTGAAGTGGGTGGTGTAACGTGGGGTATTTGAATTTCATATCTATATTAATAACTAAGTTTTAGCGCATCTTCATTGCACATGATGAATAAAACTCCATCTAAAATAGAGCTTACATTCCAGATCTGATTTTAAAAAGGGGAGAGTTTACCATCACTTTAATACTTCTGTATAAGTCAATAAAACATTGTACTCCTACCATTGCCAGGGGATGTTAACAGATAGTTTTCTTTTTATATTTATTGCATGTGCAGCAGTACACTTGATTTTTACATGTAGATATGCAACATGTTCTATGTTATTAGTGTACACACTATTATAATATATGCTCCTCTAGGAATATACCTTTCATGTATATTACTCTGCATGTTTAATTTCAAATGTAGCAGTGCAGTATTTTTCTGTATTTTAGTATAACAGTGGAGATCCTTTAGATATAAAATCTATTCTAAACTCTTTTATACCTATGTTATTTGTAATTTATATCTATGTTCAAAGGTTATATTATGCAGATACTGAACTTTGATCATGAATATTTTCATTAAAGTGGATAAGATTTATTGGTATCTCTTTTATACCTATTGTATTGGTAATTTATATGTATGCACATACATTTATCATGCAGATACTGAACATTAAACCCAAAATTTGTCATTCAAGGTTAGGATATAGAATACAATTTTAAACAACGTTGGCATTTATTCTATTATCTAATGTGCTTCATTCACTTGGTAACCTTTGTTGAAGAAGTAGCAACACACTACTAGGAGGTAACTGAATGCACTGGGTAAGCAAGGCATTTATGTGCAACCTCTGAGCCTACCTAGATGTCCTTTTCAACAAAGGATACCTAGAGAAGCAAACAAATTAGATAACAGAAGTAAAAACAGAATTTATGCTTACCTGATAAATTGCTTTCTCCAACGGTGTGTCCGGTCCACGGCGTCATCCTTACTTGTGGGAATATCTCTTCCCCAACAGGAAATGGCAAAGAGTCCCAGCAAAGCTGTCCATATAGTCCCTCCTAGGCTCCGCCCACCCCAGTCATTCGACCGACTGACAGGAGGAAAAAAACAGGAGAAACTATAGGGTGCCGTGGTGACAGTAGTTAGAGAAAATAATTCATCAAACCTGATTAAGAAACCAGGGCGGGCCGTGGACCGGACACACCGTTGGAGAAAGCAATTTATCAGGTAAGCATAAATTCTGTTTTCTCCAACATTGGTGTGTCCGGTCCACGGCGTCATCCTTACTTGTGGGAACCAATACCAAAGCTTTAGGACACGGATGAAGGGAGGGAGCAAATCAGGTTACCTAAACAGAAGGCACCATGGCTTGCAAAACCTTTCTCCCAAAAATAGCCTCTGAAGAAGCAAAAGTATCAAATTTGTAAAATTTGGCAAAAGTGTGCAGTGAAGACCAAGTCGCTGCCTTACATATCTGATCAACAGAAGCCTCGTTCTTGAAGGCCCATGTGGAAGCCACAGCCCTAATGGAGTGAGCTGTGATTCTTTCTGGAGGTTGCCGTCCGGCAGTCTCCTAAGCCAATCGGATGATGCTTTTAAGCCAAAAAGAAAGAGAGAGGTAGAAGTCGCTTTTTAGCCCTAGTGGAGTGAGCTGTGATTCTTTCTGGAGGTTGCCGTCCGGCAGTCTCCTAAGCCAATCGGATGATGCTTTTAAGCCAAAAAGAAAGAGAGAGGTAGAAGTCGCTTTTTGACCTCTCCTTTTACCAGAATAGACGACAAACAGAGAAGAAGTTTGTCTGAACTCTTTTGTAGCTTCTAAATAGAATTTTAGAGCACGGACTACGTCTAAATTGTGTAACAAACGTTCCTTCTTTGAAACTGGATTCGGACACAAAGAAGGAACAACTATCTCCTGGTTAATATTTTTGTTAGGAACAACCTTTGGAAGAAAACCAGGCTTAGTACGCAAAACAACCTTATCTGCATGGAACACCAGATAGGGCGGAGAACACTGCAGAGCAGATAACTCAGAAACTCTTCTAGCAGAAGAAATAGCAACCAAAAACAAAACTTTCCAAGATAACAACTTAATATCTATGGAATGTAGAGGTTCAAACGGAACCCCTTGAAGAACTGAAAGAACTAGATTTAAACTCCAGGGAGGAGTCAAAGGTCTGTAAACTGGCTTGATCCTAACCAGAGCCTGAACAAATGCTTTAACATCTGGCACAGCTGCCAGTCGTTTGTGTAATAAGACAGATAAAGCAGAAATCTGTCCCTTTAGAGAACTCGCTGATAATCCTTTATCCAAACCCTCTTGTAGAAAGGAAAGGATCTTAGGGATTTTGATCTTATTCCATAAGAATCCCTTGGATTCACACCAGCAGATATATCTTTTCCATATTTTATGGTAAATTTTTCTAGTCACCGGTTTTCTGGCTTGAACTAGAGTATCTATCACAGAATCTGAAAACCCACGCTTTGATAGAATCAAGCGTTCAATTTCCAAGCCGTTAGCTGGAGGGAAACTAGATTTGGATGTTCGAATGGACCTTGTACTAGAAGATCCTGTCTCAAAGGTAGCTTCCATGGTGGAGCCGATGACATATTCACCAGGTCTGCATACCAAGTCCTGCGTGGCCACGCAGGAGCTATCAAGATCACCGAGGCCCTCTCCTGCTTGATCCTGGCTACCAGCCTGGGAATGAGAGGAAACGGTGGAAACACATAGGCTAGGTTGAAGGTCCAAGGCGCTACTAGTGCATCCACTAGAGTCGCCTTGGGATCCCTGGATCTGGACCCGTAGCAAAGAACCTTGAAGTTCTGACGAGACGCCATCAGATCCATATCTGGAATGCCCCATAATTGAGTCAACTGGGCAAACATCTCCGGGTGGAGTTCCCACTCCCCCGGATGGAATGTCTGACGACTCAGATAATCCGCCTCCCAGTTTTCCACACCTGGGATGTGGATCGCAGATAGGTGGCAGGAGTGATCCTCTGCCCATTTTATTATTTTGGTCACTTCTTTCATCGCCAGGGAACTCCTTGTTCCCCCCAGATGATTGATATAAGCAACAGTCATCATGTTGTCTGATTGAAATCTTATGAATCTGGCCTTTGCTAGTTGAGGCCAAGCCCTGAGAGCATTGAATATCGCTCTCAGTTCCAGAATGTTTATCGGGAGAAGAGACTCTTCCCGAGACCATAGTCCCTGAGCTTTCAGGGATTTCCAGACCGCGCCCCAGCCCACTAGACTGGCGTCGGTCGTGACAATGACCCACTCTGGTCTGTGGAAGCTCATTCCCTGGGACAGGTGGTCCAGGGTTAGCCACCAACTGAGTGAGTCTCTGGTCTTCTGATCTACTTGAATCACTGGAGACAAGTCTGTATAGTCCCCATTCCACTGTTTCAGCATGCACAGTTGTAATGGTCTTAGATGAATTCGCGCAAAAGGAACTATGTCCATTGCTGCAACCATCAATCCTACTACTTCCATGCACTGAGCTACGGAAGGACGAGGAATAGAATGAAGAACTTGACAAGCGTTTAGAAGTTTTGACTTTCTGACTTCTGTCAGGAAAATCCTCATTTCTAAGGAATCTATTATTGTTCCCAAGAAGGGAACTCTTGTCGACGGAGACAGGGAACTTTTTTCTATGTTCACCTTCCATCCGTGAGATCTGAGAAAGGCCAGAACGATGTCTGTGTGAGCCTTTGCCTTTGAAAGAGACGACGCTTGTATTAGAATGTCGTCCAAGTACGGTACTACTGCAATGCCCCTTGGTCTTAGAACCGCTAGAAGGGATCCGAGTACCTTTGTGAAAATCCTTGGAGCAGTGGCTAACCCGAATGGGAGGGCCACAAACTGGAAATATTTGTCCAGAAAGGCGAACCTTAGGAACTGATGATGTTCTTTGTGGATAGGAATATGTAGATACGCATCCTTTAGATCCACGGTAGTCATAAATTGACCTTCCTGGATTGTGGGTAGAATCGTTCGAATGGTTTCCATTTTGAACGATGGTACTCTGAGAAATTTGTTTAGGATCTTTAAATCCAGAATTGGTCTGAAAGTTCCCTCTTTTTTGGGAACTACAAACAGATTTGAGTAAAATCCCATTCCTTGTTCCGCCGTTGGAACTGGGTGTATCACTCCCATCTTTAACAGGTCTTCTACACAATGTAAGAATGCCTGTCTCTTTATTTGGTTTGAGGATAAGTGAGACATGTGGAACCTTCCCCTTGGGGGTAGTTCCTTGAATTCCAGAAGATAACCCTGAGAAACTATTTCTAGTGTCCAGGGATCCTGAACATCTCTTGCCCAAGCCTGAGCAAAGAGAGAGAGTCTGCCCCCTACTAGATCCGGTCCCGGATCGGGGGCTACTCCTTCATGCTGTTTTGTTAGCAGCAGCAGGCTTCTTGGCCTGCTTACCCTTGTTCCAGCCTTGCGTCGGTTTCCAGGCTGGTTTAGTTTGAGAGGCATTACCCTCTTGTTTAGAGGATGCAGAGTTAGAGGCCGGTCCGTTCCTGAAATTGCGAAAGGAACGAAAATTAGACTTATTCTTGGCTTTGAAAGGCCTATCTTGTGGGAGGGCATGGCCCTTTCCCCCAGTGATGTCTGAAATAATCTCTTTCAATTCTGGCCCAAAGAGAGTCTTACCCTTGAAGGGGATATTAAGTAATTTTGCCACAATTGCAAACCCTCAATTTTTCGCCACTAATCTAGCTAGTTGCAAAGTGACATCTAAAATAAAAGAATTAGCCAACTTGAGTGCGTGAACTCTGTCCATAACCTCCTCATACGGAGTCTCTCTACTGAGCGACTTTTCTAGTTCCTCGAACCAGAACCACGCTGCTGTAGTGACAGGAATAATGCACGAAATGGGTTGCAGGAGGTAACCTTGCTGTACAAAAATCTTTTTAAGCAAACCCTCCAATTTTTTATCCATAGGATCTTTGAAAGCACAATTATCCTCGATAGGAATAGTAGTGCGCTTGTTTAAAGTAGAAACTGCCCCCTCGACCTTAGGGACTGTCTGCCATAAGTCCTTTCTGGGGTCGACCATAGGAAATAATTTCTTAAATATAGGAGGGGGGACAAAAGGTATGCCGGGCTTCTCCCACTCCTTATTCACTATATCCGCCACCCGCTTGGGTATAGGAAAAGCGTCAGGGTGCACCGGAACCTCTAGGAACTTGTCCATCTTGCATAATTTTTCTGGAATGACCAAGTTGTCACAATCATCCAGAGTAGATAACACCTCCTTAAGCAGTGCGCGGAGATGCTCTAATTTAAATTTAAATGTCACAACATCAGGTTCTGCTTGTTGAGAAATTTTACCTGAATCTGAAATTTCCCCATCCGACAAAACCTCCCTCATGACCCCTTCAGATTGGTGTGAGGGTATGACAGAGCAATTGTCATCAGCGCCCTCCTGCTCTACAGTGTTTAAAACAGAGCAATCACGCTTTCTCTGATATGCAGGCATTTTGGATAAAAAATTTGCTATGGAGTTATCCATTACTGCCGTTAATTGTTGCATAGTAATAAGCATTGGCGCGCTAGAAGTACTAGGGGCCTCCTGCGTGGGCAAAACTGGTGTAGACACAGAAGGAGATGATGTAGAACTATGTCTACTCCCTTCATCTGATGAATCATCTTGGGCAACTTTACTATCTGTGGCAATACTGTCCTTACTTTGTTTGGACGCTATGGCACAATTATCACACAATTTTGAAGGGGGACACACATTGATCTTCAAACATATAGAACATAGCTTATCTGAAGGTGCAGACATGTTAAACAGGCTTAAACTTGTCAGTAAAACACAAAAACCGTTTTAAAACAAAACCGTTACTGTCTCTTTAAATTTTAAACAGTGCACACTTTATTACTGAATATGTGAAAAAGTATGAAGGAATTGTTAAAAATTTACCAAATTTTCACCACAGTGTCTTAAAGCATTCAAAGTATTGCACACCAATTTTCAGAGTTTTAACCCTTAAAATAAAGAAACCGGAGCCGGTTACAATTTTAACCCCTCTACAGTCCCAGCTACAGCCTTTGCTGCGACTTTACCAAACCCAAGGGGGAATACGATACCAGATGAAGCCTTCTAGGAACTTTTCCAACTACTTTCAGATCCTCACACATGCATCTGCATGTCTTGCTCTCAAAAGTAACTGTGCAGTAATGGCGCGAAAATGAGGCTCAGCCTACAACTGGGAAGGCCCTTCCTGACTGGAAAGGTGTCTAACACAGTGCCTGACGTTAAAATAAAAAAAAACGTTCCCCAAGCTTATAAGTGTGAATTACAAGCATAAACATGTATAAAATGCCCAAATAAAGCAATCGATTTTGCCCATAAAAGTGTCTACCAGTTTTATAGCCCATATTAAGCCCTTTATTCTGTTTGAGACTAAGAAAATGGCTTACCGGTCCCCATGAGGGGAAATGACAGCCTTCCAGCATTACACAGTCTTGTTAGAAATATGGCTAGTCATACCTTAAGCAGAAAAGTCTGCTAACTGTTTCCCCCAACTGAAGTTACTTCATCTCAACAGTCCTATGTGGAAACAGCAAACGATTTTAGTTACTGTCTGTTAAAATCATATTCCTCTCACAAACAGAACTCTTCATCTTTTTCTGTTTCAGAGTAAATAGTACATACCAGCACTATTTTAAAATAAACTCTTGATAGTAGAAGTAAAAAACTACAACTAAACACCACATACTCTTAACCATCTCCGTGGAGATGTTGCCTGTGCAACGGCAAAGAGAATGACTGGGGTGGGCGGAGCCTAGGAGGGACTATATGGACAGCTTTGCTGGGACTCTTTGCCATTTCCTGTTGGGGAAGAGATATTCCCACAAGTAAGGATGACGCAGTGGACCGGACACACCAATGTTGGAGAAATTAGAGCATGTGATTTTAAACAACTTTCTATCTGAATAGTGAAAGACAAAATGTGGATTCCATGTCCCTTTAATCATGAATATTTTTTAACAATGTACATAGTGTATTCACTTTGGAAGTATACACAGTCATGTATTTATCATTATCTTCTGTGTACCTGTTGGTCTCTAGGTGGCATTTCTCTAGTCAGTAAGGCCACATGTCAGGCTAAATATGTGTGTATGCTTAAAGGACCACTCAATGCAGTAGAACTACATAATTAACAAGTGGATAATAAAAAAAGACAAATGATTTAACACTTACTCTGAATTTCAATTAAGCTGTAGATTTTTTTCGGACATTTATTTTTTCTCCCATTTTCTGCCCCCCTGTATCATGTCAGATATCAGCCAATCACAGACTAGTATACGTATACCCTGTGAGCTTATGCACATGTTTAATAGGATCTTGTTCCCCAGAAAGTGTGAATATTAAAAAAATAGAAGTAAATTGGAAAGGGTCTTAAAACTGCATTCACTATCTGAATCCTAAAAGTTTATTTTGACTTGAGTGTCCCTTTAAAGTGCCATAAAAAATGTTGAGATCTGTGCATATCCTAAAATGGCTAATTAAAGGGACAGTCAAGTCCAAAAAAAAAAAACTTTCATGTTTCAAATAGGGCATGTAATTTTAAACAACTTTCCAATTTACTTATATCACCAATTTTGCTTTGTTCTCTTGGTATTCTTAGTTGAAAGCTAAACCTATGAAGGCTCATATGATAATCTCTAAGTCCTTGAAGGACACCTCTTGTCACATGCCTTTTTATTTGCTTTTCACAACAGGGGAGAGCTAGTTCATGTAAACCATATAGATAACATTGTGATCACACCCATGGCTTGTGGCAGACACTGCCCTAATTGGCTAAAATGAAAGTCAATAGATAATAAATAAAATGTCATGTGATCAGGGGGCTGTCACAAGATACATAGATACAAGGTAATCACAGAGATAAAAAGTATATTTCTAAACAGTGTTAGTTATGCAAAACTGGAGAATGGTTAAAAAAAAAAAAAAGGGATTATCTAAAACAAAAATTCTGGTGTTGACTGTCCCTTTAAGTAAAAATAGTTTGCATAAAAAAATTGTTTAAAGACACTGCTCAAGTTATATAGAAGGAGGGACAATAGATCTTATGAAAAGCTGTGTCACCAAGTAGTGTAGACTCACATGAATTGTCAGGTCGGGCGGTCTGCGGCCGTGAACGGGAGACAGACACAAGGCACATGGCATTTGGTATCCATGATAACACTACTAACTTTAGGCATATATGTAAATTGTAATAGGATAGCATACCACCTATAGTTAATCACCTTTCTCTCTTTCCTTTAATGTTCATTCTCTTCAAATATGGTATCCCAATTTGTACCTCCAGACTGACCCCACAGATATACTTACATAAAAGGGAAGTTTGGTTTTTTTCACCGGGTTTTGTACAACTTTCTTAGGATAAATACAGTAGGCGCAGTTCCTAATTCTTACTCTACCAGGTCACAATGGTTTATTGTATTAAATTATATTGAAGCTGTTCAATGGTTAATAAAATGTGTCAAGACGTTATGTCCATATATTATGTACAGCTCTGGTTTAAGTATCTGGAATACAACTTGTTTATATCATACTTGTAATGATTTTGTCATAGTTAGATACTTTTTGTTCTTTGAGTAATAATATCCCCTGGACTCTAGCTATATCACCTGAAAGGTCCAAGAGTGGCCTAATATATTACAGCTGGGGAAGAAAAATGAGGACTTTAAGGCAAAATATTCACTATTACTATAAAATGTAGTTATTATATCGCATTCTGTTTATAAAATATTGTATGTTTTATTTTTTCCTCCTCAATAAAAAATATTTAAAAAAAAAAAAAAAATTTGTTTAAAAATTGATGGCGAGTATTTTAAAATAATTTTCAAAAATATAATGGGAACATTTTGTATAATTTTATCCTTAATCCAAGAGGGACAGTTGATAGTTACTATAGACCTCAAGGATGCATATCTGCACATCCCTAAACACAAGGATCACTTTCAGTTCCTAAGGTTTGCATATGTCCGAAACTCTGACACTTTGCCACTCTGTGTTGGGTACAATTTTGGCGGTTATCAGAATTTAGGGCATTTCAGTTGCAAGCCTATTGCCTGTCACTAGCTATTGCTCATACTCACAAGCTTCTGTCTTCCTTCAAGTCCATGGTTAGAGAATCAATGTACCCAAAAGCTCATTATATCCTGCTATAAAGGGTAGAATTTATAGGAGTCACAACAGACTCAATTATTATGCATCTAGTTCCTGATGGAACTTAAAATAAAGATTCAGAGGGCATGTCTCTCCCTACAAATGGTTCCATTCCTATCAGTAACTGTAGCTGTTTCAGATGCAGTTCCTTTTGCACCTCTTCACTTGAGACCACTTAATTCCCTATGCTACCTCAGTGGTCAAATAATTATTTAAAAATTTGGAACAGATTGCTTTGGATTTCTCCATCAGACAATCTTTTTCTTGGGGACACAAAAGTCTTTCTTTGACCCTTGGGGCATCCTCCTTTCGTCAGTCTATTGTGCCGACGGACACCAATCTCTCAGGCTGGGGGGGCCGTCTAGGTTTCTCAAAGAGCGCAAGGAGTTTGGTCTCCTCTAGAGGTTCTTCAGCTCTGGCCCCTATTGAAGGAGGAAAAGTTTATCCACTTCTAGTTGGACAATATCACAGTGGTGGCCTACATAAATCATCAAGGGGGGTACGCTCAGTCCACTGGCTATGCAGGAACTCTCAGATTGTCTTGGGCAGAGAGGAATCATTGTTCCCTATTGGCAATTCACATACCAGGTGTGAACAACTGGGAGGTGGATCATTTCTGCAGTCAATCAGTTCATCTAATAGAGTGGTCTCTACATTAGGACATTTTCACTTAGTGATCAAATGGGGCTTAATCTCTCCAAAACTGAGCTCCTTATATTTCCCCCTTCTTCCAAAATCTCCACCCCCAATCTCTCTATAACTGTCGACAACTCCATCATTACCCATACCCTGCATGCCTGATGTCTCGGGGGTCACATTTGACTTAGATCTTTCTTCCACTCCGCACATTCAGTCCTTGGCTAAAGCCTGCCGCTTACACTTTAAAAAAATCTCTAAAATTAGACACTTCCTTACACAAGACACAACTAAGAGTTTAATTCACTCTCTCATCCTTTCCCACCTCGATTACTGCAATTCTGTCCTCTCTTGTCTCCCCACCTGCCGCCTAGCTCCTTTACAATCCATAATGAATGCCTCTGCAAGACTCATCTTCCTTGCACGTCGCTCTTCATCTGCTGCACCTCTCTGCCAATCCCTTCACTGGTTTCCTCTTGCCTCTAGGATTAAACACAAAATTCTCACTGACATACAAAGTCCTCAACTGCACTGCTCCCCCCTATATCTCAGACCTTGTCTCCAGATACTCTCCCTCCCGTCCCCTTCGCTCTGCTCATGACCTCCTACTCTCCTCCCCTCATCACACTCCCGTTTACAGGACTTCTCCAGACTGGCTCCCATCTTGTGGAACTCTCTGCCTCGCTCCACAAGACTCTCCCCTAGTTTTGAAAGCTTCAAGCGCTCCCTAACGACTCTAATGTTCAGGAATGCATACAACCTACGCTAACCTTTCTTTATACCAGTTCCTCTCCTCCATCGCTATCCCCTGAACCCCCCTTAGCATGTAAGCCTAAGAGTCCAGCTGTTTGTAGATCACCTTCTTAAGAGATGACTACAACAGTGCAACTCTTGGCAGGGCCCTCTACTTATTTGATCCATATAATTGTTTTGTTGTACTCCGCCTTTGTTTATAGCGCTGCAGAATCTGTTGGCGCTCTACAAATAACTGATAATAATAAAATAATACAGGACAATAAATCACAAGCTTCCAAGGTATTATGCAATATCAAAAGATCCAAATGCTTTTTCCTTTGTTTGTTCTTCTTCCAAGAGTCATTACTCAGATCATATAGGAGTTAACGTCAGTAATATTAATTGCTCCAGCCTGGCCCTGCAAGACATGGTATGCTAATCTAGTACAGATATCCTCATCTCCTTCATGTCTTCTTCTGAGACAATACCTGTTGTCTCAAGGTCCTCTTTTCCATCAGGATCTCAAATCTCTAACTTTAACGGCATGGAGTTTGAACACATAGTTTTGAGACATAGAGGTTTCTCAGATTTGTTGATTGAAATTTTGATGCAGGCCAGAAAGCCTGTGAGACAAAAGATTTGGAAGGCATATTTGGAGTTGTGTTCTTCCAGAGGGTTTTCATGGTATTCCTTTAGGATTCCTAGAGTTCTTCAGTTGCTACACGATGGACTTGACAAGAATTTGTCTGCAAATTCTGCTTTATCTGTTCTTTTTCATAGCAACCTGGCTAAACTTCATGAGGTTCATATTTTTGTCCAGTCATTAGTTGGAATTAGACCAGTTGTGAAACTTATTACTCCGTCCTGGAATTTAAATCTAGTTATCTCTCTATTACAAGGTTCTCTTTTTTTAACCAATGCATTCCATTGATATCTACTGTTATCTTGGTAAGTACTTTTCCTTCATTGTGTTCAAATTCTGCTAACTCTAAGATTACATAATCTTAATGTAGTTAGGGGTTTGAAATTCTATCTCCAAGCTAGTAAAGATTTCAGACAAACTTCTAGTGTGTTAGTGTGTTTGTTCTCTACTCTGGGACTCGTAAGGTGCAGAAAGCTACTAAGGTAGTGTTGGCCTCTTGGCTCACACAAGTGATTCACAAGGCTTATCTGGTTGCAGGAAAGTCGCATCCTAAGAGTATCACAGCTCTTTTTACAAGAGCAGTTGCAACATTATGGGATTTAAAACATTATGCATCTTTGGAGCAAATTTGCAAAACTGCAACATGGTGTTCTTTGCTAACTTTTTCCAAATGTTATCGCTTTGATGTTTTTGCTTCTTCGCAAGCGCAATTTAGCAGAAAACTCCTTCAGGCTGCAGTGTCGGCTAAATAGTAACTAACAGGGGCAAGCATTGGCGCACCTCCAAAAACATAAGACCACATATTAATTCACATATTTTAAACTTGTTTCTTAATGCTGCAAAAAATTGCCTTCTTAATATTTCTTAATTTTTTTTTATTTATTTTTTAAAAGATGGGATCCTAGTCACACAACATGGCCATATTCTGCTCAGCCAGTCACCACTTACAAGATGTCCCACAATAGACTGGTCCCAACACTATAAAATTAGCTAAATAGTAACTGCCATAAAAATTGTCCCACCCTTTCCGTAACAGACCATCTGCTTGAGTATTAATCCCATATGTTATGGACCATCTGATAAAATATTTTCTTTGGAATGATTATGTCCACAGGCCCGACAATTTCAATTTTTGGGCAACAAATCTAATGACACCTCTACAGACCCTGCTTTATCTTCCCTACCTATATGTTTCCTATTTTCTGCTCTGCTATACGTTAAACTTAGAGAGGGATGGGAGGGATTTATGTGTGTTCTTGATCTCCTCCTAGTAACAGGAAATATATCCCATATGTTGAGGACTGTGGACTATCATCATTCTAAAAGAAAATAATTTATCAGGGAAGCATACATTTTGTTTTTAAAGGTAGTCGGAAAAAAACAAATCTACTGCTCATTTAAGATTCGAAGTAACTATGGTACGTTTGCATTTTCTTTTTATTATGTGCTTGATTATGGAATTCTACTGTATTTAATTACCCTTTAATAGTACTGAGGCAGACAGACTGGAGTGAAATGCGTTTTGTGCATTTGGTGTATTAATAACAATGCCACAGCACATTTTTTAAATCCATAATCATGTACATCAACTGTTATCTTTGTTTTTGTGACACTGGGTTGTTTCTATGGTGATTTGATGTTAATTACACAAACATGACTATTGTTATTTCTTTTATTTAAAAGAGGGATATGAAAAGCTAACAACTATTTATATTTTTTTGGGGGGGGGGGTTTACATAAAGATAAAAGGAACTTTTTAAAATAATTATGACTTCTACACAAATATACATTTCCTGTTTGTGTCAGTTTAAATTATTTTTGCTTAATCCCTTGGATGTCTAACAGAGCTTCAGCCAATTACTTAAGTATGTTGCAGCCTTCTTTCATCCTTACGGTAAAAGAGGAATGGAAATTATGCATTAATATGAATGCATCACTTCCAGTCGCATTAGTATGGTGCAATGATGCCATATTATTATTATACTTTAGTTATAAAGCGCCAACATATTCTGCAGCGCTGTCCATGATATAAGTAAAAACAATGATACAATACTACAATCTAGAAGGGTAAGAGGGTGGGAAACAATAGGGGAGGACTGCAAGGCTGCAAATGATGTTAATATAGAGAGTTAGATGAAGGCAATTATTAGGAAAGGGGAATTCATTTGTTACTGAGTTTGGTAATAGGGTTACATGAACAAAAAGTAAATATATGCTTACCTGATAAATTAATTTCTTCTGTGATACGACGAGTCCATGGATTCATCCTTTACTTATTGGATATTATCCTCCTGCTAACAGGAAGTGGCAAAGAGCACCAGAGCAGAGCTGTCTATATAGCTCCTCCCTTGACTCCACCCCCCAGTCATTCGACCGAAGGTATAGGAAGAAAAAGGAGAAACTAAAAGGTGCAGAGGTGACTGAAGTTTTAAATCAAACAATATAATCTGTCTTAAAATGACAGGGCGGCCGTGGACTCGTCGTATCATAGAAGAAATTAATTTATCAGGTAAGCATAAATTTACTTTTCTTCTATGAGATACGACGAGTCCACGGATTCATCCTTTAATTATGGGATACAATACCAAAGCTACAGGACACGGATGAACGGGAGGGACAAGACAGATACCTAAACAGAAGGCACCACTGCTTGAAGAACTTTTCTCCCAAAAACAGCCTCCGAAGAAGCAAAAGTATCAAATTTGTAAAATTTGGAAAGAGTATGAAGGGAAGACCAAGTCGCAGCCTTACAAATCTGTTCAACAGAAGCATTGTTTTTAAAAGCCCATGTGGAAACCACCACTCTAGTAGAGTGAGCTGTAATCCTTTCAGGAGGCTGCTGTCCAGCAGTCTCGTATGCCAAACGGATGATGCTTTTCAGCCAAAAAGAAAGAGAGGTAGCCGTAGCTTTTTGACCTCTACGTTTTCCAGAATAGACAACAAACAGAGAAGATGTTTGACGGAAATCTTTGGTCGCTTGCAAGTAAAACTTCAAAGCACGAACCACGTCCAAATTATGTAACAGACGCTCCTTCTTAGAAGAAGGGTTAGGACACAGAGAAGGAACAACAATTTCCTGATTAATATTCTTATTAGAAACAACCTTATTAAGGAATCCAGGTTTGGTATACCTTATCAGAATGGAAAACAAGATAAGGCGAGTCGCACTACAATGCAGATAGTTCAGAAACTCTTCGAGCCGAAGAGATAGCAACTAAAAACAGAACTTTCCGAGATAGAAGCTTAATATCTATGGAATGCATAGGTTCAAACGGAACCCCTTGAAGAACTTTAAGAACTAAATTCAAACTCCATGGCGGAGCAACAGGTTTAAACACAGGCTTAATTCTAGCCTGACAAAACGACTGAACGTCTGGAACATCTGCCAGACACTTATGCAGTAAAATTGATAAAGCAGATATCTGTCCCTTTAAGGAACTAGCTGATAACCCCTTCTCCAATCCTTCTTGGAGAAAGGACAAAATCCTAGGAATCCTGATCTTACTCCATGAGTAGCCTCTGGATTCACACCAATAAAGATATTTACGCCATATCTTACGGTAAATTTTCCAAGTGACAGGCTTTCAAACCTGAATCAAGGTATCTATGACCGACTCAGAGAATCCCCGCTTAGATAAAATCAAGTGTTCAATCTCCAGGTAGTCAGCCGCAGAGAAACTAGATTTGGATGCTGCAACAGACCTTGAATGAGAAGGTCCTGTCTCAGTGGCAGTTTCCACGGTGGCAGAGATGACATTTCCACCAGGTCTGCATACCAAGTCCTGCGTGGCCACGCAGGTGCTATCAAAATTACCGAAGCCCTCTCCTGTATTCTGGCAATCAGACGAGGAAGGAGAGGAAAAGGAGGAAACACATAAGCCAGGTTGAATGACCAAGATACTGCTAGAGCATCTATCAGTACTGCTTGGGGATCCCTCGATCTGGACCCGTAACAAGGAAGTTTGGCATTCTGACGAGATGCCATCAGATCCAAGTCTGGTGTGCCCCATTGATGAATCAATTGTGCAAACACCTCCGGATGGAGCTCCCACTCCCCCGGATTAAAAGTCTGTCGACTTAGAAAATCCGCTTCCCAGTTCTCCACTCCTGGGATATAGATTGCTGATAGATGGCAAGAGTGAGTCTCTGCCCATCTAATTATTTTGGTAACCTCTATCATCGCTAGAGAACTCTTTGTTCCCCCTTGATGATTGATATATGCTACAGTCATGATATTGTCCGACTGGAATCGTATGAATTTGGCCGAAGCCAGCTGATGCCACGCCTGAAGCGCCTGTGCCTTCAGGGAATTCCAGACTGCACCCCAGCCCAGAAGGCTGGCGTCTGTCATCACTATGACCCATGCTGGCCTGCAGAAACACATTCCCTGGGACAGATGATAAATGACAACCACCAAAGAAGAGAGTCTCTGGTCTCTTGATCCAGATTTATCTTGCATAGTCCCCATTCCACTGTCTGAGCATACATAGTTGCAGTGGTCCGAGATGCAAGCGAGCAAACGGAACTATTTCCATTGCCGCTACCATTAGTCCAATTACCTCCATACACTGAGCCACTGACGGCCGAGAAATGGAATGAAGTGCTCGGCAGGTGGTTAAGATCTTTGATTTTCTGACCTCCGTCAGAAAAATTTTCATGTCTACCGAGTCTATCAGAGTTCCCAGAAATGGAACTCTTGTGAGAGGGATAAGTGAACTCTTCTTTATGTTCACCTTCCACCTGTGAGATCTTAGAAAAGCCAACACGATGTCCGTGTGAGATTTGGCTAGTTGGTAAGTTGACGTCTGAATTAAGATATCATCCAGATAAGGCGCCACTGCTATGCCCCCCGGCCTTAGAACCGCCAGAAGGGACCCTAGCACCTTTGTGAAAATTCTGGGAGCTGTGGCCAACCCGAAGGGAAGAGCCACAAACTGGTAATGCTTGTCCAGGAAGGTGAACCTGAGGAACTGGTGATGATCTTTGTGGATAGGGATGTGAAGATACGCATCCTTCAAATCCACGGTGGTCATATATTGACCCTCCTGGATCATTGGTAAAATAGTCCGAATGGTCTCCATCTTGAAGGGAGAGAAATTTGTTTAGGATCTTGAGTTCTAAAATCGGTCTGAAGGTTCCCTCTTTTTTGAGAACCACGAACAGATTGGAGTAAAACCCCTGCCCCTGTTCTGCTTTTGGAACTGGGCAGGTTACACCCATAGTATATAGGTCTTCTACACAGCGTAAGAACGCCTCTCTTTTTGAAAAGATGAAATCTCCCCCTTGGAGGAGAATCTTTGAAGTCTAGAAGATGCCCCTGGGTCATGATTTCTAAAGCCCAGGAATCCTGAACGTCTCTTGCCCAATCCTGAGCGAAGAGAGAAAGTCTGCCCCCTACTAGATCCGGTCCCGGATAGGGGGCTGCCCCTTCATGCTGTCTTGGTAGCAGCAGCGGGCTTCTCGGCCTGTTTACCTTTATTCCAGGTCTGGTTATGTCTCCAGAATGACTTGGATTGAGCAAAAATTCCCTCCTGCTTTGTGGCAGGGGAGGAGGTAGAGGGACCACCTTTGAAGTTTCGAAAGTAACGAAAATTATTTTGTTTGGCCCTCATTCTATTTGTTTTATCCTGAGGAAGGGCATGGCCTTTTCCTCCAGTGATGTCAGATATGATCTCCTTCAGTTCAGGCCCGTATAGGGTCTTACCCTTGAAAGGAATAGCTAATAGCTTAGATTTTGATGACACATCAGCAGACCAGGACTTAAGCCATAACGCTCTACACGCTAAAATGGCAAAACCTGAATTCTTTGCCGCTAATTTAGCCAGTTGAAAAGCGGCATCTGTAATTAAAGAATTAGCTATCTTGAGAGCCTTAATTCTATCTAAAATATCATCTAATGGGGTCTCAACCTTAAGAGCCTCCTCTAGAGCCTCGAACCAAAAAGCAGCTGCAGTAGTTACAGGAACAATGCACGCTATAGGTTGCAGAAGAAATAGAAATAGGTATAGTTGTACGGTTGGCCAGGGTAGAAATAGCTCCCTCCACCTTAGGGACCGTCTGCCACGAATCCCGAATGGTGTCAGATATGGGAAACATTTTCTTAAAAGTAGGAGGGGGAGAGAACGGAATGCCTGGTCTATCCTATTCCTTAGTAACAATATCGAAATCCTCTTGGGGACCGGAAAAACATTAGTGCAAGTAGGAACCTCTAGATATCTATCCATTTTAAACAATTTCTCTGGTGGAATTACAATAGGGTCACAATCATCCAGAGTCGCTAAAACCTCCCTGAGCAACAAGCGGAGGTGTTCAAGCTTAAACTTAAAAGCCGTCATATCTGAGTCTGTTTGAGGGAACATCTTTCCTGAATCAGAAAGCTCTCCCTCAGACAACAATTCCCCTACCCCCAATTCAGAACATTGTGAGGGTACATCGGAGATGGCTAATAAAAGCGTCAGAGGGCTCAGCATTTACTCTCATACCGGACCTACTGCGCTTCCCCTGCAAACCAGGCAGTTTAGATAATACCTCTGTGAGGGTAGTAGACATAACTGCGGCCATATCTTGCAGGGTGAAAGAATTAGACGCACTAGAAGTACTTGGCGTCGCTTGTGCAGGCGTTAAAGGTTGTGACACTTGGGGAGAAGTAGATGGCATAACCTGATTCTCCTCTGACTGAGAATCATCCTGAGACATACTTTTATCAGCTAAAATATGTTCTTTGCAATGTAAGGCCCTTTCAGTACATGAGGGACACATTTTAAGTGGGGGTTCCACAATGGCTTCTAAACACATGGAACATTGGCTTTCCTCAATGTCAGACATGTTAAACAGGCTAGTAATGACCACAAACAGGCTTGAAAACACTTTATTTAGTGAAAAAAATAATCTGAAAAAAAGGTACTGTGCCTTTAAGAGAAAAAAAAAAAAAGCATACAATTTTTCCAAAACTGCTTGAAAACAATAAAATTATCCCAATTTTATGATAAAAGCATCCCAATTTTGCAGCTAAGTTTGCCCCACAAGGAAAGGAATACTTAACCCTTACCAGAAAAAAACGGAATACAATAAAACGTTTATTTCAATAAAAAAACACCCCTTGCACCTCGCCACAGCCCTGCTGTGGCGCCTACCTGCCCTCAGGGGTCTGTAAAATCAGATTAAACCTTTGATTTGGCCCAATACTGCTCACAAGGGCCCACCGGAGTTGGAACTTGCTGCTTGCCTGGAAAAGGCAACTGCGGCGCGAAAATAGGCCCCGCCCATCTCACTCGATGTCTCACAACCTAAAATAACCGCACCAGAGCGGTCTAACACCTAGCCATGTGGGTTCATATACCCATAAATGAAGCCATGTGTACCCTCTTATCTCATAAAGTATATAAAAAACGTTATCTGCACTCCCAGTCATGTAAACGTTTGCCCACAAACATTCCAACATCAGTGTCAACCATTTTTTTTTTTTTTGCCCATATATGCAAGCTCAGTAATACCCCTCTTTATACTTTAGGATTACTGCTTACCCTCTCCCTCATGGGGATACTGTCAGCCAATTCTGAAATAACACAGTCTCTCCAGAAAAAAAATGACTGAACATACCTCACTGCTTATAGCATGAAAAACGTTCCTTACACTGAAGTTTCTTAAGTACTCCTCAGCCATTCTGTGGGAACTGCTCTGGATCTTAGAAACAACTGCTAAGATCATTAGCCTCAATAAAAAAAAAAAACTCTTGCTTGAAGAAAATAAAAAACATAATTTATGCTTACCTGATAAATTTATTTCTCTTGTGATGTATCGAGTCCACGGATTCATCCTTACTTGTGGGATATTCTCCTTCCCTACAGGAAGTGGCAGAGAGAGCTCCCACAGCAGAGCTGTCTATATAGCTCCCCCCTTAGCTCCACCCCCCAGTCATTCGACCGAAGGCTAGGAAGAAAAAGGAGAAACCATAGGGTGCAGTGGTGACAAAAAGTTTAAAAATAAAAATATATATGCCTGTCTTAAATAAACAGGGCGGGCCGTGGACTTGATACATCACAAGAGAAATAAATTTATCAGGTAAGCATAAATTATGTTTTCTCTTGTAAGATGTATCGAGTCCACGGATTCATCCTTACTTGTGGGATACCAATACCAAAGCTTTAGGACACGGATGAAGGGAGGGACAAGACAGGGACCTTAAACGGAAGGCACCACTGCTTGTAGAACCTTTCTCCCAAAAATAGCCTCCGAAGAAGCAAAAGTATCAAATTTGTAAAATTTGGAAAAAGTATGAAGCGAAGACCAAGTCGCCGCCTTACAAATCTGTTCAACAGAAGCCTCATTTTTAAAAGCCCATGTGGAAACCACAGCTCTAGTAGAATGAGCAGTAATTCTTTCAGGAGGCTGCTGTCCAGCAGTCTCATAGGCCAAACGGATGATGCTTTTCAGCCAAAAGGAAAGAGAGGTAGCCGTAGCCTTTTGGCCTCTCCGCTTACCAGAATAAACAACAATGAAGATGTTTGACGGAAATCTTTGGTTGCTTGTAAGTAGAACTCTAAAGCACGAACCACATCAAGATTGTGCAACAGACGTTCCTTCTTTGATGAAGGATTAGGACACAGAGAAGGAACAACAATCTCTTGATTGATAATTCTTATTAGAAACAACCTTAGGAAGAAAACCAGGTTTGGTACGCAAAACCACCTTATCTGCATGGAAAATAAGATAAGGGGAATCACACTGTAAAGCAGATAGCTCAGAAACTCTTCGAGCCGAAGAGATAGCAACTAAGAACAAAACTTTCCAAGATAGAAGCTTAATATCTATGGAATGCATAGGTTCAAACGGAACCCCTTGAAGAACTCTAAGGACTAAGTTTAGGCTCCAAGGCGGAGCAACAGGCTTAAATACAGGCTTAATTCAGATCAAAGCCTGACTAAAAGTTTGAACGTTTGGGACATCTGCCAGATGTTTGTGTAGTAGAATAGACAAAGCAGATATTTGTCCTTTTAGAGAACTAGCTGATAATCCCTTCTCCAAACCTTCTTGGAGAAAAGATAATATTCTAGGAATCCTAATCTTACTCCACGAGTAACCTTTAGATTCACACCAATAAAGATATTTGCGCCAAATCTTATGATAGATCTTCCTGGTGACAGGTTTTCTAGCCTGAATCAGGGTATCAATGACCGACTCAGAGAACCCACGCTTTGATAGAATTAGGCGTTCAATCTCCAAGCAGTCAGACGCAGAGAAACTAGATTTGGATGCGAGAACGGACCTTGGATTAGAAGGTCCCGCCTCATTGGCAGGGTCCACGGTGGAACCGAGGACATGCCCACTAGGTCTGCATACCAAGTCCTGCATGGCCACGCAAGTGCTATCAGAATCACCGAAGCTCTCTCCTGCTTGATTCTGGCAACCAGACGTGGGAGGAGAGAAAGCGGTGGAAATACGTAGGCCAGATTGAAGGACCAAGGTACTGCTAGAGCATCTATCAGTACCGCCTTGGGATCCCAGGACCTGGATCCGTAACAAGGAAGTTTGGCATTCTGACGCGACGCCATCAGATCCAATTCTGGTCTGCCCCATAGCTGAATCAGCTGAGCAAATACCTCCGGATGGAGTTCCCACTTCCCCGGATGAAAAGTCTGACGACTTAGAAAATCCGCCTCCCAGTTCTCTACTCCTGGAATGTGGATTGCTGAGAGATGGCAAGAGTGATCCTCTGCCCATCGGATTATTTTGGTTACCTCCATCATCGCTAGAGAACTCATTGTTCCTCCTTGATGATTGATATAAAGCTACAGTCGTGATGTTGTCCGACTGAAACCTGATGAATTTGGCTGCAGCAAGCTGAGGCCACGCCTAAAGCGCCTTGAATATCGCTCTCAGTTCTAGGATGTTTATCGGAAGAAGAGATTCCTCCCGAGACCATAAGCCCTGTGCTTTCAGGGAGTTCCAGACTGCATCCCAGCCTAGCAGTCTGGCATCTGTCGTTACAATGAGCCACTCTGGCCTGTGGAAGAACATTCCCTGAGACAGGTGGTCCTGAGACAACCACCAGAGAAGAGAATCTCTGGTCTCCTGGTCCAGATGCAGTTGAGGAGATAAATCTGCATAATCCCCATTCCACTGTTTGAGCATGCATAGTTGCAGTGGTCTGAGGTGTAGGCGGGCAAAAGGAACTATGTCCATTGCCGCTACCATGAGTCCGATTACCTCCATACACTGAGCCACAGATGGCCAAGGAATGGAATGAAGAGTTTGGCAAGTGGTTAAGAATTTTGATTTTCTGACCTCCGTCAGAAATATTTTCATTTCTACCGAATCTATCAGAGTCCCTAGAAAGGAAACTCTTGTAAGAGGGAAGAGAGAACTCTTTTTTATGTTCACCTTCCACCCGTGAGATCTCAGAAAAGCCAACACAATGTCCGTGTGAGACTTGGCTAGCTGAAAAGTCAACGCCTGGATTAAGATGTCGTCTAGATAAGGCGCCACTGCTATGCCCCGAGGTCGTAGAACCGCCAGAAGGGACCCTAGCACCGTTGTGAAAATTCTTGGAGCCGTGGCTAACCCAAAGGGAAGAGCCACAAACTGGTAATGCCTGTCTAGAAAGGCAAATCTGAGAAATTGATGATTATTTCTGTGAATAGGGATGTGTAGATACTTAAAGTCCACGTTAGTCATATATATTGACCTTCCTGGATCAGAGGCAGAATAGTCCGAATGGTTTCCATCTTGAATGATGGAACTTTGAAGAACTTTTTTAGAATCTTGAGATCCAAGATTGGTCTGAAAGTTCCCTCTTTTTTGGGAACCACAAACAGGTTTGAGTAGAACCCTAGCCCCTGTTCCTCTTTTGGGACTGGGCGGATCACCCCCATGGTAAGAAGATCTTCTACACAGCGTAAGAACGCCTCTCTCTTTGTCTGGTTTACAGACAATCGAGAAATATGAAATCTCCCCCTTGGAAGGGAGTCTTTGAATTCCAGAAGATATCCCTGGGACACAATTTCTAAAGCCCAGGGATCGTGAACATCTCTTGCCCAAGCCTGAGCGAAGAGAGAGAGTCTGCCCCCTACTAGATCCGGTCCCGGATCGGGGACTACCCCTTCATGTTGTCTTAGAGGCAGCTGCAGGCTTTTTGGCCTGTTTACCCTTGTTCCAAGCCTTGTTAGGTCTCCAGACTGACTTGGATTGGACAAAATTCCCCTCTTGCTTTGTAGCAGAGGAAGCTGAAACGGAACCACTCTTGAAGTTCCGAAAGGAACGAAAATTATTTTGTTTGATCTTCATCTTATTTGATCTATCCTGAGGAAGGGCATGACCTTTCCCTCCAATGATGTCTGAAATAATCTCTTTCAGTTCAGGCCCGAATAGGGTCTTTCCTTTGAAAGGGATGTTGAAAAGTTTAGATTTAGATGACACATCAGCAGACCAGGACTTAAGCCGTAACGCCCTGCGTGCTAAAATGGCAAAACCTGAATTCTTTGCCGCTAATTTAGCCAGTTGAAAAGCGGCATCTGTAATAAAAGAATTAGCCAACATAAGAGCCTTGATTCTGTCCATAATCTCCTCTAATGGAGTCTCCATCTGAAGAGCCTCTTCTAGAGCCTCAAACCAGAAAGCAGCTGCAGTAGTTACAGGAACAATGCACGCAATAGGTTGGAGAGAAAAACCCTGATGAACAAAAATTTTCTTCAGGAGACCCTCTAATTTTTTATCCATAGGATCTTTGAAAGCACAACTGTCTTCGATAGGTATAGTTGTACGCTTAGACAGAGTAGAAATAGCTCCCTCCACCTTAGGAACTGTCTGCCACGAGTCCCGCATGGTGTCAGATATGGGAAACATTTTCTTAAAAACAGGAGGGGGGAGAGAACGGAATACCTGGTCTATCCCACTCCCTAGTAATAATATTCACAATCCTCTTAGGGACTGGAAAAACATCAGTGTAAACAGGAACCTCTAAGTATTTATCCATTTTACACAATTTCTCTGGAACCACTATAGGGTCACAATCATCTAGAGTCGCTAATACCTCCCTGAGCAATAAGCGGAGGTGTTCAAGCTTAAATTTAAATGCCGTCATATTAGAATCTGTCTGAGGAAGCGTCTTTCCTGAATCAGAAATTTCTCCCTCAGATAACAAATCCCTCACCCCTACTTCAGAGCATTGCGAGGGCATATCAGATACGGCTACTAAAGCGCCAGACGGCTCAGCATTTTTTCTAAACCCAGAGCTGTCCTGCTTTCCTTGTAAACCAGGCAGTTTAGATAAAACCTCTGTGAGGGTTGTATTCATAACTGTGGACATGTCTTGTAAAGTAAAAGAATTTGACGCACTAGAGGTACTTGGCGTCACTTGTGCGGACGTTACTGGTTGTGACACTTGGGGAGAGCTAGATGGCGAACCCTCATTTACTTCTGACTGAGAATCATCTATTGCTCTATTTTTAAGTGCTAATATATGTTCTTTATAGTTTATAGACATATCAGTACAATTGGGACACATTCTAAGAGGGGCTTCCACAATGGCTTCCAAACATATTAAACAAGGATTTTCCTTGGTGTCAGACATGTTAAACAGGCTAGTAATGTAACAAGCAAGCTTGGAAAACACTGTAATCAAAGTAAAAAACACTTAGAAATAAAACGGTACTGTGCCTTTAAGAGAAAAAAAAGCTGCACCAGTTCTGCTAAACAGTGTAAAAAAGCAGTAAACTTAACAACATTTTTACAGTAGCATTATAAAGACTTAGTAACTTTGCACAGCTATGCAAATAAACAATTAACCTCTTAATGGCAAAAACGGATTGAAAAAACGTTAAACCCAGTAAAAAAGACTTTCAGCACCTTGCCACAGCTCTGCTGTGGCTCCTACCTGCCCTTCAGAACAATTAGTGGGAAAAAAAACTTCTTTAACAGCCCTCAAACACAGCAGGGAACTCAGGAGAAGCAGTGATATGTCTCAGAGAAAAGGAAACTGCGCAACTGAGGCGTGAAAAAAGGCCCCTCCCACCTCACTCGATGTTTTGAGGCCTATCAGAGAAACACCAGAGTGTCTCTTAATTAACCATGTGAGTTACAAAACTCAAAACCAAGCCACAATGACCCCTTTAGTCCCTTCAAAAAACGTTATAAATGCATCAATAAACAAAACGTTTTTTCTTCTTCTTCTTTTGAGTACGGGGAAACCCGAAACGCGTCCTTTGGCTAGGGATGTGACAGCTCTTTGTTTCAGTGTGTTGTTAGCCCGTACTGCTTTTTTTGTGTGTTATAACATGTCTTAAGAAAATAAATTGTGTTTTACTGAGCCGCCCTAGCATTTTCATTTGGATCCTCAATATTGCTGCTTTGAACCTGGCTATTGGGCTTGTAATCCACATAGTAACTTTAAAGATTACTTCAACTAGACCGGAAGTACTGACGGACCGGCTTCCAGCTGAAGTGTGACACCTTGGAGTGATTGGCAGAGCACGGAAAACACAGGCAGTGTTACCCTCACGGAGTTTGTGCGGCCAAAAGGCTTTCATTTTTCACGGAGGAATCTGGCAAGTGGAGGTATGTCGGACATACAAAAAGAGTAAAACACTGAGGAAGTGTGATCCCAGAGTGGGTTTCGTGATCGCTATCTTGATAAGAGTTCAGCTGACGAGAGATATGTAAGTGTCCTTCTGTTTATTATCCTACACACCAAGAGCTACTATGCTGAGATATAGCCATGAACACTATTGACTGGAACTTATCCTGATATGAACTGGTGCTTTATATACACACACGTTTTTTGCTTGTTTGTATGCATATAATACAAACACAGTTAAAGTGATGCATTACATCACACATGTCCCCACAGTGGAAGCAAGTAATCTATACATTCTAAACATTGCTACACGGATTACAGCCCTATATAAGAGAATTTATTAAATATTTGATACTCAGTCTAGGTTTCTCATTTTATCCCCACCTACATCAGCTATACCCTTCTGATGATGATTAACATTTCTTCTTATTTTGCATGAACTTAAATTGCATTAAAGGGACATGAAAACCAACATTTTAAAATTATTCAGATAGAGCATTTGCTTTTAAACAACTTTACAGTTTGCTTCTATTATCTAATTTACTTCCTTTTCTTAATATCCTTTACAGGAAAGCATACATAGGTAGGGTCAGTAGCATCAATGCACTACTGTGAGCTGGCTGCCGATTGGTGGCTGCAGATATATGCCTCTTGTCATTGGCTCACCCAATGTGCTCAGCTCCCAGCAATGCAATGCTGCTCCTTCAACAAATGATACCAATGGAATGAAGCAAATTTGATAGGCTATACAATTGAAACAACTTTCCAATTTACAACTTGATTGAATCATGAAAGGAACAAAATGGTTTCATATCCCTTTAATTATATAATAAAATTTAAAAAAATGCATACATAGGTATTCAAGAATACTTATTTACACGATCTAATTAGCATCCTATCTTGCCATGAGAAGTTACTGTGCAGAGTACTTGCTTCAGTCTGTCTCCCCACAGCAACAAGTGGCACTGCCATTAAACATCAGTCCATGCAGCCTGTGCCTCTCTCCTCTGTCTATTTTTAAGGCTTATTATTATTGAAAAAAGAAAAAACAAAAATACAGGTTTCTATTTTTATAGAATGAGATGGAAGTATTAAATGCACTACTTTCCAGTCATTTAATTCTGATTAAAGAACATCCATTATCACCTATGAACAACCTTATGATTAGTTTGACCTGTGAGGGTATTATAATTTCTTGTAAAATATAATTCTTCAGAATAATTATTTTTTTTTTTTTTTTTTTTAATAAGGCCTCTAAAAATTCCTATCACATTTAAAAAGAGCTTATAATTCAGACACATAGCAGGTGATAATTTATCTTTCAATACTGGGCTCCAGGACAACTGTAAAATAGGCCCTGGTAAGGAAAAGCATAGTAGCTGCATGTCAAGGTACAGCCAAGCCGAAAGCTTTCTCCTCCTTCCTTCTGCCCTTCCACATTTACCTTTTCATGCACACTCTGAAATAGACAGTGTAGTACATGCAGGTATTTGGTCCCAGTATACTCAAAAGTAACATGGCACTCAAGACACTGTTAAATGTGTGTGGGGCAAACATAGGGTTAATTATTGGTATGTGTATTCTGGGCATTCAAAGGGATAACTCGCAGCTGCATAGGTGTCTTAACAGTGAAGGGGTAAAGTCACTGATGCCTATTAAACAGCAATGATTTATTTACCCCTAGGACTGCCCAGCTGTATTTCAGACTAGGTTAAAAATAGCTCAATTTGTGTGCATGTGTTACTGGCAAGCAATGGGTTAAAGTTATGTTTTGTGCATGTTGGTGTTGAAAAATAATGTAGTCCTTGGGGAAAAACATAATTTATGCTTACCAGATAAATTCCTTTCCTTCCTGGCAGGGAGAGTCTACGACTTCATTCCTTTCTTTAGGGAAATACAACACCTGGCAAAGGCAAAGTCACCCCAGCCAAAGGCTAAAATATCCCTCCCACTTCCCCTATCCCCGAGTCATTCTGCCGAAGGAACAAGGAAAAGTAGGAGAAACATCGGGGTATAAAGGTGCCAGAAGAAATAATAGAAAAAGGAAGCCGCACCACAACAAATAAATTACGGGCGGGGTCGTGGACTCTCCCTGCCAGGAAGGAAAGGAATTTATCTGGTTAGCACCAATTATGTTTTCCTTCCATAAGGCAGGGAGAGTCCACGACTTCATTCCTTACTGTTGGGAAAACTATACCCAAGCTCCAGAGGACATTGAATGAATAACGGGAGGGAACAAAAAGGAGAGGCTGGCCCTATTCTGAGGGCACCACAGCCTGCAAAATTAAAAGCCCAGGAGGAAGCCACTGCTCTAGTGGAATGAACTGTTATCCTCTCAAGAGGCTGTCGCCCCGCTGTCTCATAAGCTAAGCAGATGACACTCCTCAACCAGAAAGATAGGAAAGTCGTAGTAGCCTTCTGCCCTTAACGCTTCCCTGTATAGATGACAAACAAAGAGGAAGATTGTATGAATTCCTTAGTAGCCTGAAGATAGAACTTCAAGGCACAAATCACATCTAGATTGTGAAGCAAGCGTTCCTTCGCTGGAGGAGGATTAGGACACAAGGAAGGAACAACAATTTTTTGATTAATGTTACGATCGGACACCACCTTAGGAAGGAACCCTAATTTATTATATAAAACCGCCTTATCAGCATGAAAAACAAGATAAGGGGAGTCACATTGCAAAGTTGAAATATCAGAAACTCTGCGTGCAGAGGCAATAGCCAGCAAATAAAAGAACCTTCCAAGATAACAATTTTATGTCAACAGTATGCATAGGCTCGAACGGAGCCTGCTGCAAAACACTAAGAACAAGATTTAGGCTTCAAGGCGGAGCCCCAGATCTATTACAGGTCTGATCTTAGTCAGAGCCTTAACACAAGGACTGCACATCCGGAAGCACAACCAATCTTTTGTGCAGTAACACTGACAGGGCCGATATCTGTCCCTTCACGGAACTAGCAGATAGACCCTTCTCCAGTCAATCCTGGAGAAAAGATAAAATTCTGGCAACTTTAACCTTATGCCAGGAAAAACCACGCTCTTCACATCAGTACAAGTAAGTTCTCCACACTTTATGGTAGATACAACGAGTAACTGGCTTAAGAGCTTGAATCAGAGTGTCGATAACACTCTGAGAACCCTATCTTGGCTAAGACTAAGCGTTCAATTTCCACACAGTCAGCCTCAGAGAATCTAGATTTTGATGAACGAAGAGACCCTGTATCAGCAGATCTTTGCAACAAGGTAACCTCCATTGAGGAGAGGAGGACATCCCCACCAGATCCGCAAACCACATCCTTCACGGCCATGATGGAACAATCAGAAGCACTGATGCTCGCTCCTGCTTGATGCAAGCCACTACACAAGGTAGAAGAGGTAATGGAGGAAAAAGAGTCTGAACCTCCATGGCACTGATAGGGCATCTATCAATTCCACCATAGGATACGTTGACCTCGACCCGTACCTGGGTAGCTTGGTATTGAGGCGGGATGCCATGAGATCCATCTCTGGCGTCCCCCACTCGCTGCATATCTCTGCAAACACCTTGGGTGGAGAGACCATTCACCTGGGTGAAAAGATTGCCTGCTGAGGAAGTCCGCTTCCCAGTTGTCCACATCCAGAATGTGGATCGCTGACAGCATACATCTGGGAGTCTCTGCCCACTCTAGTATCTGAGATACTTCTCTCATCACCAAGGAACTTCTCGTTCCCCCCTGATGGTTGATGTAGGCAACCGAGCATATATTGTCCGATTAGAATCTGATAAACTGGGATGAACCCAGAAGGGGCAAAGCCTTCAAGGCATTGAAGATCGCCCGGAGTTCCAATATTCTGATCGGAAGGGAGGACTCCTCCTTAGTCCACAGCCCTTGTGCCTTCTTGGCACCCCAAACGGCTCCTCAGCCGGAAAAGCTTGCGCCTGTAGACACAATCTCCCAGGAAGGTCTAAAGAAGCATGTGCATTGGGACAGATGATCTGGACAGAGCCACCAAGAGAGCGATTCTCTCGACAGGTTGTCCAGCACAATCTGTTGAGACAGATCTAAATGGTCGCCGTTCCATTGTCTCAGCATGCAAAGTTGTAAGGGTCTTAGATGGAATCTGGCAAAAGGAATGATGTCCATACAGGACACCATGAGTCCTATCACCTCCATACACTGAGCCACTGAGGGTCTCAAGAAGGCCTGGAGGGCAAGACATGCAGTAGTTAGCTTGCCACATCTCTGATCTGTGAGGAATAGTCTCATGGATATGGAATCTATTATTGTCCCCAGGAAATTCACCCTTGTACTTGGAATAAGAGAACTATTTTCTAATATCTTCCATCCATGTGATTGAAGAAGACTGAGAAGGGACTCAAAATGTTCTTCCGCTAGACGAAAAGATGGTGCCTGCACCAGAATATCATCCAGGTAAGGCGCTACTGCAATACCTTTTCTTCTGGCAACGGCTAGAAGAGCCCCCAGAACCTTCAAAAATATCCTTGTAGCAGTAGCTAGGCCAAATGGAAGCCCTATGAACTGGAAGTGCTGGTCCTGAAAATGTTCCCTGTGTATCGGAACGTGAAGGTATGCATCCGTCAGGTCTATAGTGGTCACAAACTGTCCTTCCTGAACCAGAGGAAGAATAGACCGTATTGTCTCCATCTTGAAAGAGGGAACACTCAGAAACTTGTTTAGGCACTTTAAGTCCAGAATTGGACGAAAAGTTCCCTCCTTTTATGAAACCATAAAAAGGTTTGATTAAAACTCCAAACCTCTTTCTGCTGTAGGCACCGGGACAATTACTCCTAGAAAGGACAGATCCCATATTCAACCTAAAAAGGCAATCCTCTATACTGGTTTCGTAGACATTCTGGAGAGTAGGAATCTGTCCCTGGGCGGAAGAGATTTGAATCCTATCCGCTATCCCTGAGATACAACCTCCAGGACCGAAGGATCCTGTACATCCTGGAACCAAGCGTCTGAAAAAAAGAGACACAGTCTGACCCTACTCGATCTGATCCCAGATCGGGGGCCGCCCCTTTATGCCGATTCATTATCGGCGGGCTTCTTAGTCTGTTTGGACTTATTCCAGGACTAAGTCGGCTTCCAAGTACTCTTGGGCTGCTCGGACTTGGATGAGGATTGTTGTCGTGATTTTTCAGAACGAAAATTAGACAATTGCCGTCCCTTAGGCCTATTTTTCTTATTCTGCAGTAGGAAGGCACATTTGCCTCCGGTAACCGTATAAATAACGTAATCCAGCCCTGGACCGAATAATATCTTCCCCTTGAAAGGAAGAGAAAGGAGTCCCGACTTCAAAGTCATATCCGCAGACCAAAACTTCAGCCAGAGAGCCCAGCGGGCTAGGACCGCAAAGCCAGAAGCCTTTGCATTTAGGCGAATAATCTGCATATTCACGTCAAAGATAAAGGAGTTAGCAATTCCCAGAGCCTTAATTCTCTCCTGAATATCCTTGAGGGGAATCTCCACCTCAATGAGCTCCGACTGAGTGTCGCACTAGTAGGTAGCTGCACCAGCAACCGCGGCTACAGCGGCCCCCGGTTAAAATAAAAACCCTGTTTGTTAAAAAAACTCATCTTCCTCAGAAACGTTTCCATGTACTTATCCATAGGTTCTATAAAAGAAGAACTATCCTCCAGAGGGATATTAGTAAGCAAGGTAGTGTAGCCTCTGGAACCTCTAGGGTAGACAGAATCTCTTTAATAAAAAACGCAGATGCTCAATTTTAAATCTAAAAAGGAGGGTTCCTCCGCTGAAGGAGGTTTAGAAACTGAAGTCTCAGACTCAGAAAGTTCACCCTCTGAAGCTACAAAGGTTAACTCATCCTCGGATAGCTAGGACATAGTAGCTAGATCCAACAAATATTTAGAGGACTCTAGGTCAGGAGAACTACGTTTAACCTTTCTTATGTTTGCTAGAGCGAAGTAAGGTACTCGGGGCCGCAGACACCGCTGATTGTAACCATGCGGTAAAATTAGCCGGAAAAAGGCCCCCTCCAGATGGAGGATTAGTTGAGCTGCGGGGAACTGCTTGTGGAGTGGGTAGTGTAGAAAGGGTAGTAATCTCTTGGGACACAGATTCCTGAGAGGTAGACGGCTCAGAGGGGCTAATAGCGCTATGAGAATTAGCAGGCTTGTCTCCCTTCTTAGACTTTAGAACAGTGCTTAGGCAAATGGAACAAAATTGAGCAGGCGGGCAAACCACGGCCTCCTCACAATATAAACAGGAATTATGAATCAGTACAGAAGGAGCGGAACCTTCTAATATAGTATCAGAGTCCTCCATAGCTAAGATATATTCACAGAAGGACAGACAAAAAGTAAACGCTTTTAATAAAAAAACAGAATTTATGCTTACCTGATAAATTACTTTCTCCAACGGTGTGTCCGGTCCACGGCGTCATCCATAACTTGAGGGAATATTCTCTTCCCCAACAGGAAATGGCAAAGAGCACAGCAAAAGCTGTCCATATAGTTCCTCCTAGGCTCCGCCCACCCCAGTCATTCGACCGACGGACAGGAGGAAAAAAACAGGAGAAACCATAAGGTGCCGTGGTGACTGTAGTTAAAGAAAGAAATTCATCAAACCTGATTAAAAAAACAGGGTGGGCCGTGGACCGGACACACCGTTGGAGAAAGTAATTTACCAGGTAAGCATAAATTCTGTTTTCTCCAACATTGGTGTGTCCGGTCCACGGCGTCATCCATAACTTGTGGGAACCAATACCAAAGCTTTAGGACACGGATGAAGGGAGGGAGCCAATCAGGTTACCTAAACAGAAGGCACCACGGCTTGCAAAACCTTTCTCCCAAAAATAGCCTCCGAAGAAGCAAAAGTATCAAATTTGTAGAATTTGGCAAAAGTGTGCAGGGAAGACCAAGTCGCTGCCTTACATATCTGATCAACAGAAGCCTCGTTCTTGAAGGCCCATGTGGAAGCCACAGCCCTAGTAGAGTGAGCTGTGATGCGTTCAGGAGGCTGCCGTCCGGCAGTCTCGTAAGCCAATCGGATGATGCTTTTTAGCCAAAAGGAAAGAGAGGTAGCAGTAGCTTTTTGACCTCTCCTCTTGCCAGAATAAACGACAAACAGAGAAGACGTTTGTCTGAAATCCTTTGTTGCTTCTAAATAGAACTTTAAAGCACGAACTACATCTAAATTGTGTAACAAACGTTCCTTCTTTGAAACTGGATTCGGACACAAAGAAGGCACAACTATTTCCTGGTTAATATTCTTGTTGGAAACAACCTTTGGAAGGAAACCAGGTTTAGTACGCAAAACAACCTTATCTGAATGGAACACCAGATAGGGCGGATTACACTGCAAAGCAGATAACTCAGAAACTCTTCTAGCAGAAGAAATAGCAACCAAAAACAGAACTTTCCAAGATAACATCTTGACATCTATGGAATGTAGAGGTTCAAACGGAACCCCTTGAAGAACCGAAAGAACTAAATTCAGACTCCAGGGAGGAGTCAAAGGTCTGTAAACAGGCTTGATCCTGACCAATGCCTGAACATCAGGCACAGCTGCCAGTCGTTTGTGTAACAAGACAGATAAAGCAGAAATCTGTCCCTTTAGAGAACTCGCTGATAATCCCTTATCCAAACCTTCTTGTAGAAAGGAAAGGATCCTAGGAATTTTGATCTTACTCCATGAGAATCCCTTGGATTCACACCAACAGATATATCTTTTCCATATTTTATGGTAAATTTTTCTAGTTACAGGTTTTCTGGCTTGTACCAGAGTATCTATTACAGAATCCGAAAACCCACGCTTAGATAAAATCAAGCGTTCAATTTCCAAGCCGTTAGCTGGAGGGAAACTAGATTTGGATGTTCGAATGGACCTTGTACTAGAAGATCCTGTCTCAAAGGTAGCTTCCATGGTGGAGCCGATGACATATTCACCAGGTCTGCATACCAAGTCCTGCGTGGCCACGCAGGAGCTATCAAGATCACCGAGGCCCTCTCCTGCTTGATCCTGGCTACCAGCCTGGGAATGAGAGGAAACGGTGGAAACACATAAGCTAGGTTGAAGGTCCAAGGCGCTACTAATGCATCCACTAGAGTCGCCTTGGGATCCCTGGATCTGGACCCGTAGCAAGGAACCTTGAAGTTCTGACGAGACACCATCAGATCCATGTCTGGAATGCCCCATAATTGAGTCAACTGGGCAAATATCTCCGGGTGGAGTTCCCACTCCCCCGGATGGAATGTCTGACGACTCAGATAATCCGCCTCCCAGTTTTCCACTCCTGGGATGTGGATCGCAGATAGGTGGCAGGAGTGATCCTCCGCCCATTTTATGATTTTGGTCACTTCTCTCATCGCCAGGGAACTCCTTGTTCCCCCCTGATGGTTGATGTAAGCAACAGTCATGTTGTCTGATTGGAATCTTATGAATCTGGCCCTTGCTAGTTGAGGCCAAGCCCTGAGAGTATTGAATATCGCTCTCAGTTCCAGAATGTTTATAGGGAGAAGAGACTCTTCCCGAGACCATAGCCGCTGAGCTTTCAGGGAGTCCCAGACCGCGCCCCAGCCCACTAGACTGGCGTCGGTCGTGACAATGACTCACTCTGGTCTGCAGAAGCTCATTCCCTGGGATAGGTGATCCTGGGTTAGCCACCAACGGAGTGACTCTCTGGTCTTCTGATCTACTTGAATCACTGGAGACAAGTCTGTATAGTCCCCATTCCACTGTTTCAGCATGCACAGTTGTAATGGTCTTAGATGAATTCGCGCAAAAGGAACTATGTCCATTGCTGCAACCATCAACCCTACTACTTCCATGCACTGAGCTATGGAAGGTCGTGGAACAGAGTGAAGAACTTGACAAGCGTTTAGAAGTTTTGACTTTCTGACATCTGTCAGGAAAATCTTCATTTCTAAAGAATCTATTATTGTCCCCAAGAAAGGAACTCTTGTCGACGGAGACAGGGAACTTTTTTCTATGTTCACTTTCCATCCGTGAGATCTGAGAAAGGCCAGAACGATGTCTGTGTGAGCCTTTGCCTTTGAAAGAGACGACGCTTGTATCAGAATGTCGTCCAAGTAAGGTGCCACTGCACTGCCCCTTGGTCTTAGAACCGCTAGAAGGGACCCGAGTACCTTTGTGAAAATCCTTGGAGCAGTGGCTAGCCCGAAAGGGAGAGCCACAAACTGGTAATGTTTGTCCAGAAAGGCAAACCTTAGGAACTGATGATGATCTTTGTGGATAGGAATATGTAGATACGCATCCTTTAGATCCACGTTAGTCATAAATTGACCCTCCTGGATTGTAGGTAAAATCGTTCGAATAGTTTCCATTTTGAACGATGGCACTCTGAGAAATTTGTTTAGGATCTTTAAATTCAGAATTGGTCTGAAAGTTCCCTCTTTTTTGGGAACTACAAACCGATTTGAGTAAAAACCCATTCCTTGTTCTACGGTTGGAACTAGGTGTATCACTCCCATTTTTAACAGGTCTTCTACACAATGTAAGAATGCCTGTCTCTTTATTTGGTTTGAAGATAAGTGAGACATGTGGAACCTTCCCCTTGGGGGTAGTTCCTTGAATTCCAGAAGATAACCCTGAGAAACTATTTCTAGTGCCCAGGGGTCCTGAACATCTCTTGCCCAAGCCTGAGCAAAGAGAGAGAGTCTGCCCCCTACTAGATCCGGTCCCGGATCGGGGGCTACTCCTTCATGCTGTTTTGGTAGCAGCAGCAGGCTTCTTGGCCTGCTTACCCTTGTTCCAGCCTTGCATCGGTTTCCAAGCTGGTTTGGTTTATGAAGCATTACCCTCTTGTCTAGAGGCTGCAGAGTTGGAGGCCGGTCCGTTCCTGAAATTGCGAAAGGAACGAAATTTAGACTTATTCTTGGCCTTGAAAGGCCTATCTTGTGGAAGGGCGTGGCCCTTACCCCCAGTGATGTCTGAGATAATCTCTTTCAATTCTGGCCCAAAAAGGGTTTTACCCTTGAAAGGGATATTAAGCAATTTTGTCTTGGAAGATACATCCGCTGACCAAGACTTTAGCCAGAGCACTCTGCGCGCCACAATTGCAAACCCTGAATTTCTCGCCGCTAATCTTGCTAACTGCAAAGCGGCATCTAAAATAAAGGAATTAGCTAACTTAAGTGCGTGAACTCTGTCCATAACCTCCTCATACGGAGTCTCTCTACTGAGCGACTTTTCTAGTTCCTCGAACCAGAACCACGCTGCTGTAGTGACAGGAATAATGCACGAAATAGGTTGCAGGAGGTAACCTTGCTGTACAAAAATCTTTTTAAGCAAACCCTCCAATTTTTTATCCATAGGATCTTTGAAAGCGCAATTATCCTCGATAGGAATAGTAGTGCGCTTGGCTAGTGTAGAAACTGCCCCCTCGACCTTAGGGACTGTCTGCCATAAGTCCTTTCTGGGGTCAACCATAGGAAATAATTTCTTAAATATAGGAGGGGGGACAAAAGGTATGCCGGGCTTCTCCCACTCCTTATTCACTATGTCCGCCACCCGCTTGGGTATAGGAAAAGCGTTGGGGTGCACCGGAACCTCTAGGAACTTGTCCATCTTGCACAATTTTTCTGGAATGACCAGGTTGTCACAATCATCCAGAGTAGATAGCACCTCCTTAAGCAGTGCGCGGAGATGCTCTAATTTAAATTTAAATGTCACAACATCAGGTTCTGCCTGTTGAGAAATTCTACCTGAATCAGAAATTTCCCCATCTGACAAAACCTCCCTCATGGCCACTTCAGATTGGTGTGAGGGTATGACAGAGCAATTATCATCAGGGCCCTCCTGCTCTACAGTGTTTAAAACAGAGCAATCACGCTTTCTCTGAAATGCAGGCATTTTGGATAAAATATTTGCTATGGAGTTATCCATTACTGCCGTCAATTGTTGCATAGTAACAAGCATTGGCGCGCTAGAAGTACTAGGGGTCTCCTGCGTGGGCAAAACTGGTGTAGACACAGAAGGAGATGATGTAGAACTATGTCTACTCCCTTCATCTGATGAATCATCTTGGGCAACTTTATTATCTGTGGCAGTACTGTCCTTACTTTGTTTGGACGCTATGGCACAATTATCACACAATTTTGGAGGGGGAGACACATTGGCTTCCATACATACAGAACATAGTTTATCTGAAGGCACAGACATGTTAAACAGGCTTAAACTTGTCAATAAAGTACAAAAACCGTTTTAAAACAAAACCGTTACTGTCTCTTTAAATTTTAAACAGGGCACACTTTATTACTGAATATGTGAAAAACTATGAAGGAATTGTTCAAATTTAACCAAATTTCACCATAGTGTCTTAAAGCATTCAAAGCATTGCACCCCAAATTTCAGACCTTTAACCCTTAAAATGAGGAAACCGGAGCCGGTTACAATTTTAACCCCTCTACAGTCCCAGCTACAGCCTTTGCTGCGACTTTACCAAACCCATGGGGGTATACGATACCAAATGAAGCCTTCTAGGAACCTTTTCAACTACTTTCAGACCCACACACATGCAGCTGCATGTCCTGCTCTCAAAAGTAACTGTGCAGTAATGGCGCGAAAATGAGGCTCTGCCTACTATAGAGAAGGCCCTTCCTGACTGGGAAGGTGTCTAAACCAGTGCCTGACGTAAAAAAAACGTTCCCCAAAGTTTATAAAGTGTGAATTTCAACATAAAGCTGTATAAAATGCCCAAATAAAGCAATCGATCTAGCCCATAAAAGTGTCTACCAGTTTTATAGCCCATATTAAGCCCTTTATTCTGTTTGAGACTAAGAAAATGGCTTACCGGTCCCCATGAGGGGGAATGACAGCCTTCCAGCATTACACAGTCTTGTTAGAAATATGGCTAGTCATACCTTAAGCAGAAAAGTCTGCTAACTGTTTCCCCCAACTGAAGTTCTCATCTCAACAGTCCTATGTGGAAACAGCAAACGATTTTAGTTACTGCTGCTAAAATCATATTCCTCTCACAAACAGAACTCTTCATCTTTTTCTGTTTCAGAGTAAATAGTACATACCAGCACTATTTTAAAATAACAAACTCTTGATAGTAGAATAAAAAACTACAACTAATCACCACATACTCTTCACCATCTCCGTGGAGATGCTGCTTGTTCAGCGGCAAAGAGAATGACTGGGGTGGGCGGAGCCAAGGAGGAACTATATGGACAGCTTTAGCTGTGCTCTTTGCCATTTCCTGTTGGGGAAGAGAATATTCCCTCAAGTTATGGATGACGCCGTGGACCGGACACACCAATGTTGGAGAAAACTGCACCTTTATAATCCCAATAGCTGGGGCACTCACCACCTCTTAGACCCAGACAGCTAACAGTGAAAACGCTCTCCTTAGGAGTGATGTCTGCAGCAGGATCGAAAAGGAAAAGGCCGCACCCGGTCACGTGGTGCTTAGGACAGGACTTCCCCTAATATGAAAAAGGCGCTAAGCTATTATGAGCTGTGCAACACTCAAAAACAAGTGAAACCTGATTGTTCCAAGCCAAAAATCACACAATCTAGGAGCCCAAAAATGCTCACATTAAAGCAGTTATAAATAACCCCAAGCTGTTCAAATAATCTCCCTGCATGAGATATTAACCCTTGATCCTATGGAGGCATAAAGGAGCCACACTGTGACCATGTAAAGAAAAAGTGTATATTTAAAAAACGGTCTTACCCTCCAGGATCCATGCTGTGGAACATGCACAGCCTCTCAAGTGTGACAGTCTTGCAGCGACGCTTTTGACATGGACTTGAGTGTATAACAGCAAGCAGTGAAACTCGTCAACACTGATTGCCCTGGAGTTGTTAGGCAGCAGTCTGGATGGGTTTGCAGAAAAAAACTTTCCCTGCATCTCCAGACTCTAAATTTCATCAATACTCTCACTGAGAGGTTGACATGATTACTTAAAACTCCAGTCCTTTCTTGAAGGGAACATACCCATTATAGGACTATCTAAAAATTCTGACACTTCTCTGCACCTCCTATAGTTATGAAAGGCAAATAATGACGGGGGGATAGGGGAACTGGGAGGGATATTTAAGTTTTTGGCTGGGGTGTCTTTGCCTCCTCCTGGTGGCCAGGTGTTGTATTTCCCAACAATAAGGAATGAAGTCATGGACTCTCCCTGCCTTATGAAAGAAAAAAATAGGCCTAACAAATTTGTGGTGTATACAGATGCTGAAGGGTTTATAATGTAACCCTTGTTTGCTTATTTTGGTACTTGCTGTAAAGTTATTCTTCCTATGCCAATTATGTGCTTGTGAGTAAGGGAGGTGATGAGGAGCTAGATGATTTAACCTGCATCTAATATTTTAGAGCCATTTAATTATTGCAATATTAATTGCATATAACAATCTGTTTCACTTCTGCAAAGGGATTAAACACATAGTTAAAGTAATCTCCAGGGCAGCAATGCACTATTGGGAGCTAGCTGAGCACAACTGGTGATCCAATGACAAAAGATAAAATGTGCATAGCCACCAATCACAAGTAGTGCATTGCTGTTGCTGAGGATACCCAAGAGAACATACTAGATTTCATAGTAGAAGTTAATTTAAAAATGACATGCTCTATCTGAATCATTAAATATTACATTTGGTTCTTCTATCACTTAAGGCAATCAATATGGCTAAATCATATTACTAGTATTTAATGAGCTTATTTTTTTTGGGGGGGGTCTGAGTGGGCGGAGCTATTCAAACTGTAAATAAGCGTGGCTCTGCTGCAAAGCGACCCTGGGGGAAAAAAACATAATTTATGCTTACCTGATAAATTCCTTTCTTCTGTAGTGTGATCAGTCCACGGGTCATCATTACTTCTGGGATATTACTCCTCCCCAACAGGAAGTGCAAGAGGATTCACCCAGCAGAGCTGCATATAGCTCCTCCCCTCTACGTCACTCCCAGTCATTCGACCAAGGACCAACGAGAAAGGAAAAGCCAAGGGTGAAGTGGTGACTGGAGTATAAATTAAAAAATATTTACCTGCCTTAAAAACAGGGCGGGCCGTGGACTGATCACACTACAGAAGAAAGGAATTTATCAGGTAAGCATAAATTATGTTTTCTTCTGTTAAGTGTGATCAGTCCACGGGTCATCATTACTTCTGGGATACCAATACCAAAGCAAAAGTACACGGATGACGGGAGGGATAGGCAGGCTCTTTATACAGAAGGAACCACTGCCTGAAGAACCTTTCTCCCAAAAATAGCCTCCGATGAAGCAAAAGTGTCAAATTTGTAAAATTTGGAAAAAGTATGAAGCGAAGACCAAGTTGCAGCCTTGCAAATCTGTTCAACAGAGGCCTCATTCTTGAAGGCCCAAGTGGAAGCCACAGCTCTAGTAGAATGAGCTGTAATTCTTTCAGGAGGCTGCTGTCCAGCAGTCTCATAAGCTAAACGAATTATGCTACGAAGCCAAAAAGAAAGAGGTAGCGGAAGCTTTTTGACCTCTCCTCTGCCCAGAGTAAATGACAAACAGAGAAGACGTTTGTCGAAATTCCTTAGTTGCCTGTAAGTAAAATTTTAGAGCACGGACTACATCCAGGTTGTGCAGTAGACGTTCCTTCTTTGAAGAAGGATTTGGGCATAAAGAAGGAACAACAATCTCTTGATTGATATTCCTGTTAGTAACTACCTTAGGTAAGAACCCAGGTTTAGTACGCAGGACTACCTTATCCGAATGAAAAATCAAATAAGGAGAATCACAATGTAAGGCTGATAATTCAGAGACTCTTCGAGCCGAGGAAATAGCCATTAAAAATAGAACTTTCCAAGATAACAACTTTATATCAATGGAATGAAGGGGTTCAAACGGAACACCCTGTAAAACATTAAGAACAAGGTTTAAACTCCATGGTGGAGCAACAGTTTTAAACACAGGCTTAATTCTGGCCAAAGCCTGACAAAAAGCCTGGACGTCAGGAACTTCTGACAGACGTTTGTGTAACAGAATGGACAGAGCTGAGATCTGTCCCTTTAATGAACTAGCAGATAAACCCTTTTCTAAACCTTCTTGTAGAAAAGACAATATCCTAGGAATCCTAACCTTACTCCAAGAGTAACCTTTGGATTCACACCAATATAGGTATTTACGCCATATCTTATGGTAAATCTTTCTGGTAACAGGTTTCCTAGCCTGTATTAAGGTATCAATAACTGACTCAGAAAATCCACGTCTTGATAAAATCAAGCGTTCAATTTCCAAGCAGTCAGCTTCAGAGAAGTTAGATTTTGATGTTTGAAGGGACCCTGTATCAGAAGGTCCTGTTTCAGAGGTAGAGACCAAGGTGGACAGGATGACATGTCCACCAGGTCTGCATACCAAGTCCTGCGTGGCCACGCAGGTGCTATTAGAATCACTGATGCTCTCTCTTGTTTGATTCTGGCAATCAATCGAGGAAGCAACGGGAAGGGTGGAAACACGTAAGCCATCCTGAAGTCCCAAGGTGCTGTCAGAGCATCTATCAGGACTGCTCCTGGATCCCTGGATCTGGACCCGTAACGAGGAAGCTTGGCGTTCTGTCGAGACGCCATGAGATCTATCTCTGGTTTGCCCCAACGTCGAAGTATTTGGGCAAAGACCTCCGGATGAAGTTCCCACTCCCCCGGATGAAAAGTCTGACGACTTAAGAAATCCGCCTCCCAGTTCTCCACTCCCGGGATGTGGATTGCTGACAGGTGGCAAGAGTGAGACTCTGCCCAGCAAATTATCTTTGATACTTCCATCATAGCTAGGGAGCTTCTTGTCCCTCCCTGATGGTTGATGTAAGCTACAGTCGTGATGTTGTCCGACTGAAACCTGATGAACCCCCGAGTTGTCAACTGGGGCCAAGCCAGGAGGGCATTGAGAACTGCTCTCAATTCCAGAATGTTTATTGGCAGGAGACTCTCCTCCTGACTCCATTGTCCCTGAGCCTTCAGAGAATTCCAGACGGCACCCCAACCTAGAAGGCTGGCGTCTGTTGTTACAATTGTCCAGTCTGGTCTGCTGAATGGCATCCCCCTGGACAGATGTGGCCGAGAAAGCCACCATAGAAGAGAATTTCTGGTCTCTTGAAACAGATTCAGAGAAGGGGATAAGTCTGAGTAATCCCCATTCCACTGACTTAGCATGCACAGTTGCAGTGGTCTGAGGTGTAAGCGTGCAAAGGGTACTATGTCCATTGCCGCTACCATTAAGCCGATTACCTCCATGCATTGAGCCACTGACGGGTGTTGAATGGAATGAAGGGTGCGGCAAGCACTTTGAAGTCTTGTTAGCCTGTCCTCTGTCAGGTAAATCTTCATTTCTACAGAATCTATAAGAGTCCCCAGGAAGGGAACTCTTGTGAGTGGAACGAGTGAACTTTTCTTTTCGTTCACCTTCCATCCGTGTGACCTTAGAAATGCCAGCACTAACTCTGTATGAGACTTGGCAGTTTGAAAGCTTGAAGCTTGTATCAGAATGTCGTCTAGGTATGGAGCTACCGAGATTCCCCGCGGTCTTAGTACCGCCAGAAGAGCACCCAGAACCTTTGTGAAGATTCTTGGAGCTGTAGCCAATCCGAATGGAAGAGCCACAAACTGGTAATGCCTGTCTAGGAAGGCAAACCTTAGGTACCGATAATGATCTTTGTGAATCGGTATGTGAAGGTAAGCATCCTTTAAATCTACAGTGGTCATGTATTGACCCTCTTGGATCATAGGTAAAATTGTCCGAATAGTCTCCATCTTGAACGATGGAACTCTTAGGAATTTGTTTAGGATCTTTAAGTCCAGGATTGGTCTGAAAGTTCCCTCTTTTTTGGGAACCACAAACAGATTTGAGTAAAACCCCTGTCCCTGTTCCGATCGTGGAACTGGATGGATTACTCCCATTAACAAGAGCTCTTGTACGCAGCGTAGAAATGCCTCTTTCTTTGTCTGGATTGTTGACAATCTTGACGGATCAAATACTCTCCTCCAAGAGAGAGATTTCAAGTCCAGAAGGTATCCCTGAGATATTATCTCTAGCGCCCAGGGATCCTGAACATCTCTTGCCCAAGCCTGGGCGAAGAGAGAAAGTCTGCCCCCCACTAGATCCGATCCCGGATCGGGGGCCCTCAATTCATGCTGTTTTAGGGGCAGCAGCAGGTTTCCTAGTCTGCTTGCCCTTGTTCCAGGACTGGTTAGGTTTCCAGCCTTGTCTGTAGCGAGCAACAGCTCCTTCCTGTTTTGGTGCAGAGGAAGTTGATGCTGCTCCTGCTTTGAAATTACGAAAGGAACGAAAATTAGACTGTCTAGTCTTGGCTTTGGCTTTGTCCTGAGGCAGGGCATGGCCTTTACCTCCTGTAATGTCAGCGATAATCTCTTTCAACCCGGGCCCGAATAAGGTCTGCCCTTTGAAAGGTATATTAAGCAATTTAGACTTAGAAGTAACATCAGCTGACCAGGATTTTAGCCACAGCGCCCTGCGTGCCTGAATGGCGAATCCTGAATTCTTCGCCGTAAGTTTAGTAAGATGTACTACGGCCTCCGAAATGAATGAATTAGCTAGTTTAAGGACTCTAAGCCTGTCCGTAATGTCGTCCAGAGTAGCTGAACCAATGTTCTCTTCCAGAGACTCAATCCAGAATGCCGCTGCAGCCGTGATCGGCGCAATGCATGCAAGGGGTTGCAATATAAAACCTTGTTGAACAAACATTTTCTTAAGGTAACCCTCTAACTTTTTATCCATTGGATCGGAAAAAGCACAGCTATCCTCCACCGGGATAGTGGTACGCTTAGCTAAGGTAGAAACTGCTCCCTCCACCTTAGGGACCGTTTGCCATAAGTCCCTTGTGGTGGCGTCTATTGGAAACATTTTTCTAAATATCGGAGGGGGTGAGAACGGCACACCGGGTCTATCCCACTCCTTAGTAACAATTTCAGTAAGTCTCTTAGGTATAGGAAAAACCTCAGTACTCGTCGGTACCGCAAAATATTTATCCAACCTACACATTTTCTCTGGTATTGCAACTGTGTTACAATCATTCAGAGCCGCTAACACCTCCCCTAGTAATACACGGAGGTTTTCCAGTTTAAATTTAAAATTTGAAATATCTGAATCCAGTCTGTTTGGATCAGAACCGTCACCCACAGAATGAAGTTCTCCGTCCTCATGTTCTGCCACCTGTGACGCAGTGTCTGACATGGCCCTAATATTATCAGCGCACTCTGTTCTCACCCCAGAGTGATCACGCTTACCTCTTAGTTCTGGTAATTTAGCCAAAACCTCAGTCATAACAGTAGCCATATCCTGTAATGTGATTTGTAATGGCCGCCCAGATGTACTCGGCGCTACAATATCACGCACCTCCCTCTGAGCGGGAGATGTAGGTACTGACACGTGAGGCGAGTTAGTCGGCATAACTCTCCCCTCGTTGTTTGGTGAAATTTGTTCAATTTGTACAGATTGACTTTTATTTAAAGTAGCATCAATACAGTTAGTACATAAATTTCTATTGGGCTCCACTTTGGCATTGCAACAAATGACACAGGTATCATCCTCTGAATCAGACATGTTTAACACACTAGCAAATAAACTTGCAACTTGGAAATACAATTCAATTAGAATAATATTAAAATGTACTGTGCCTTTAAGAAGCACAGAAGATCTATGACAGTTGAAAATTAATAAATTGAAACAGTTATAGCCTCAATCCTTGTAAACAACACAACTTTAGCAAAGGTTTAATCCCATTAGCAAAGATAACAAATTCTGAAAGCAGGAAACAAATTACAGAATAAACGTTTTTTATCTCAGTCAAACTATAATTCTCACAGCTCTGCTGAGAGAAATTACCTCCCTCAAAATAAGTTTTGAAGACCCCTGAGCTCTGTAGAGATGAACCGGATCATGCAGGGAATACAATGAGTTGCTGACTGAAATATTTGATGCATAGAAAAAGCGCCAAAAAACGGCCCCTCCCCCTCACACACAGCAGTGAGAGAGAACAGAAACTGTCAGAAAAACAGATTAAGCAACTGCCAAGTGGAAAAATAGTGCCCAAACATTTATTCACACAGTACCTCAGCAAATGAAAACGATTTTACATTCCAGCAAAAACGTTAAACATAATCTCTAGTTATTAAACAGCTTTATATATTTCTTACAGTGTAATTCTAGTGAAGTACCATTCCCCAGAATACTGAAGTGTAAAGTATACATACATGACATTATATCGGTATGGCAGGATTTTCTCATCAATTCCATTGTCAGAAAATAAAAACTGCTACATACCTCTATGCAGATTCATCTGCCCGCTGTCCCCTGATCTGAAGTTTACCTCACTCCTCAGATGGCCGAGAACAGCAATATGATCTTAACTACTCCGGCTAAAATCATAGCAAAACTCTGGTAGATTCTTCTTCAAACTCTGCCAGAGAGGTAATAACACACTCCGGTGCTATTTTAAAATAACAAACTTTTGATTGAAGATATAAAACTAAGTATAATCACCATAGTCCTCTCACACATCCTATCTAGTCGTTGGGTGCAAGAGAATGACTGGGAGTGACGTAGAGGGGAGGAGCTATATGCAGCTCTGCTGGGTGAATCCTCTTGCACTTCCTGTTGGGGAGGAGTAATATCCCAGAAGTAATGATGACCCGTGGACTGATCACACTTAACAGAAGAAATTCAAATGTTGGTAACTATGTACTTTTTGTTGCCAATGCTGGTTAAGGTGTGGCCAATGGAGCTTTGGGAGTTTTCCTCATCAATCAATAACAAATCTGTTCCTAGGTATGTTGTGCAAAAATAGCTTTGAAAGGGACAGTAAAGTAAAAAAAAAAAAAAAAAAAAAAAAAAAAAAAAAAAAAACTTTCATGATTTAAACAGGGCATGTAATTTTAAACAACTTTCCAATTTACTTTTATTACCAATTTTGCTTTGTTCTCTTGGTATTCTTAGTTGAAAGCTAAATCTAGGAGGTATATATGCCAATTTCTTAGACCTCTAATCTGAAAGCATTGACAGTTTTTCACCACTAGAGGGCGTTAGTTCATGTGTTTCATATGGATAACATTGAGCTCAGGCACGTGAAGCTCTTAAGAGCAAGCACTGATTGGCTAAAAATGCAAGTCTGTCAAAAGAACTGAAATAAGGGGGCAGTTTGCAGAGCAATAGATACAAGGTAATCACAGAGATAAAAAGTATATTATAACTGTGTTGGTTATGCAAAACTGGGGAATGGGTAATAAAGGGATTATCTACCTTTTTAAACAACGAAAATTCTGGTGTTTACTGTCCCTTTAACTTTTTTTGTGCAAAGCAATTTTAAATTTATACACACACACACACACATATACACAGGGGCCGTAGGAAGGTAATGCAGTAGTAATAATCAACAGAAAACCCTTAACTATTAAAGGCAATCACTGTTCTCCACAGAAAAGGTTTGCTACAAAAAAAATTCTCTTATTTATAAAGAATACTTAAAAGAGACAGGAAACCCCCAAATTTTCGTTCATGATTTGGATAGAACTAACAATTTTAAACAACGTTCCAATTTACTTCTATTATCAGATTTGCTTCATTTTCTTGTTATCCTTTGCTGAAGGAGCAGCTTTGCACTACTGGCAGGAAGCTGAACACATCTAGTAAGCCAATTACAAGAGACAAATGTGTGCAGGCACCAATCAGCAGCAGCTCCCACTAGTTTAGACAAGGAATACTACGAGAAAAAAAGCACATTTGCAAATAGAAGAGAATTTAAAAGTGTCTTAAAATTTAATTTTGACTTTCCTATCCTTTTAAGCTATCCAAAGCACAATTTCAGTAGATAATTTAACATAAGTTGATTTAATGACAAACGTGTGCAAACAAACTGAAAAAATAATATTTTAGCTTAACACTATACTCCAATTATCATCTAACTGCATGACACTGCTATAAAGAATAATATGCACTGATACAGATATACAAAATCCAGTATAAAACCTTTTAAAAACCTTCTTAGAAGCTTCCAATGTAGCACTGTTGATGAGGTTAGGCTGGGACATTCGCTGAAAGGGGCTGAGAGCAGAATCCCCCTTCCCTGCATACCTCAGTATACATTTAAAACATTGGGGCTTGGTTAGGAGTCTGAAAATCAGCAGAGTGTTATTTAAAGGGACAGTCAACCATAGAATTGTTATTGTTTTAAAAGATAAACAATCCCTTTATTACTCATTCCCCAGTTTCGCATAACCAACACAGTTATATTAATATACTTTTTACCTTTGTGATTACCTTGTATCTAGGAACCTTCTTCCAACCCCCTGATCACATGACTGTGACTGTTTATTATCTATTGTCTTAAATTTAGCATTGTATTGTGCTAGATCTTAAATAACTTTCTGTGCCTGAACACAGTGTTATCTATATAGCCCACGTGTACTTTCTGTCTCTGTGTTGAAAAGAGATTTAAAAAGAATGTGATAAGAGGCAGCCCTCAAAGGCTTAGAAACTAGCATATGAGCCTACCTAGGTTTAGTTTAAAATAAGAATACCAAGAGAAAAAAGCTAATTTGATGATAAAAGTAAATTGGAAAGTCAATTAAAATTAAAAGTCCTATCTGAATAATGAAAGTTTAATTTATACTTGACTGTCCCTTTAAAAATAAGCAAAACTATACATTTTTTACAAAAACACCCCAGGTGGGCTATATAAATGGATCATTCACAAAACGTTTATGCAAAGAAAAATCTAGTGTACAATATTAATATTGGCTCAATTTGTAGCTGGGTGGTCCGTAAAATCATCCAGGTGTTGTATCCATTAAATAGCAGGTATGTACATTCTGATCGCATTCAGATCATTTGTGAGGGTTCGAATGTGGACATAAGGAGGCGCTCATTCCCTTCAGATATTTTCGAATCCTGATTGATTCCTGTAAAAGATCCTCACTCTTAGATATGGATTTCCACAGATCTTAGAGTGGGGATCTTTTACAGGAATCAATCCGGCTACGAAAATATCTGAAGGGAACGAGCAGCTTCTTACTTCTGCATTCGGATCCCCACCAAGGATCCAAATGCACATCACTATTAAATAGTGCCTGAGGAGAAACACTGATTATATGTTACTCCAAACACGCAATGTTTACTGCCACTTTAACCTCTTTCAAAACAAAAACCATGGCTTCATTTTCTAATAAATTTACATTAATTATTTTATACAATGTGCTTTAGCCAAAAGTTACAATTACATTCGCCCACTGGAGATATAGCCTTAAGTTGTATACACTTCATTTGAAGTCATAGGTATGTGCAACAGGTGTGGCAGATAGGTGTACATGCAGCCTAATATATCTGCAGTTGGTCACTGCTATTGCGGCTCATCATCAGGCTGTTTTGCTTGTATGTTTGATATATTTGCGTCAACACTTAGGATAGATATTTGGATTAATACTATGGGTGTGGCCGTTTTCATGTACCACAGTCTGTGCGTGTTTGTCTCTCTGCCAAACGGGTCAGTGATTTTGTTATTTCTCAGGAGAGGATTGTCTCAGGATTATTTCTGAAATGTTTAATTTATTTATTGCAGCATGAGGAATTAAACATCTGTAACTATAAAGTGATGTTCAAAAGATAAAGCCTCAAAAAATTGCTCTGACCCAGTGCTATACAGGAGTCAAATTTCCATGAACATATATTATTATTATTATTATTATTATTATTATTATTATTATTATTATTACTACTACTACTACCACCCAGGTAAAATGTTGCCAATATTAAGCTAAAATTAGCCAGTATTAAAAAGGTTCCATTTTTATTACACAAATTATCATTACATACATTTATGTTGTATTTTTGTTTGTGCTTCGGATAGCTGAAAATGATAGAATATTATAAAATATTATACTGCCCCCTCCTGGCAACTTCAAAATGCGACCCGGCTTGCAAAATTTTCTGTGGAGAAAACTGAATAATAATGTTTGATCCCTGTGAACATCTTGCATGTATACAGTAACTATGCTGCAAATCTCTTTAATATGAATGCAATAAACTGACATGAAAAAGCATAGTTGGTGTGTCATGGAATTGTCACTAGGAAATGTGCCTAAAAGTTAGAAACCAGTGTTCTACCGCATGATGGAAGGGCTACCCGTCTTATTACTACTGCATTTTTTAACCAGTTTATTTTTCTAGTGCAGGAAAAGTTTTTAATTTGTTTTATTCTTTTAGGAGTGGTAGCATTACAAGTAATCATGGTATTGTCTTCCACTATGGCAAATAAAGTGGTATGTTTAACATATTCTTCCAGAAGGTGTAAATAAATATTACAGGGCGTAATAAATCCTTCAAACCATGGTTTCTAAAATGTTCATTCTGGTTGTTAAACGTTTTGGTTTCTTCCACATGCAAACAGCCTTGTCTGGCTCCTACGTTGTCTTTCAGGCTCCTAATGTATTACTTGCTTTATCAGCCTGGATGGTTGTTATTTGTATATGTTTGCATCTTTGTAGATCCCTGCCAGGTACGCCAATAAAATGCAGCGCAAGGGGAAAATAGCTCTATTCAAAAAGGAGAAGCTTGCTGCTTGTGCTGTGCATTCCCAGGAGCATATACTCCTATACTAAATATTAGTTGTTTGCCTTGCAACTATGGGAATGTGGGGGGAGTATGAGAACAAAATGGGTTGTGGGGATAGGGTGGTACCACTCATGAGAGGCACGTGGGTGGATGAGACCAAGGAATGTAGGGGTCTGTGAGAACGAAGGCTGAACAGGTTCAACAGGGGAATGTGAAAGAAGACTTGCAATGGCTGCCCTGCAGATTTACAATCTGAGTAAATAAATACCTAAACTAGGGAAGAAATGCTAGATTTTCCTCTCAGCTCTGTTCCCTATAACCTTCCTCTCGGGGGAAGGGGAGGCTTGACACCTGAGATAACACACACACAGGATTAGACAGAGGGAGGGGCAGTCAGGGACAGAATCTTTAATTAAGAGCAGCTCATCATCCCACTCTTGCAGGGGAGGACCGGACACGGGTCACACCCAGGCCAATTACAGAGCTAAAGGATCTTAGGAGGTAATTAAATATAAAAGTGAAGCTCTAAGTATATAGATGCTGCTACATAAATACACAAACTACAGTTTGCTGTGCTGACACAGAAAAATAAAATTATATATATATATATATATATATATATATATATATATACATATACATACACATACACACATATATACATATACACACACACACATACTGCAATGCTCTTTTATCAAACAAATAAGAGGTGCAGCAAGGAGTTAACATTTTTTTTCCAAAACGTAGCATGAAGTAGGAAAAAGTATGTAAAATACAGCAGACATGGTTTATAACTCAGCAAACAAAATAGTTTATAATTCACCTGACCGTTTAAGGGTTTATGATTCCCTGTGTGCCTAGGAACACAAGGGTTCAAGATTTCTAGGGCTTAATTATTTTTAAAAACACAGCAGAGTTCCTTTATCTACTGTGAACCTGCCAGATTGAAGGTAAAGGCAGGCGAGGAGAGGGTTAATGATTGACTCATGCACTAAGATGGTTAATGATTTTACAGGCAATGAAAGAAATTAAGATTCTCAGATGAACTTGGCAACACAAAGGTTAATTATTGTACAAATGCAGCTGGTAATTTCAGGGTTAATGAGAAAAAAGCAAATCCAATCAACTGCTCTGTCCTTTAAAGCCAATCCAAGGAGTACCAAATGCTCCCACAAACCTTTAGGACAGATGGTGGGTGCGGCTGGTTAGCTGCTGAAGGAAACTCCCACTGTGTATGAAACCAGCTTTTGTCAGATCTTTATCCCAGCACCTGGGGATCACCCCCTCCCCACCAGGTCACTTATCCTCCCAGAAAGACAGTTGGGAATATACAGATTAAGTCTCCAATTCCCAACCCCCAACATAATGCGTAACCCATTTGCTGGATTTACACGAAGAAGGATACAATTCATTTTTCAGTAATATACTAAGGGGGATTATACTTTGAGACGTACATGACTCCATATATATTGTTATATTGCTTGTTGTTTGGTATGAATCTGCATTTGCCAGTCACTATGCCCTTGCCTGGCTAGCTTGCAGTTGGTAAAAGCAATCACAAGACACACCTTGTGCTCCAGAGATAGTCCATGCAATGCATAAGGGATGCGGCTCATAAAGCTGTCTTATCAGAAAAGCACTGAAAACTAATAGCAAAAAGCAAGAATCCTGAGATCTAACCTCATCTAACATACAATTCACCCTTGCAGCATTTTTTTTTTTTTTTTTAAACACAAATCCTTTAAGGATTTTCATGCCTGACTCTACTTACTGCAGTGGAACAGGTATAAATTAAATATCTATTTGAGTATTTTTTTTTTTTTAAATACTTAGAAACCAGAAAGAAGGTGCAGAGGGTTACAGTACAGCAGTAGAATCAGTGCTAAACATGAGCCTACACTGTAGGGGAATGTGTAATTGCCATAAATATAACAAGGTAGAGATACTGTGTAGGACTGTAATCTCAAACAGTGAGAAGAGGGCTATGTGTAATTAGAAGGGACCTTTGTGTATGCTAACAGATATCAGACAGAAGCTGATGTTAGCACTTTTGGAAATCGGCGTTCAGAAAAAGAAATGCAGGTTGAACAAAATGTGTCTAACTTAAAACTGCCATTGCAGAACTAGACTGCATAATAAGATGAGAAATAGGAACTGGTATAGAGAGGTAAAGACAACCACATAGCTTCTCACCGCTCAACTGTCAGACAGAAGCTGTATTCTTCAACACAACTGGCATACAATCATACGCAAACATGCAAATCCCTCAAATAGATGTCCTCTATCCAGAGTTGTCCACAGCCAATATTGGTCACCCACATACATGCAAGTCTAGAACAGACATTTGCCCCACTTTCAAATCTGGAATAAGGCTCTTCCCTGCGCATACAAGCAAAGTTGACACCCACAAACTGTGCTGGCACCTAAGCATACAGATCTATTTCCCCCACACACAGATCTAAGTGTAGAGAGATGAAAGTTACCTGGTTAAACCGTATCTCTGTATCATACTTTTAAATGATGATCACTTTATCAGCATACTCCATTCTATGTTGCACACAATCCTACACCAATATTGAGAAGCTCTAGGTCTGTGCTGAAACAGAAATTAATAAGAGTAGCTTGTGCTCTCATCCCCCCACTAAACAAATATCTTGAGTTACTCAATCCCCAAAACATGATATGGTATAATGAATATATACATTAAAGACCCCACAATTTTTAACAGTGGAACACTTAGAAATATCTGCAAGAACCCAAATTAGCTTTAAAAATATATTTCTTCAACATTTTATGGAAGAAGTTCTACAGACTTTGACCTTTTATAACAGGAGCCAAACAACCTAATGTAGGTTCCTGGATCTCCATGGAAACCAACAAGCCAAGATTTACAAGGTCACCTTGCCCTGCAGGATGAGAAAGTCAGAGACTGGCCAGGAGAGAAGCAGAGACTAATCATTTCTACTTCCCACTATTCTTGTGTAGTTACTGAAATAGACCCACTCACTAAACTCCTAAGCACACAAGAATTCTGCCTTTCCTGTTAAATCCATTTCTACATTTATTCAATATTCTTTACCCAATTCGAAACATATGGATGGTGGCATACAAATATGCATTGAATACATTTCATCTATATTATACATACAATATTCAGAGAATTCAGGAATTCTGAACATGGAGGCCAAAAGCCACATTTGTCAATTTTCGGAGCCGGATTTATTCTTCTCAAAGTGCAACACACTAAGATCTGTGCAAATCCAGATCCTAGTGTGTTGCACTTTAACAAGAATAAATCCGGCTTTGAAAATTGCTCTAAAGGTCTTGTGCCCGCCATCTTCAGCATTCAGATCAGCCGAATACTACAATTGCACATTCCTAAATACTCACCGGAGGTGTCCTGTGTGCTGTACTGCCACTGTGTGGTGGGTATGAATGAAGCATCTGGGGAGCCAGTCCTGCAGCTCTCAACCATTTGCTGGGTGATGTGTCTAACAGTCTCCTTGTTCTTTCTGTTCTTTCTTCGTCCTGTGGACTGCCAGCCATCCCCCTGCTCTGAATAAGTCGCCCCTGAGTCCCCCTTGTAATGTGATGGGGAGACCTGCTCCTCTTTAATACGTAAAGGTCCGTAGCACCCTTCACCAGTCCATAGAGATGACACCTCGTCCTGGCTATCTACTTTTTGTTCCGTGTCCTCCTTCCCATAACTGCTACCCCCTTCATGACAACTGGCAATAGCAGAATCTCCTGAGGAGTTTGCTGGACTTGTTCTCCTTGCCAACCAAGGGGAGATGCTGCGCCCTGCCACCACAGCAGACAGGAGGGCTTCAGCAGTGCTCGATGGGGCTCCCATCTCGTAGTCTGCCAATTCATCCGATGTCTCAGACTTTATGCTTATATCTAATGCAGCTTTTATGAAATTATGGCATGCCTGGACAATGTCCGTCATCTGCAAGTAGCTAGCAGCAGACATGACCTCAATAACATTCTTACTTGTTAGTGCCAGGTGAGCGGAATACATAAAGTCTATAATGGCCTTGAAGCCCTGAGCAGTAACAATGTCCAACTGGGTGACTGTGGTCTGCTCAGAGGATTTCTGTACCTGGCAGTAAAGTGTTTTGAAATATCTGCTGCTTCCCAGTAGGACATTTTTATGAGCCTTAAAGATTTTGCCCTCCACCACGATACAAGCATCACATAAAATGCCGTGTTGCCGTTGCTCATTCAGCTCCTGCAGGAGATGTCGATAATGAGATGGGATCTCCATATCCTCCTTGCGGTTATTCATTTGTAGAGGTCTTTGGTTTTCCACACCACAAAACTCTGTTGGAAGAGATATTGTTAGAGAAGCTGTAAACAGGTAACACTCTGCTATTTTAGTAGACTTATACAGGAAAGGGGGAAAAATTAATAATCAAAGCATATTGCAAAGTTGTCTTACTGTGCAAAATTAATTATTTTATATTTTAATCTCAAAGCGTTTACGGTCACTTTATATATATATATATATATATATATATATATATATATATATATATATATATATATATATATATATATATATATATATATATATACACACACACACAATCTTATGTAAATGATTTGATATCTAGCATACCTAGTTATGCTGCATCACAAGCAGCTTGTTGCAGTGTCTGAATGTATGTTTTCATTCTATCTCACAATTCCTATAAAGACACATTTATAGTTGTGGTTCCCAAATCTGTCCTAAACAAAACCTATGCATCCATCTTTTGAGAACTAATGGTTAGTAAGAATGACTAATACTACGTGAAACTACAGTTATAGACATTGGATAGACTGTCTGTTTCAGTTGGCCACTGCTTTGAGCACATTAACATAACACAAGACATAACTCCTACACTGTACGGTTTCAGTTCTTGCTCCTGAGAGCCACTATTCACTAAAAAGCCTGCTAAACTTCAACTAAAACTCTTTCCACAGCTACACAACACTATTTATAGAAACCTACCATTTAACGCTCAAATAGCTACAGTCCACAACGCCACCAACATCTAATATCCCCCTCAATAAACCTCACCACTTTCAGGATAGTTCCTGCTTTATGACTGGATTGTTTTTTATATCCTCACCCCCCCCGACAATTCTACATCACAAGCAGCCATGAGCAAGTGTTATTTACACACCTTTTATAGGTAATGCACTCTGTTGAGATTTTGTGGGGTGTTTTTTTTTTTTTTTTTTAATAGATGCATTTTCCCTCCTCATTTAAAGATTCCACATTTGAGCAACATTCCACAGGGCTAAAACATCAAAGGGGTCACACCCCGCCTACCCCCTGCACCCTCCCTCTACACACCCTAATGGGACTTGATTTGGGTGGGAGAGAACTTGCTTTAAAGAGTCAAAGGATTAATGTCAACTTCACAGAACAGAGAGGGGGCAGGTAAACCAGAAGAAGAACAGCAGGGAGGGAGAAGGTAGAAAGCAACATGAAGAACGGAGGTGAAGGCAGCAGCAGAAAAAGTAAAAACTGTTTAACATGTTTAAAGTGCAGTTCTTTCAAACACATTAAAACGTTTGAGTGCAATGTCACTTAAAAGTGTATATATATATATATATATATATATATATATTTTATATATACACATACATATATACATACATACACACACTGTGTTTATGTCAGCAATAAAGAACTGCACTTCAAAAAGATCTGCATACAAAATAAAGTTTTTGTTTTTTTTAAAGCATTTAAAAGAGATAGTAAAGTCAAAATTAAACTTAAAAGGGACAGTCTACATCAGAATTTTTATTGTTTAAAAATATAGATAATACCTTACCCATTCCCCAGTTTTGCATAACAAACACGGTTATATTAACCCCTTAAGGACCAGCGACGTACCCTGTATGTCGTTGGCCTTTTTTTGGGACTTGAATGTTTTATAGCGCGGTCTTGCCACCAGCGTTGAGACTGCTCTATTCCACAAAGCCTGCTGGAGGGAGTGCATTAATAGCGTGTTCTTGCTAGACTTGTGCTATTATGTCCTGAAAAAACCCTTAACAACCAGTGACATACAGGGTACATTGTGGTCATTAAGGGGTTAATATACTTTTTATCTCTGTGATTACCTTGTGTCTAAGCCTCTACAGAGCGCCCCCTTATTTCAGTTCTTTTGACAGACTTGCATTTTAGCCAATCAGTGCTGACTCCTAGGTAACTCCATGTGCGTGAGCTTGATGTTATCTATATGACACACATGAACTAAAGCCCTCTAGTGGTGAAAAAAATGTCAAAATGTATTCAGATAAGAGGCGGCCTTCAAGGACTAAGACATTAGCATATGAGCCTACCTAGTAGGTTTAGCTTTTAACTAAGAATACCAAGAGAACAAAGCAAAATTTGTGATTAAGTAAATTGGAAAGTTGTTTAAAATGACATGCCCTATTTGAAAGTTTATTTTGGACTAGACTGTCCCTTTAATTGGATTAGTTAGAGTGAAATTTTAAGTAATTTTCAAATTTACTTCTATTACCAATTTTGCTTAGTTCTCTTGGTATCTTTTGTTAAAGAGTAATCCTGGTTGAGCTTAGCAGCATGGCAGCAGTGTTTGCAACTATGTAGCGCATTGACATAAACATTATTACAAAAACACTGCAGCCAGATAGCATACATGCTGTCATAAAATGCGTAAAGAGCTATGAAATCCCCCCAGAAAATAATCTCTGTGTAGAATGTTACAGGCGTTTTGTTTTTTAATTAATACTATATAAATTGAATATTATCTGTATTTCAAGATTATATACATAGACAAAAAAATACCCTGGTGCTACCACCCTTTAAATACTATAAATCAGAAATATAGAAAGAGAAGGATTCCATTGCAGAAATGTGGTGGAGTTTAAAATAATATTTAAGAAGAAGAAAAAAATTCCACTATGCATAATTAAATAAAAGTCCCTATGTAAGTATGTAAAGTAGCTTTGTTCAGCATTATGCAAAACAGAATTTGAAAACTTTATAGACTAAAGAAAAAATGGATAAGAGAAACATTGAAGAAACAAGGAAAAATGGGAATGGTGTAGGTTGTATGCAGCAGATTCTTTTCTGGGAAGAGCCTGATGTTCTGTAAGTAGAGGGCGAGTCTGACGGAGAGAGAGACAAGGAATTTCACAGTGCGGGTGCACAAAAGTCCAATAGACATAAATAGAAAGAGATAAGAGCAGAAGAGTCGTCAATTCCTGCTTCGGTAAAGGGGGTGGGTGGGGGAATATTTTGACAAAGGCCTTGAATTAAGTGGGTGCAATGTTTGTTTTCAAAGTAAAAAGTCAGTATTACAAATTTTAATCTTAGGATGTGGGAGCCAAGAGAGGGACAGAGTGAATGAGTGTGTAGAAGTAGGGGCAAATGGTTGTTAAAGGGACACTAAACCCAATTTTTTTCTTTCATGATTCAGATAGAGCATTCAATTTTAAACAACTTTCTAATTTACTCCTATAATCAATTTTCTTCGTTCTCTTGCTATCTTTATTTAAAAAGCAGGAATGTCAGGCTCAAGAGCCGGCCCATTTTTGGTTCTGAACCTGTGTTATGCTTACTTAATGGTTTGCTAAATGTAGCCACCAATAAGCAAGCGCTATCCAGGGTGCTGAACCTAAAATGGGCTAGCTAATAAGTTTTAAACTCCTGCTTTTTAAATAAAGATAGCAAGAGAACTAAGAAAAAAATTGATAGTATGAGTAAATTAGAAGGTTGCTTAAAATTGCATGCTCTATCTGAATCATGAAAGAAAAAAAAAATGTGGGTTTAGTGTCCCTTTAAGGAGGCAATAAATAAAGGGGGCAGTTACACTATCAAACCTGACATAATGAGTAATGTTCGCTAATGTTTTGTGAGAAAAAGAGAGACTAATTTTGGAATTTTTCTTTAGAAAATGTTGTACTAAATAACTAAAATATGGTGAATTAGAAGAAATACCAATGGCACTGCATATGTATACAAGACCTGTCTTATCTTTATTTGGCCTGTGTGTACGCCTTAATGTGGGTGCTGTGTGTATAGAATTGACTACAAGCTAAAGAAAAAAAGAATACACTTGTTAAGCACTCCCAGGTCGATTACAGAAAGTATAATTTTATTAAAAATATTAAAAAAATAACATTAAAAAGCGCTAAGGACTTTATATCAATAACAGGACAAAGCCTTACACATTTATCTATACAGTACATATAATCAGCAATATCAAGCAATCCGCTAATAATTGTGCAAACAGATAATAGTACACATCAATTTAATTAACTCCCATCAATCTAGGGCTAGATGTAAATAACAAGCTCGGCACTATATCATGTAAAGCATAGTCCAAAATCACCTGATTTAATATAAACAATCCTAATGATGACTCCTATTATTTCTGGGTTGCACATAAGCCTGCAGTAGTTGTAAACTTATACTGTCCTGAAAAAGTGAAAAGTAAATGTCTGTAGACGTCCTTTAGGCTAAAGGCATAACCATAAACACTCATAAGCGCCGACTGTAGTAGGAAGGTATTATATGGGTAGTATTTAATCACATTTATATTTGACCCATTACAACCTATTGTCTCTGTGCACGCTTTCACACACGAGTAATACTCCGCTCTTTTGCTCACTGAGCTATCATTTGCTACAAAGTGGTCATAAACTAATAATAATTGATCATTTCTGGGTCAATAACTAACTGCTGACCCATATATATGTAGCCAACATTGGTGATACCCTTGAATAGAATTATTTCTTGGGTGCACTACTGTTGATCAATATCATATTACGCCAATCTCTTCCTACTACAGTCGGCACTTATGAGTGTTTTTAATTATTTTTCCTATTTTATTTAGGACCCCAATAAAAGCTCTGTTTTAATTTTAGTCAATTATCTTGTTTCCCCATTTCTACTCTTGGATTGAATAGAGTTATCACAATTTAATTTAATCGACCTGGGAGTGCTTAAGATGCTGAAAAAGAAGAACACATGCATTCCCTCTAAGGGTAAAAGTTTTAATGAGACAAACGTAAATGAAAAATCAGGCATTTCAAATATGTATGATCAACTGCTCTGGATCGCTCCGTCCAACGGATCATCTACAGGATCAGGAGATGTTGGAAAAAAGAATATCCTTTGTTTGTCTGGGAGTGCTTAACAAGTGTATTCTTTTTTTCTTTAGCTTGTAGTGAACTAAAATATGGTCATTGAGGCAACAAGTGGGCCATAAAAGTGGTTTCCCAAAATAAGGAGTTGCAAGTTTGGAAGACGAGCTGGTGTTCAGAACTATTAAACACTAAAGGTAGGTTCATAAGTCTCAAACTGCTGTGGCCGAAATCATACAGCAGAAAATCAAATAAGGATAAACAAGAGCAGAATTACTTCTAGCAAAAATGTTTTATTCATGAACTGCCAGCATGTTCCAAGATATGTTACTTGCAAAAAAGTAAGGAATGATACAATACTCCAAAGGAAAATGCATACCTCTTCTGAGAGATCTGTGGGGATCACTTGAATTCTACCTCCGGACTCAACATATGCCCCATTAAAAATAATTAGAGCTGCAACAACTAATCATCATAATCGATAATAATTTATTATGAAAATAGTTGTCAACGAATCTCATAATCGATTAGTTGGTTTGCAATTAGTTGGTCTGTGCACAGCACCAGCTGCTTCACTCCGATGAGCTCCTGCACTTGGTATTGTGGTTTATGGTTAGGCCTTTAGCCTAAAGGACGTCTACAGACGATTACTCTTCACTTTTTCAGGACAGTATAAGTTTACAACTACTCCAGGCTTATGTGCAACCCAGAAATAATAGGAGTCATCATTAGGATTGTTTATATTAAATCAGGTGATTTTGGACTATGCTTTACATGATATAGTGCCGAGCTTGTTATTTACATCTAGCCCTAGATTGATGGGAGTTAATTAAATTGATGTGCACTATTATCTGTTTGCACAATTATTAGCTGATTGCTTGATATTGCTGATTATATGTACTGTATAAATAAATGTGTAAGGCTTTGTCCTGTTATTGATATAAAGTCCTTAGCGCTTTTTAATTTTATTTTTTTTTATAAAATTATGCTATGTACCAGATTCAACCTTTATAATGATAACGCTGTTATTTTTAGAGAGAGGACTAGATATTTTCCCCCTAACCTTACAGCTGGTTATTTACCATTGCATATAGATATTCTAGATATTTTTTATGTTAGAATGAAGTCAGGCTTACTTTATTGAGAGGCCCCTTGCCAAGGTGGAAAACAATTGCATTGGTGAAGAGCTAACAAAGATAAATATCCCACTTTGGCGAAATTGGCAAAATCCTACTTATGCATCTCAAGCACCTCAACACCATCTGAGTGCCTTTTCTCTACTGCAGGCCATTTAGCAGCAAACAGAGAACCAGCCTTAGCCAGGAGCATGTGTACATGTTGAGATTTTTGCATTTCAATGCAAAGTTTCTGAATGAGTGAATAACAGTGTTAAAAACAGTGACAGTCTACTTGTTTCTAGTTCTACCTCTTTTCAAACAGTTTACGGTTTTGTTTTCCTTAATTATACAAATGTGCTCTGCTGCTTAAAAATTGGACAAACAGTTGTGTTAATGTAAAGTTTTAGTCTGAACTTTATATTTGTAACACTCAGTATGTGGATTTTTTTTAAAAAAATATAGGAAACAATTATTGATTCTTTTTTTAGTCGATTCATTGAAAAAAATACAAAATCGGCCAATTAATCGATTATGAAAATAATCGTTAGTTGCAGCCCTAAAAATAATTATGCACAAGGAGACTAAAATCTGCTCTATACCTAGATATTCCTTCTTCTGCTGTCTACGGACTGTGAGCTAGACTCACAGGTGTTCAATTCCAGTCTGCAAAGACCATAAACGGACTGGAATTTAAAAGAACATGCAACACCTTGAGACTGAAATATAAAATTTTTAATTAAGCAAAAAAAAAAAAAAAAAACTTTGCAACATACAAACATATATCATTATTATTTATTTTTTCTCCTATTAATGCAATTTAAAACTCTGAAAACTAGGGGTTTTCCCAATTCTGAGAATTGGAAATTCTCACTGCAGACTTCACATGCTTAAAGGGACACTGAACCCAAATTTCGTGATTCAGATAGAGCATGCCATTTTAACCAACTTTCTCATTTACTCTTATCAAATTTTCTTCATTCTCTTGGTATCTTTATTTGAAAAGGAAGAATGTAAGTTTAGATGCCGGCCCATTTTTGGTGAACAACCCGAGTTGTTCTTGCTGATTGGTGGATAAATTCACCCACCAATAAAACAGTGCTGTCCAGGGTCTGAACCAAAAATTGTCTGGCTCTTTAGCTTAGATGGCTTCTTTTTCAAATAAAGATAACAAGAGAACAAAGAAAAATTGATAAATTAGAAAGTTGCTTAAAATTGCATTCTCTATCTGAATCACGAAAGAAAAAAAATGTGGGTTCAGTGTCCCTTTAATCCTTCTACATCTCTTTTCCTAAATGGCCTCAGCAGAGGTAGTCAGATAAAGAAATACAAAACATTGGATGTTTTATTAAAGTGAAGGTAAAGTTAACCTCATCTCTATCTATAATATCATTAAATGTTTAAAAATAATATGACTTTCATTCATCATATTTGATATAAATCATTATATTTAAATATATTACCTTTATAATTTGATTTCTATTTGTTCCCAAATACAACCTGTAAAAAAAATATTTTTTTTCCTTTCAATCACATGTTATTTTTAACCAACTGATTTTTCGGCCGTTGGTCGGCCATCAACCGACGTCATCCACCCCTTTACTCGTCACTGCATATGCCAATGACTTTTTAATAGGTTTCTCAACCCTGCGCGCTTCCTACTACAAGGTGGATATCCACACAGACTATGTCATGACTCTTTACACACGCATTCTATAACCTGTTTACACACACCTTCTATAACCTGCTCAAGTTGTCGATGTGCCTTGTTACCTGTCTGTACAATCAGAGACAGGAGCTGCATTTATTGATATCGTTAAAACGTTTCTTAAAAACATCGACCTGTCAACTCGGTTTGCCCAATTGTAATATAGATTCTATAGTACATTGGGCAAACAAAGTTAATAGATCGATGTTTTTAAGAAACGTTTCAATACATTGCAATAAATGCAGCTCCTGTCTCTGATCGTACAGACAGGTAACAAGGCACATCGACAACTTGAGCAGGTTATAGAAGGCGTGTGTAAACAGGTTATAGAATGCGTTTGTAAAGAGAGATGACGTAGTCTGTGGGGATATCCACCTGGTATGCGCATTGTCAAGTAATAGGATGGGACCATCGGCGATTAGCGCATGCGCAATTGAATTTGGGGTTGTGCACGCGCATTTGGGAACGGGTGGGACCGCTGAATGCCTAAGGAGGAAGTAGGGCTTGGGAGGATTCGGGAGATAAACGGTAGGGAATTGGAAATTACTTTTTAAACACAAATATTTGAAAAACAAAAATAAAATTCCTTAGCGACTATTATAAGGTGATAGGGAGAAATTGTATATTTGATTCAGTAAACGATAACTTTACCTTCACTTTAAACAGTGGCATGCATTGTCTACTCCAGTAACAACTACTGATTGGCTCCTCCAAATAAGGCAAGTCTTGTTATTACAAGGTTGTTTTGTGTTTCTTTTAAATATTTATATCATACAATTTTTTTTCAGGTTGTTTCACTCCTCTCCTACCTGTATGTCTGACTCTCTGCTTGTCACTTCCTTTTCTAACCATCTTCCTCTCAATCTAAATAGACAGCCTGTCTGTCTCTTGAAAATTATGCCTGTCTCTCTCTCGCCTGCCATTTTCTATCCAAATTGTCTTTATTGTCCAATAGAGTGCAGTAGCTATCTATTTATAGACTGTAAAGCAGCATTAACCAACAGTCAAGCTATTCTCTGCATTAAGATTTTTAACACCAAATATACAATCAAACAATGGATAGATAGAACTACACAGACACACAGATTTAAGGCATATTAACGTGAGATAAATACAGTGCAAATAAATTAAAATGTGAACAATATTTGCTATATACAGTACATTAAATTGCAAATGTGCTTCTGTAAAAGTTAAAAGGACACGAAACCCAATTTTTTTTTCCTTTCATGATTCAGACAGAGAATGTGATTTTAAACAACTTTCCTTTTTACTTCTGTTATCTAATTTGATTTGTTCTCTTGGTATTTATTGTTGAAAGGAATATCTAGATAGGCTCAGAAGCCGCTGACTGGTGGCTGCACATATATGCCTCATGTTATTGGCTCACCCAATGCATTCAGCTAGCTCCCAGTAGTGCCTTGCTGCTTCTTAAACAAAAGATACCAAGAGAATTAAGCAAATTTGATAATATATGTAGATATAACATTATGTAAACAAGTTGTTTAAAATGTATATGTTCTATCTGAATCGTGAAAGAAAAAAAAATTGTATTTCATGTCCCTTTAACACTGCTAGAGTGATAACTTTTAAAGCGTGTGTGTGTATATATACTATATATATATATATATATATATATATATATATATATATATATATATATATATATATATATATATATATATATATATATATATATATATATATACACACACACATACATACACACACGTGTGATGCTGCTGAAACTTAAACCACATGCACAATTCTTCTTCCACAAGTGGTGTTACAAGTAGAATTACGGCAGGCAAATGTAGGAACAAGCAACCTACAGCCATATCGACCGTGGGTGTCATGCACATTAAACGTTATTACAATAGCAGTGTTAACTTTTACTGAAGAACATTTGCAATTGAACGGACATTCAGTGTTCTGTTGTTTCTGAGGACCCATTAACTAATCTAAATCCGCAATAATGGGCGTGCTAATACATTGGCAGGCCTAATTTTTTTTAGATACAGAGGAGAGGAAACATATTACTTCAGGAATTACATCTAGACAGGTTTAACTGAAATAGACCTTAAAAACCTCTTGATTTTGTGTAAAAAATTGTGCCTGTCCCACTCTTCACGTAAAATTCTTTAAAGGGACAGTTTAGTCAAGATTAAACTTTCATGATTCAGATAGGGCATGCAATTTTAAACAACTTTCCAGTGTACTTATATCATCAAATTTGCTCTGTTTCTCTGTATTCTTAGTTGAAAGCTAAACCTAGGTTGGCTCATATGCTAATTTCTAAACCCTTGAAGGCCACCTCATATCTGAATGCATTTGACAGTTTTTCACACCTATATGGCATTAATTCATGTGTGCCATATAGGCAACATTGTGCTCACACCCCTGGAGTTACTTGTTAGAGGGCACTGATTGGCTAAAATGCAAGTGTCAAGATAACTGAAATAAGGGGGCAGTCTGCAGAGGCTTAGATACAAGGTAATCACAGAGGTAAAAAGTATATGAATAGAACAGTGTTGGTTATGCAAAACTGGGGAATGGGTAATAAAAGTATTATCTATATTTTTAAACAATAAAAATTATGGAGTAGACTGTCCCTTTAACCGTGCTTCTAAATTATGCAAATGCTTGAATCATCTATTTGATATGCAGCATTTTAAAGAAAACCTAAGTTACCAAATTTGCTTTTTGGCCTTGCCAGGGAGCATAGGGCAAGCACACAATTTTATACAAAAGTAATAGGTATCTAATATGCTTTGAATAGCTCAGGAACACTTTCAAGATACAAAAGGGAGAAACCCCAGACAAAATATACACTTACCTCATTCTAAAGGAGGTCACTGAGGGTTAGTAAATTAAAAATGATTAAAACATTTACCCACACAAGTTAAAGAACTGGCACTAGTGAACTTTCTCACTATGTGGTTTACAGTTATATATTAAAATATTTTGCAGCAAGATACCAGAATTGTTGCTACTAAAATATAACAGATGTATTAAATGGCATCACTAATTCACTAACATCCACTGAGAAGGAAAATCAGCATATTAAGAGCAGCAACAGGAGGAAGAAGACATAAAGGTTGTTAAAATTCTATACTCACCATGTCAAAAGGCAGTGCACACCATCAGGCCCATTTATCAAGCTCCGTACGGAGCTTGAAGGGCCGTGTTTCTGGCGAGTCTTCAGACTCGCCAGAAACACAAGTTATGAAGCAGCGGTCTAAAGACCGCTGCTTCATAACCCTGTCCGCCTGCTCTGAGCAGGCGGACAGGAACCGCCGGAAATCAACCCGATCGAATACGATCGGGTTGATTGACAGCTCCCTGCTGGCGGCCGATTGGCCGCGAGTCAGCAGGGGGCGGCGTTGCACCAGCAGCTCTTGTGAGCTGCTGGTGCAATGTTAAATGTGGAGAGCGTATTGCTCTCCGCATTTAGCGAGGTCTTGCGGACCTGATCCGCAGTGTCGGATCAGGTCCGCAAGCCCTTTGATAAATGGGCCCCCATGTGCTTTTCATATCATTTATAGCAGCCAGTGAGTGGGAGACTATCCTGTCACATTATGAATTAACAGGCAGCAGAGACACTACACCAATACTGTATGTGAGCTGTACAAACTGCCCCACAGACCGCACCCACAAAAGTGTATTAGCACCAATACGGTGAAGCAAAGAGCAAATAGGGTCTGACACACCATGTAAAGTGCGAAACTGCAGAAACCTACTAAATATGACAGAGATCAAAATATCCTCTTAAAGGAACAGTGTTTACATAGTAATTACTGCAGTATTGAAACTTTTCATTATAGTTTTTATTTCAAATTATAAAATAAAGGTAAAGAAGAAGGTGTTTAGAAATAATTAAATACACTCTAGCAGATAAAGTGGATCACTGTGAAGACATTAAATGGGAGGGAAATATACGGTATTGTCCCTTTAACCCCTTGAGTGCTAACGACGACTCAGACTACGGCGATTAGGCCTGCATAGTGACAGGCATCGATGGGGCTTCACGTTTTGTGTGGTGACGTCACGCTCAATGATGTGATGACGTCACCGTGCAACTTTATTAAAAATGTACAATACAAAGTATAGGCAATGGGGGCATGCTGCTTAGATGCCTGTATCGCAGGCATCTAAGCAGCTACAGACCCCCAAGACTCACCGTTGGAAAGGTAATCGCCTAACCTTTTCCAACGGCATAAGTTTTGGGGATCTGGAGAAAAAAAAAAAAATACAAAAAGGTAAAAAAATAAAAAAAAAAAAAAGAAAAAAAAAAAAAAACTTTAAAAAAAAGAAAAATTAAATCACCTTAGCACCCAAAGGGTTAAATGAGACTCCTGCAGCTACAGACCATTTGTTCCCTGCAAGCAGTGACTATGTCAAGGGGGCAAAGATAACAAGACATCATATATAAACAGACTGTCATGAGCAAATAAAGGATACCATGCAAATCAGTAAAAAGCTATGGACCCCACCTACAAATACCCAACAAAAAAAAGTCACCAAGGCATTACAAACAGCCACCTGCAAGCCTAGAGCCACACATCTACATAAAAACATAGCTATAGTGTGAGACTGCTCCATGCAAACAGAAAAGCTTTGGTAACTTTGTGACATAGAAAAATAACGAAAAGCAGAATTCCACATGCAATTTACTAAGTTAATAGTGAGACACAGGAGTACAGACAGCCAAATGCAACTACAGAACAGGAACGCAGACATATTGCTAAATGGAACAAGAGTCTAAAATCAAAACTAGGGGACATGGCAGTACAGTCTATACAAAAGAACAGTTACTAGGAGCACCGTGGATAGGGTAAAACAAATAAACTTTATTTGTTAATTGTCCAGGGTATCCAAACCCGGAGAGTAAAACATAGATACAATATCAGACAAAAAAAAAATGGCTGACCGGTTTCAGCTGCTGCCTTATTCCTAGCCTGCTTAAAAAGTGCAATATCTTGCAAATTTAAAACCACAAGTCTGACCGCCCAAAGGAAACGTCCCTTTCCTTATCCAATTGAGCTCCTTGGTAATCGTACCGGTCCTAAACTAACGGACAACTGACATGAGTTATATCAAGCTACTGTGCCGATCAGTTCATTGTTACTGATGTTTTAACTGTGTGAGTGAACTTGGATGCTTATTTTTGTAAGCATAAAATACCGTACTAAAAAGTAGCTATGTTCCTTCGCTGTTGTTCGGCTGGTGTCAATTACTATTCGCAAGACACTCCCCCTTTACTCTATCCAATCCGGCTCTTCATTTAACGTAGCAAACCTGAGCTATTAGCAACTGCTTAACAATGTACCTCAACAAAACTTCAAAACACCTATACGTAGTCGATCTCAGTTGTGTATATATTAATCACCCTACACATTTTGAACAAATAAATAGTTATGCTACAACAGTTAAACAGTGGCGGTTGTTAGCTTCCCCTATTTTAAACCTTACCCATATTTACTTATATTTGCGCTGCCTGTGATCGGTGTGTATATTGTAGTGTAGTGTTATACATTGGATATTGTTAGTGGCCCTCAAACATCTTATAAGCTTGGCCAGAACGCTCTTCTATTTGCATAACACTCCCACTTATTTTGTCCTCAGTTACGGACTATTGTTTGAAGCTATATTTGAAACTGTACTTTACCTATTTTTGTGTCTCCCTTGTGTCTCTACTTTCTCTTGTGTATACACTATCCTTCCTGCACGATAGAGGACACATCCTTCAAGTTAATACTGTATGGCATTGATGAAACAATGCTGATAGAGTAAACTTGCAGTGCTTGATGAATATGTTCAAAAATTAGGAGCCAGTAAGAATATTTAGGAGCCAGACAGTTGGATTTGTATATAGATATATGGAGAATAACCCAAAAAGTTAGGAGCCAGGGGTAAAATTCTAGGAGCCAGTGGCTCCCGGGCTCCTGGGTTTGTCGAGCCCTGGAGTAAAGGGGAAGTGTCTTGCGAATAGTAATTGACACCGGCCGAGCAACAGCAAAGGAACATAGCTACTTTTTAGTACGGTATTTTATGCTTACAAAAATAAGCATCCAAGTTCACTCACACAGTTAAAACATCAGTAACAAAGTGATCGGCACAGTAGCTCATATCAGTTGTCAGTTAGCTTAGAACTGGTAAGATTAACAAAGAGCCCGATTGGATAAGGAAAGGCAGGTGTGTGTATCCCACTATCCTATGGGTGGTCAGACTCAGGGTTACAAATTTGCAAGGTATTGCATTTTTTAAGCAGGCTAGGAATAAGGCAGTAGCCAAAACCGGTCAGCCATTTTTTTGTCTGATAGTGTATCTCTATCTTATCCTCCGGGTTTGGATACCCTGGACAAATAACAAATTAGGTTTATATGTTTTACCCTATCCCTGTTGCTCCTAATAACTCTTCTTTTGTATATCCGAACCCTTGCTGTTAGTGAGCATGTGATATGAGGAAAGATGCGGAAGAGGGGCTAACAGTCACGGAAGACAGATCCAAGGAAATGGGACAGTGAGGACGCTGCAAGACACTGTATCTGTGCATCATGTACCAGAGACAAGAAACAGCAATCCAGGCACTTGTGCATCAGTGAGAAAACATGCAAGGGGTCCACGTTGCACTTAAGCAAGCTGGAAGGGACTGCTGAAGCGAAGTCTACGGAAATCTGAACACAACCTACAAGTGGTGATTTTTTTTGTAACTATTTCTAAAAAGTGTGTCACCAGTCACTCATTCTTTTTTGTATAGCACTGAGGGGGAAAGGGGATTTCTCCCTCAGTGAGATCCATTGGACTATCAATTCGTTATTAGGTACCTTTGAGGACCATCTGTACATTATTTTTTAAAGTGCACACACCCTACACATTCCCCATTCAATGTTGTCCATAATGGCAGTACAGTCTGCCTCTGTAACAGAGATACACTTACAGCAAGAGCAACGGAGGAATAGCGCCCCCAAAGAGCAGATGGCAATTACTTTTCACATTCATCATCATGTATGACATGAGACACCGACATCTCAAAGACTTTATAACATCTGGTGCCATAAACCAAATGATGAATCTGGTTGTGTGGTCTCACTTATGTATGATTTTGTTTTCTACACAATCAGCATAGATAATAAACATTATACTACTAGGCAAGGGTTACCCATACTAGCACTTGTTGGTTAGAACCCAGCCCATAATTGTGACATGGAAGAAAATTTGACAGAATGAGGAGCTACCATATCTCCTCCTTTCAAACAACAACTAGCACTGCCACTTATTCCTGTCTTGTTGTAAAACAGGCAGGCTCTCCCCGTATGAACGGAAACCATGCTGCTCCAGCATAGAGAGTAAGTCTACAGGCTAAATAGAGTATGAAAGGGTGCTAAGCATTTGCAGCGTGTCAACCACCAACATGCAACACATACCATACCACAACAAAAACAAAAACGCATGTTGCACTAAAAACAGGTGTTACTAAAAGAAATAGACTTAACTATGAACTATTAAATCATATTGTAATGTAAATATACATGGGTAGAGACTACAAGCTATAAAGAAAATGTGTTGCTTATTTTGTTTTTTCCCCCCTATATTTCTCATTATACCCCGTTTAGAGTGCATGCATTTTATTTCTCTCTAGTGCTGTCCCTTTCTTCCCCTGACCCTGCTGCTGCACCATAGGCTATACTGGGACCTAATAGTTGTATTGCAACACTAGACCATAAATTCACTGGAACAGGGTTTGTCACAGGATCAAAAGCATCTAGCTGATCCACCTTTCCCGTCGATCTGTATCTGCTGCACCTCTCTGTGAGTCCCTTCATTGGCTCCCCATTCACAGCATTCTCACCCTTACATACAAAGCTCTCACCAACGCTGCTCCCCTCTACCTATCCTCTCTAATACACAAGTATACTCCAGCCCGTCCACTAAGATCCAACAATGACCTGCTCCTTGCATCCGCAACTATCACCTCTTCCCATGCTAGACTGCAGGACTTCTGTCATGCAGCACATACCCTCTGGAACTCTCTCCCTCGTGCTGTCAGGCTTTGCTCTAATTCTTTCTTCCTTTAAATGCTCCCTGAAGACTTTTCTGTTCAGGGAAGCCTACCACTCAACTCAATAATAAATTAATTTCACTTACCTAATATTTCCCGCATCTAACTCTGTATTAACATCTTTCCAAATCTTGCAGTCCTCACCTCCTGTTTCTCAACCTCCTACCCTTCTAGATTGTAAGTTCCCACGGGAATAGGGCCCTCAATTCCTCCTGTATGTGTTTGTAAATTTTGTCCTGTCTCTTACAAGTCTTGTATTGTTTTATTTAAATGAATTGTATCCATGGACAGTGCTGCGGAATATGTTGGCGCTTAATAAATAAAGTATAATAATCTAGGAACATGGTTTATATGTATACTACTAGAATGTAAAGTGCTTTACAACCGTTTCTCCCATTATACCAAAAGACTGTAAACTAATACAAACAAGGGCAAATTTTATCAATAACGTGTAAACTAGTTGAGTCAAGATTTCACATAAAGTAAACTGCAAAATGAAGAGACACAACCAATGGGCTAATAAGCAAATGTTATTATTAATTATTATTATTATTAAATAGTTTATCCCTTGGATGGTTTACATAAGCATGGAGCTTTATATAAATATTACAACCAAGACTTACCAACAAGATGTTCTTCTTCAGTGATTGCTGTAGTGACTCATGATGCGGTACCTCACACAATTTGAGTATTTGCCATATTTCTGGATATAACTACAAATAATGAAAGAAAATACAATTTTAATCAACTCAAAATAGATATTCGCCTTCCCACTCCCAAACTACATAATATAGCAAGGATAAACCAGGGACTGACCTTTCATGCTGTCAAGTAAGCCTTTCATTTAATTCTAAACTCCATGAGGCTAAAAAAAAGCCTAATTTAAAACTCCATATCCACAACAGTCTAGAACGATTTAAGAAATAGTTAAAGCTACAAAAGATTACATATACGATTTACAAAGAGATTCTGTCCATCTTTACCAATGTTGTAGTAGACAGACCAACCAACCGTGTATACATCACTCCTAGGTATAAATAAATGATAACTATTCAAGGAAGCTATCTGGTATTTTTTCAGCCATCATACATTGAGCTAAATGGTCATTTCTAGGATCCTTGTGAGCAGAGATGCAGGAGAATCCTGTGCCTGAGGACTGATAGCGAGTGTCATGTTGACGTGAGACCACTAGCTTCTCTGTGGTCAATACTCAGTCATTCAAATCCTACAAGACCTTTACCACAAGCTGGGATTTCCCGTAGGATATACAGGTGTGGGGGAAGTAAGAAGGCTTTAAACAAGCAGGGGAAATGTGAAAAGTAGGGAGGGGAAGTGTAGGTAGTTGTGAGAGGGTATGTGCATGTGGAGGCCTGCTAGGATGGTCGGATATGGAGCTGCAAGTGTGAACATAAAGCACATAATCTGTCATATGCTGCAGAATATAGTGTAATTGTAGTTGGGATGACTTAAAGCAATTGATAACTGTGACAGCATTAACCTACGGACAGATTAAGAATTTCCTAGTTTCTCAATAATGTTATTACTGTATATTTACTTCCTAATGGCTGCAGCCTGCAAAGTTACAGCACTCTCAGTAACACACTGCTAAAGAAAGAAGGAATAATCAGCACGCAACTTGTCCCAGATATCTGCCCCACATGGAGTAAGCCAGTGCCCCACTTTCCTCAGCTTGGGAGCACATGCTGCAAACCTCCCAATTTATCACATTCACTGCATGACAAACTGGGCCAGTCCCTGGTGCTGTAGTAGTTTATTAAAAAAAAAACTATATAAGAGAATACAGAATTACATACTGCTTTATTATCTTTGTATTTTAATAGCCCTCTTTAAAATTAATATAAAACTGCTGGTAAATAAGAAAAGAAAAAAAAATGTTTCAGCTGAACAAACACTGAAATAATGTTATATTAGTAATAGGATAAGACAGAGAATCATAAGGGAAGCCCAGGTACACAGTGAGGCCTCATACACAAGCTAGTATGAAACATATACAGCACACCTTGCAAATACAGACCGATACACAAAGAATATGAAAGTTGGGAATCATTGATATATAAAAGGTAATTGACAAAACAAACTACAGGTAATATAAAACAATTTGCTTCACTAAAAATATTCAAGAAAGAAACCATTAGCTATTGTGAATTGTTTATTCCAAGTCCATATTTGTCATGATACCCTTAGATTGGACTGTGACATCTTGGCTGAGAATCCAGACTAATGTAAATTGACTTCACAACTTATACAAAACACAGTCACACCTATCATAAATACTGTAGAAAAACTATAGAATATAGAGTATAAATTTGGTATACCTAAAATAAAACCCTTAGGCTATGCATGCAGTGTTAAGGGCTTCACAAATACCAAGAGACAGAAAAATAAAGATCTTAGAATTTCAGTTCTGGTTCCCTACATTTTGTTTATTATTATTTTACACATATTTGTATATACAAACCCTGATCTGGCATCATAATATTCTTGCTTATTCCTAAATTTGCTAACATTTATTTAGCCCCTAAACTACCATATTTAGACTAGCGTACTAGATAGAAACACAACATACATACAGGACACAGAGTATGCATGCACACACACAGGATACAGCAAGAGCATATAAAGTGTAAACTCACAACACATCTAGAGTACATACAGTACACAAGAAATGAAAATTTAAGTTATATAAAGCATGTACACAAAACACAACTACTTGACCCACAGGGCACAGAGAACACGTACATACTGGACACAACTATGGTAGCTAAACATGAATACACAAGGAACATATCCTCTGTACACACACAAACAGAGCATTTATTTCTAACTTATATTAAGTATGCACGCAGAAAACATAACTAGCATATACACAGTGTGCGCACATAGCACAGACTGTAAAACAGGGTATACCAACAAAACATCCAGCGCACATTCAGTGAACTAAACATGGACTGCATACAGTAAACATATTATACTGTATACACAATGTACCAATTTCCCTACATACAGTCAATATTTTGTTGCTTGCCCCTAACTTTTCCCACCTGACACTAATTGTGTCTACACACCCTCTAAGAACAAATCCATTCATATGTCCAGAACTCTCCACGTGCCTCGTTTAGCCACTGTGAGAGAGAACATTAAGTGACAGGGACCCCTGTGTATTGTCTGAGTGAAAATACTGTCTCTCAATCAGAAACCAGGGGTCTAGGAACTAGTAATTTGCCCTCTACCCCTCCTGTCTCCAGGGGAGATGGCTGTTTACGCAGTAGAAAATACCAGCTGGAAAATTCCCCTTTTGGAGTTTATAGGCAGGGGGGGTGGAGAGGAAAGGAAGAGACGGGGGAAAGGGTGAGATAGGGGAAAAGGGGGGAGGAGGTGGAGGCAATAGATATGGGAGGAAAAAGATAGGGAAATGGGGGAGGGGAATAGAATGATGGGGATAGGTTGAAGAGGATTAGAGGTCGAGAGGAAAGAGAAATGAGAGACTGGGTGAGGGTGAAATTGGGAGGAAGGAAAGGGGAGGGGAGTTATCCCTGGCACTCTGAAACACCACTCTACAAAGCAGCATTCAGTGCCCTGTGAGGGCCAAAAGAGAATAAATACACACACACACACATATATATATATATATACATATACACACACACACATATACACACACACACACAATTAACATACATACTCCTTTAGCGAAACGGTAGTAAATTTGTTTAAATAGGTTGATTAGCTTTAAGGTGCAAATGAAAATGAGAGATACAGTAAAGGAATAAAAACCCTGCATGGAATGTACATAAATCTATACAGAGAAATTATTATTCCTGTGCTTCTAAGGTTAAGAAAAATTAACAGTATACAATGTGTATAATGTATATATGCAAAATATGTTAGCACACTACAAATAAATAATTATTATTATTATTTCTCATACAGCTGAAGCAGTTATCAAAAGTATCAGCATAACCCAGAAAAAAAATACACATAATGTACCTGATACCAGTATACAAATGTAACCTGTACAGAAAACCCCTCACATATACATAAGCTACTCTATACAAAATAAAGCATCAAGCACATATTAAACTATACACACACTTACATACAAACATAACATATACACAAAACACAGCCTATACACATATATAGTCCCGTAGAACACACACGCATTTATTCGTACACAGTTATGTACATATAAGTACCCCCATATACACACAGACAGCAAATAAATACATTATATATATATAGCTGCTGTTTACCACACAGACATATGCAATGTACAATACATAGCTTGACAAATGTATATCCAGAAGGATGAGACAACTACACCTTTAAGTAGGCAAGAATGATCTTTTGTAGATGGATGTAGTCACAATGAGCTAAGGGGTAAAAGTCTACGAAGCACGGCTACCAGGCTCCCGGGTTTGTCAAGACCTGCAGTAATAAACCTAAGGCAACAGGTAAATAAGAGCCAACAGAAAGCACCTACGGAAGCAGACGCAAAGCACCAAACAAAATTATACCTCAAATGGGAAAAACGGGTAGATTTATACGCTCTTACTCACATGGTGACATACAAAACAGAGCAAAAAATAACAATTGTGCACTGTGGTCAAATACACAGTCAATATGCCCCATACATGTAATACCTGTGTCCGAAGCCGGTTAGTCAGTCTGTCCGTGTCTCTCCCTTGCGCGCTCCCGATTCTGTCAGACGGCGCTGGAGGCGTGGCGTCTGGTGGCTCAGACAACAAACGCCCCTCCCACTGCTTCTTCTCATTGGCAAGACCCTCTACTGCAGCACGAGCACTTCCTAAATGGGCGTGGTCATATGTAGAAGGGTATGGCTTAAAAAAGTGATTCGTTAGTAAGATATAATCACGCCTAGTATCTGGAATTTTATTGGGCAGCGGCATATTATGGCTATGCCCACTAGGTATGGTGTCTAGGCATCGGCTCTACCCACTTGTCAGACATACTGTGGGCAGGGTTTGTCTGGATAGGCCTAAGATTGGTACCACGTGGGAGGTAGAAAGAACCACGTGATCAGGAGGTGGCATCCACGGTCAGAGGCCCTCCCCCACCAACTGCCTTAGTGTCATTGCACCCTTATCTCAGTATGTTCCTATATGTGTCATTCATAGCTCTGTATTCTATTATTGTATTTCTATACATACACAGACATTTATAGCCTTTTTCATTTTAGTGCATGTGCATTAAAGTCTTCATGTTATTTTGTCTTATTTTAATACATAGCTGAATGTTTTATGTTCTATGCTGTTCTTTTTTCCCAAGCATCTAATTACAGGGTTTTGTGTTAAAGGGATATTCCAGCCAAAATTGTAAACCACATGGGTGCGTTTCGGTATTGAACAGAAGCATTTTTATAATATACATGCATTAGCAAAAATGCTTCTAATAAAAGCTATAACTGGTTCAAAAGTGTATTTAAGTATGCACCGTGCACCAGCATTTTAAACACATTACTTGCTCAGAGAACCTAAAGTGTTTGTACCATCTGGTAATGACTCGATTTGTTAATTGCTGACATTATACAAACCCCAGTGATGATCTGAGCAGCTGCAGTATTTAAAATGTGGGTGCAGTGCCAATATCTAGCTATGCATCACATGCATGTGCAGAGAAATATGTTAAAGGGACAGTATACTCCGAGATTTAAACATCAAAATTACATGTACAACATGTATTTACCATAAGTTTAATTCATCAAATTGTAAAAAGTTTTTTTTTATCCTATATATTTTCTCCTCAAACTCTTACCCCTTGTGTATTCACTGTCCGCCTCCATGACCGCTGCTTTTTTCCCTCTATTTGAAGAATTACCTATCAACCTATAGTGGTGATATCTGTCGCACTATGTACCTGCTATGTGAACGCGCGCACAATGACATCATCTACTTCTGGTTTCCTCTATTCTTAGTTATGCGCATGCCCAAAATCCTACGTTCATGGCAAGCGATCGATGCTTCCAAGATTGTATATAATAGAGCACGCACCAAATGTATTCAGTGGGAAGAAAACTGGGCGTTGCATCATTTGCATGTGGGAAGTACAAAGTCGGTCTATACCGCCCACATTTGAGATGCTGTGGAGGGGTTGGAGAACGGACGTTGATTAACGGTTAGGCTGCAATAATTAACATTTTTATAAAACATGTTAGAATTAATATTTTTACAAATTTAACAATGTGGTTCTAATGTAAGAATATAGAGGAGGTTAGCGTTAGCTTTTACGTCTGAGTTTACTGACCCTTTAACACTAAAACAGTGATAACTTTTACTAGAAGCATTTTTGTCAATACATGTATATTGCAAATATGTTTCTATTCAAAGATGTAATTAATCTATGTGCATTTAAATTTTGACTGGAATGTCCCTTTAAATATCAGTTATCAACTTTTAAAATGTTCCTTTAATTATATCTGAGTTCTGTATTTCAGAATTCTAATTATATCTCATTGGAGATGGAGTCTCTGTCTTTGAAAGAAATTGATGAGGACAATCTTGATTTTCTTAGTTTAGAGGATGTTTTCATTAATGATTCCCCAAAAACTAAACTAGGGGATCTTTTTCAGGATTTTGAAAATTTAAAGCTTAAATAACAGAAGCTCAAATGGGACAAGTGGATTCTGACCAACTACCTAGATTTGAAAATGGTGCCCAGGGGACTAAGACTAAATAAGTTCCCCACTTATGATATCAAAGATCAGGACTTTATTAGTTGCTGGAACCAGGCTCTAACTGATTGTTCTTTGTTTCTAATCTCTCTTCTTATTGAATATAAAGATTTTCTTTTATTTGAAGTAAAATCAAAAATTGTTGGTTTGCAGTCCGATATGGACAAGTTTAAAGCTTGTGATGTATATACTAGGTTTGACATTGTTTTCAAGCAAACTATTGAACAATCTAAGAAAATAGTTATCCAAACAAAACATACAACATTTCTGAGAGATCAGAAGGACTATGCACAAGGCATAGTATATGTCTGGCATCGTCGCCAAACACACAAGACCAACTTAACAATGGCAATAATACCCATAAACATAATAAGAATAAAAATAGGAATAAAAGGCATTACTATAATAAAAATAATAAAAATCAACCAACTCAGGTTATCACACATGAGCCCCCAAAGAAAGTTACGTTTTCTGATTCGGAGGTGGATGCCTCTGATGAGGATAGGTTTGCCTCTAGCTTTGAGGGCACATCTGAGAGCACATCTGGTGATGAACAGTCTTCAACATCTATAAGTCAATTACAAACATCTACTCAGTATACTATGACATAAGGAGTTAATAGAGGTATTTTAAAGGGTCCTCAGGATCAGGGTGCACGGCCCAAGACTAATGTGGAACCAAAAGGCCTAAAGGATATGAATCAATATTCTAACACTTTGGTTTTGGATCAGCATTCGAAGCCTCAGGTTTTTCACAAGGCCCAAAGACAATTCCAGGGGGGAGGGCCCATAGAGATCACTACCCAGAATGCACAAGGGGGTTCACAAGAGCAACCCAGATATCCACAGAGGGTAAGGAATCAAAAATAAAGAAAGTATCAGTAGAAATGGTGATTAACATTTCTACTTATTACTTGACTGAAACAGAGCGTAGAGTCCTTAGTTATGGTCTTGGGTATGTTCCATCAAGGAGCTTTGATTTGTTTCAAACCATCCTCGATGTAAACAAACTTGTGTGAGATTTAACTCTACGTAAATATTTCAACAATTCTAGCACAGGAGATTATTCGAGTACAGTTTCACACAGACATGTTTTATGTAATAGTCTTGGTTTAAGTGAAACTTGTGCTCTTGTTTCGCTAGAGGGTCTCCATCTTGAAGGGAGAGTTATGGATGAAGTTGGGTTAAATACAACTATACCCACTTTTAAATCCAAATCCTCTTTCTACCCGCTGCAAGCTAGGGGTAAGTCCCTGGAAGTGTTCCATCAGAGGGCGGTTGAGGACTTGACTGACCTATCCATGGCCACGTCTGCTGGTCCATATACAGTAATCTGACTGTAAATGAAAAGGCAGCTCTTGCTAGCCTTCAGAGTAATGATCGTATTATCATTAAACAGTCAGATAAGGGTGGAAGCGTCGTGGTCATGGATAGGGACAGTTATGTAGCCGAAGCATATCGTCAACTTGAGGACTCTGATACCTATCTTCCTCTTATGGGAGATTCTACTAAGAGGTTTGGTGTTGAGTTAACGCATCTCATTGATGAGGCGTTGGAGTATGGGTTGATGAATTATGAGACAGCCAAATCATTATTGGTATCCAATCCTATTGTCCCCATCTTCCACCACCTCCCTAAGGTGCATAAAAGTTTGATTAACGTTAAGGATAGGCCGATTGTGGCTGGAATTGGATCCCAAATGGAACAATCATCTAAATGGGTTGACCATTTTTTACAGCCTCTGGTCCCAATGTTGCCAAGCTACATAAGGGATACTACCCATGTACTGAGTCAATTGGAGGAAGTTGTGTGGGAGGAGGGGTATAGCTGGCTAACTGTGGATGTTGTGTCACTATACTCCTCCATTCCCCACAACTTCGGCCTCAGAGCTGTAGAATTCTTTTTGGATTTATACACAGACCTGACACCAGAGATGAAAGAATTGGTGGTTTTGGCCGTTAGATTTTTGCTGGAGAATAACTATTTTATGTTCCAAGGACGTCACTACCTCCAGAGATGTGGGACTGCTATGGGGGCTAAATTTGTGCCCTCCTATGCCAACCTCTTTATGGGGTGGTGGGAGCGTTCCCACGTCTATGGAAATACTGGCGTCAACTCATCAGCATGTATTGTTAAATACATGCGTTACATTAATGATCTGTTGCTAATATGGTCAGCTGACTCAGCAAGAGCAGATGAGTTTGTTAAACTTCTAAACACCAATGATGTTGGCTTACAATTTACGCATGAGTGGCAAAGAGATACTGTGTCCTTTTTGGACATCTCTCTCACGGGACTACCCAGTTTCTTCTCTCTATAGGAAGCCTATTGCTGGCAACAGTTTATTACATGCAAAGAGTAACCACCCTAGGCATGTCTTCAGGGGCATTGCCAAGGGACAGTTTCTAAGATTACGCCACAATTGTACTAAGAATGATGTCTTCCTTGAAGAGAGTATGGACCTAAAACACAGGTTAAAATATAGGGGGTACCCAAGAAATACAGTGGGAAAAAGCCTTTTATGTAGTCAGTAAAATGGATAGAAGTTCCCTTTTGAAGAGTAGTAAAAGGACAGACACATCAAGTGACACAAGTGAAGCCCAAGTTTGTTACCTCATATTCAAACCAATATGATCAGGTCTGTAAAATTGTAAATAAAAATGTACCCATACTTATGGGAGACAAGAAACTAAGACATACAATAGAAAATGGCTGCATGTTTGTAGTCAAAATAAGTGCTACTTTAGGCAATATCTTATCCCTAAGTATGCTTAGAGATGGTGCATCACAGAACACATGGTTACATTGTTACGGTATCTACAAATGTGGGAGACGTACATGTACCTCATGGGACTATGTTCATGTTGGAAAGACTTTTAGAGTTTTTCATACAGGGGAAATAATAGATACAAAGGGTTGTGTTAATTGCAAAAACACTTTTATTATCTATTTGATTGAATGTACACAATGCCATAGATACTATGTAGGAAGGACTACTAGGGATGTAGGCACACGTATTAGGGAACACCTCTTATATATATCAGGTGAAAGAAAGACCATGTTCAGCCTTGTCCAGACATTTCCTGGAGGTGCATAACCAAGATGTTAGCACTTTCAGTTGGAGAGCAATTGAGCAGATCCAAAAACCAGCTAGAGGGGGGGGGGGGGGGAATTGTCCATATTATGTTGCCAGGAAATCTACTGGATCTTTAAGCTAAAGAGCTTGGTTCCAGTGGGTTTCAATTCGGAATATGATATTATCAACTATTGGCAACATTAAAGGGACACTCAGGTTAAATTACATTTTCGTGATTCAGATACAGCATGTAATTTTAAACAACTTTCCCATTTACTTCCATTAAAAAAAATGTGCACAGTCTTATATTTACAATTTTTGAGTCACCAGATCCTACTGAGCATGTGCAAGAATTCACAGACTACACGTATATGCATTTGTGATTGGCTGATGGTGGTCACATGATACAAGGGGAGTGGAAATATACATAATTTTGAAATTTGTTATAAAAAATCTACTACTCAATTGAAGTTCAGACTAAGTGCTATTGCATTGTCTTGTTATCTTGCATTTGTTGATTATGCAAATTTAATGTGTTGACTGGTCCTTTACATTTTCCTCCCCTCTATAAGGTCTATACTGACTATCACTTGCATATACAATTACCTGGCTTTGAGGTTCCTTAAACATCTGGGTTTTTATGGTATCAGCTATAGCCTAGGTGTGCTACTATGTTCTGTACGATCAACTATTCTAATTGTATTTTCTGCATATACCTAGATCACATAAATGTGTCTATATGTTAAGCTTCTAAATTAGTAGTTACTCCTTAGGACCCTAGATCCTCTACATATTAATGCTTACTTCTTAACTATGCAATTGTCTTGGAATCACCCTAATACTTTATTGGGATGGATCAATACCCCAAGTATTAGTTTCTGTTTAAATATTATCTATTTATGCTATGGTGAAGGCGACTATAAGAGTATGCACCTAAATGAGTAAATATATCCTAGGTCCACTTCATTTATTCCTATTCTATCTCATGTATAGATTGTTCTTTGTATTTATTTGTAACTCATTGATAAATCCTAGTTGATTGTATACCTCTTTGCCCACAATTAGTGCTCATATATTTATAAGCCATGTAGTTTCTTGGAGGATACCCTAATCCTATATTGGGAGGAGTTATAATTCCAAGTTTTGTTTTTTGTTTAAACTAGTGCACATAAGGGCTGAGGTTAAGACAGTCAGCATGTTTATCGATGTGTACAAATCAAGTATATAAACAAATTGAATGTATATATATATATATATATATATATATATATATATATATATATATTCTATTTATGAGATGATTAACTCCATTCTTTTTCTTTAATTCATTATGTTTCTGTATCTTTAAATTCCTCTCAATTCTGATGCCAATGGTTTTATCCAATCACATAGCTGTTTTTAGCTTTAAATAGCACACACCTGTGCCTCTCTGTATGTCTATGATTACGTTCTTTTTGTGACCGAAACCGGTCAGACGTATTTTTGGCTGGACAGATTTTTCCATCCCATTTCTTTCTGTGAAGGTATACATGTTTTTAGATGCCTTTGAAATAAAATATGGATTTTATTTGAATACTGAGTGTGGAGACTTTTGTGGATTATTCACCTTTATTTTCTATATCTCATGATATCATATTTTGTATGGTTTTATGAATATGAGTAGATTTCTGCATATCTACATGCACCTGCTAATAAGACTATCCTAATATACTGTGATTTTGCATACAAATATTATTGTGTTATTATATCAATGCTATAATATCTGTAAATTATGCTCTACAAATACCTGATAATAATATATTTTTTTTAAGTCTTTATTTATAAACCAACAATATAATAACAATAAAAGGTTAATGACAGAAAAAAAAGAATTATGTTAAAGTTACATATTCATTATAGCACGCAGGGTATTTAATATAAGATACATAACCGATAGAAGCATTTTAACCATGCGTAAAAAAAAGAAGAAGGAAAAAAAAAAAAAACAACACTAGTACATTTCCAATCATCTGTAGGTTAAATTCAAAACAAGACATGCTATCACCAGTCTAATGCTCAAAGTAAATTAACTTCTACTACACTTCAATTTAAGTTTTTATATTGTTGGTAAGTTTTTTATTTTTTTTCTCACTAAATCTAAACACTCACACAAAAAACACACAATCTTTTATCAAAAAAAAAAAAAAGAAAGAAAACAGGGGCCATCGGCTCCCTCTCCAACTCTATTATTGTATATACAGCCATTTCCCTTCTCTCAATCAGATGCAATTTACTTTACACGTGTTTATTTTTGCCATCATACAAAAACAATAAAAATAAGCCTAAGCCCATTCAATAGGTAACTTACCCGTTTGTATCAAGCTATCAAAAAAGTTTGTTTTTCTAATGATCATTATAAACTGTTGTTGTAGCATAATGGAGAAGGTTCAAGCCATTTTTGGAGATATTTTTCCATTTTACCCTCAAGATAGATATCACTATAATATTGTTCAGATATAATTATCTTGGCTATCATAGATTTAAAAATTTGGAAAGAAGGCAATCTATTAGACCTCTAAAATAAAATTGCGTCCTGCCAAAATCAATGTATTAATTGTCTTATATTGTTTGTTTTTATGATAGTTACACAAAAAAATTACATCTTGTGAGCTTATAATAAATTCATCATCCAAACTTAGGGATAGCCAAAAATTACTTTAGGACAATTCCAGAAACAATATAAGATAAGCATTCGAGTTACTACATTTCGGATAGACATTATGGTCGTCTCGGTACCACTTTTTAAGTTGCGCAGGTGTTACGTAGACCATATTTAAGAGCTTGCAATGCGATTCTCTCCAAGAGGTTATAGTGGTCGCTTTTTGTATCAGTCTAAAACTCTCCTCAATCTCCTTATTAGTAATGGAAGGAAAATGTATTTTCCATTTCATCAGTAGCTCATTTAAACGTGTCTGATCGGCTTTATTAAGTAACATATTATACATAAAAGAGATAGATACGTTGCCTTGTCTATATATATTAATTGCTGTATTAATATCTCCTAACTTCCAATCTGACATATTGTCCTCCCATAATTCCCCATAGAGATGTCTCAATTGTAGATAGGCAAAGAAACTGTGTTTATGTATCGCATCCTCATTCTGTAAGTCCGTAAAGGATTTAACAATATTAAGTGTCTTGTTCTTAATTTGAATCACGTTTTGTAAGCCTTTGTTTGACCATTCCTTAAAGATTCTAGAAAAAATCCCGCTAGGGAATTTTGGATTTCCACGTATTGGTAAATATTTGGAAGATTTCCAGCAAATCTCCAACTCATCGCACAATTTATGCCAAGCCAAAATCGGATTTATAAATATCCCCATCCGGGCAATGCGTTTAGGTAGGTCTATCTTGGGAAGGTGCATAAGAGCCTTCAAACAATATGGCATTATGATACCTGCCTCTAATTGTAAATTCGTTGAGTATTCTGTTTCTGTGATCCAGTCTAGTATATATTTACTGAGTGTAGTTAAATTATAATATCTAAGGTTTGGAAGCGCTAATCCTCCTGCGAACGTATGTAAGCTAAGATTATGTGTGGAAATTCGATTACGTTTCTGTTTCCAAATAAATCCAGCTGTTATACCATTAAACAAAGCAATATCTTTAGCCTTAATCATAATCGGAAGATTTTTTAATAAGTATAGTAGTTGCGGGGAAAAAATTGTCTTAATCATAGAGATACGTGCAGAGAGTGAAATAGGAAGCGCCATCCAGTTATCTAGATCACCTAATAATAATAATAATACAGGTAACCATCAGTTTATACCAGGGTTAGTTCCCTAAGGAGCCGTTGCAAAAAGAATCTATGTAAAATGTACCTAATTATAAGTAAAAGGAAGTCAATAAGTTACAGACAGTCTTAAAACTGATATAAATAATATTTTATTTAAAGGGCCATTATAGTGACACAATTCCATGCTCTTATTCAGTAGAGCATGTCATTTTATCACTAGAGCCCCCACAACTCCGGGTTTAATTCCTGCAAAAGTAAAATATTGCTTGGGAACCAAAGAGAACTACTGGTTCCAATCGTAAACTGCAGCTGACCCAATCAACAGCAGTACTTGCGCTAGCCAATTGCTGCTAATTGGGTCAACGGCAGTTGCTAGTGTTGAAATTACACACTCTAACAAAGTATATCATGTAATTATTAATAATAGCCTTTTAAAAATGTATGCTAAATATTTATAAATTAGTTTCTATGATAAAATCTAAAATTGTTAGCTACCAAAGCTTGCACACTTTAAAGAAACATAAAATATAAACAATAAAAGTTACATCCCCCACAACACTCAATTTCAAAATACTGCCCCTTTAAAAGGAAAGTCTCATCAATTCATGTGCAAAAGTAATTTATTGGTCTCTCACTTTTTTATTGTAGAAACTTATGCATTGCTGCCTGGTAATTTATCCTTTTGAAGATAGTTTACATAAACTGCAAAATGTAATTTTCTTTTGTATGCTTTAAATGGTAAACTCGTTGTTATTGTGTAATGGTTGTAAAATATGTTATTCCTGTATTTATAAAACACCAACATATTCCCTGCAAGAGTAAATAAATACATCATGGGGACATACTGATATAAGCAGAATAAGGACCTATTTCTAGTGGCAACTTAAATTCTAAGTGGATAATTAGTAGTGGCAAGATGTGATTGGGTTGTTTAGCTGATGGTGTTCTGAATATATAATTTTTTAAATTAATATCATTATGGAGTTATAATAAGTTATATTATTTTAAGTATTTGACCATATAAATATTTGCAGGGTGATGCTTAGAGATTTAGGTAGGGAGTTTCACAGAGTGGATGCATCACAGCAAAGTCTTGTAGGCAGACCAGTGGAGGTTCAATGGGGGTGCTGAGAGGTGCTATGCACCTCCAAATAAACATGTAGCACCCCCCATTGAGTGCTCCGTATATTATGTGTGCTGTGTCTTCACCACCTTTGTTAACTCCCAGATATTAAGGTCTAGAACCACCACTGAGGCAGACATTGGAGAAGATGATTGTTATAAAGGATACATTGTTAATTAAGTAGGTATATAAGTATTTAGAAACCAGAGATGAGATAAAAGGTGTAATTGTGTTTTTAAGGCTTTTTATAAATTAGGGTTCGGGAATCTGAATTCTTCTGTTATGGGAAAACAGTAAATGGACTGGCAGAGTAGGGAGACCCTACTCTGATGAAAGTTGAGAAAGAAACAAACGTGACTTCAGGACAGAAGACTTAACAGGATTGGTGAGATTTTTAACTAATGGAACGGAAGGGGATAGACTTTTGCTAGAATGGGGAACAACTAATAATGTTTTTAAAAGTTTTTTTTTATGATGGGAAGACATCCAGGAAGAAATTTCAGACAGATATTTGCTAACATGGCAAATGACAAAATATGAGAGAAATGAGGTTGAAAGGTAAATGTATTATAATCTGTTTAGAGATTATATTGCTATCCAAAGAAGCTGCTTAGCTTGGTCAGAGAAAATGGGTCATTAGAGAAGAGCCAATGGCCTAGGAGTCTTCACCTGTGTCTCATTTCTATGTCACTATAATTTTATTGCAGATGATAAAATCATTAGAAGCCTATTACAACAACAATCTTTGCTAATGCTACAGTAACAATAACGTTGTGGGTTAGGATTAATCATTGTGGTTGAAACTTTCTTTGGTGCCCAAGGATTTAACAAGAGTTGCTACCTCCTATCTGATCTTATAGCTTGTGGCATTTTTACGGCCCCAGCATTCTTGTCACAATAATTTTGTGGTGACATTCATTCCCTGCTGCCATATTTACTGTGACAATATTATTTTTTTGCACAGCGTGTATTGTTTGTGTTGTGTGTGTGTGTGTGCAGGGACACCCATAGCATCTGCGGGGCCCTGGGCAAGACAAATTTGTTGGGCCCCACAGCCCAGCGCTCTTATTTCCCTCCCCAGTATGCCCTGCCTGTCCCCTTTATGACCCACCCTCCTGATACCGTAAACAATTCCTCATAAACTAAATACAGGATGTATATTGCACCTTGTCATACTCTCACCCTAACAGTGCGGGCCCCCCCAAATTTATCTACGCATACACTGCAGAAAACTGCTGCAAGCATTCACTGTCCTCCAGACAACATACAGACCAATATCTGGGAATAATGATTCTACAAACCTCTGCTGCAATATTGTTACTGTGTGTATCTTCACATATTATTCCAGCTGTTTGCTTCTACTGAGTTTGCTAGAAATACTGCACTTTATTGCTAGTCTGGTAATATATATATATATATATATATATATATATATATATATATATATATATATATATATATATATATACAGGGAGTGCAGAATTATTAGGCAAATGAGTATTTTGACCACATCATCCTCTTTATGCATGTTGTCTTACTCCAAGCTGTATAGGCTCGAAAGCCTACTACCAATTAAGCATATTAGGTGATGTGCATCTCTGTAATGAGAAGGGGTGTGGTCTAATGACATCAACACCCTATATCAGGTGTGCATAATTATTAGGCAACTTCCTTTCCTTTGGCAAAATGGGTCAAAAGAAGGACTTGACAGGCTCAGAAAAGTCAAAAATAGTGAGATATCTTGCAGAGGGATGCAGCACTCTTAAAATTGCAAAGCTTCTGAAGCGTGATCATCGAACAATCAAGCGTTTCATTCAAAATAGTCAACAGGGTCGCAAGAAGCGTGTGGAAAAACCAAGGTGCAAAATAACTGCCCATGAACTGAGAAAAGTCAAGCGTGCAGCTGCCAAGATGCCACTTGCCACCAGTTTGGCCATATTTCAGAGCTGCAACATCACTGGAGTGCCCAAAAGCACAAGGTGTGCAATACTCAGAGACATGGCCAAGGTAAGAAAGGCTGAAAGACGACCACCACTGAACAAGACACACAAGCTGAAACGTCAAGACTGGGCCAAGAAATATCTCAAGACTGATTTTTCTAAGGTTTTATGGACTGATGAAATGAGAGTGAGTCTTGATGGGCCAGATGGATGGGCCCGTGGCTGGATTGGTAAAGGGCAGAGAGCTCCAGTCCGACTCAGACGCCAGCAAGGTGGAGGTGGAGTACTGGTTTGGGCTGGTATCATCAAAGATGAGCTTGTGGGGCCTTTTCGGGTTGAGGATGGAGTCAAGCTAAACTCCCAGTCCTACTGCCAGTTTCTGGAAGACACCATCTTCAAGCAGTGGTACAGGAAGAAGTCTGCATCCTTCAAGAAAAACATGATTTTCATGCAGGACAATGCTCCATCACACGCGTCCAAGTACTCCACAGCGTGGCTGGCAAGAAAGGGTATAAAAGAAGAAAATCTAATGACATGGCCTCCTTGTTCACCTGATCTGAACCCCATTGAGAACCTGTGGTCCATCATCAAATGTGAGATTTACAAGGAGGGAAAACAGTACACCTCTCTGAACAGTGTCTGGGAGGCTGTGGTTGCTGCTGCACGCAATGTTGATGGTGAACAGATCAAAACACTGACAGAATCCATGTATGGCAGGCTTTTGAGTGTCCTTGCAAAGAAAGGTGGCTATATTGGTCACTGATTTGTTTTTGTTTTGTTTTTGAATGTCAGAAATGTATATTTGTGAATGTTGAGATGTTATATTGGTTTCACTGGTAAAAATAAATAATTGAAATGGGTATATATTTGTTTTTTGTTAAGTTGCCTAATAATTATGCACAGTAATAGTCACCTGCACACACAGATATCCCCCTAAAATAGCTATAACTAAAAACAAACTAAAAACTACTTCCAAAACTATTCAGCTTTGATATTAATGAGTTTTTTGGGTTCATTGAGAACATGGTTGTTGTTCAATAATAAAATTAATCCTCAAAAATACAACTTGCCTAATAATTCTGCACTCCCTGTATATATATATATATATATATATATATATATATATATATATATATATATATATATAGCACCCAGGGCTGAGCATGTTGCTGGGTCATGGGATGTGTACCCGGTCCGGTCTTGGAGTGCAGTCCCCTTACGTGTTTTGTATATTTCTGGGTGATTACATATGCCTGTGCACCCCTCCCTGGTTCCCAGTTTGTTTGGATTTGAGAGCTTGCATTGTGTGGCTGTGTTAGGGTCTCAGGTATTGGAAAGGACCTTGACGTGATACCTGGGCCTGTCCCATTTGGCCAGATGCGGTAACTAACCTTTCCATTTTTGCTTTTAAATCTTAACTGTGAGCTTGTAAGTGAGTGCTGGGTTTTCTCTATGTGTTGTATTAATTTGTTTTTTAATTCCCCTATGGTTCTTGCACCCACTCCTCCTGTCTGGGGTTAACTGCCTGTGACTCTGGTGACAGCACAGCTTTTTGTGAGTGCCACTGAGGTCCCAGGGCTGAGCATGTTGCTGGGTCATGGGATGTGTACCCGGTCCGGTATCGGAGTGCAGTCCCCTTCCGTGTTTTGTGTATATATATATATATATATATATATATATATATATATATATATATATATATATATAGTGAAGTAAGAATGCTTTCAAAGATAGAAATGGCAGTACTTTATTTTGATCAATTAACCACACTTTGCCTTCAAAACAGCAACAATTCTTCTAGGTACAATGAACATAGTTTTGTTAAGGAACTCTGCAGGTAGGTTGTCCCAAACATCTTGGAGAACTGCCCACATTTCTTCTGTAGATTTAGGCAGTTTCTTCTGTCTCTTCATGTAAACCCAGACTTGCTGGTTTTGAGATCATGGCTCTGTGGGGCCATACCATAACTTCCATGACTTCGTGTTCTTCTTTACACTTAAGATAGTTTTTAATGACTTTGGCTGTATGTTTGGGGTTGTTGTCATTTTGCAGAATACATTTGGGCCCAATCAAATGCCTCCCTGATGGTACTGCATGATTGATAAGTATCTGCCTGTACTTCTCAGCATTGAGGAAACCATTCATTATGACCAAATCCCCAACTACATTTGTAGAAATGCAGCCCCAACCTCCACCATGCTTCACTGTTTCCTGCAGACACCCATTTTGTAAAAACTTTCCAGCATGTCAACAAACTAACTTCTGCTACAGCCAAATATTATAATATTTGACTTCTCAGTCCAGAGCACCTGCTGCCATTTTTATGCACCCCAGTTCTTGTGTTTTCATGCATAGTTTAAGTCACTTGGGTTTGTTTCCATGTCAGAGGTTTGGCTTTTGGCCACAAGTCTTCCATGAAGACCACTTTTGACCAGACTTCTCTAGACTGTAGATGGCTTTACCAGGGTCCCACTGGATTCTGCCAATTCTGAGCTGAAGCTTTACTAGACATCTTCCAGCTGTGAAGGGAAGTAAGCATGGTGTGTCTTTCATCTACTGCACTAAGTTTCCTTGGCTATCCATAGTGCCTGATCCTCAATGTTGACCATTTCTTTGTGCTTCTTCAGAAGAGCTTGGACAGCACATCTGAAAACCCCTGCCTACCTTTAAATTTCTGCCTAAGAGAGACCTTGTTGATGCAGTATAACAACCTTGAAACTTGTTGCTGTTATGCTGTCTTGCTATGGTGTGTGACTTTTGACATTATACTGTCTTTAGCAACCTCACCGTGTTAGCAGAATTGGCTGTTCCTCCCACAGTTTTATTCATCACACACAGCTGTTTCTGTTTCAGTTAAAAGAGACAGTCTACACACCTTACTCATCTTACAGTCTTACCTTAGATTAAGCTGCAAATAGCCTCTTGCACTGTTTTATATCATGCAGCAGTAACAGTAAAAAAGTTATTTTAAAATTAATATTGTTTCTGGACAGTTTGAAATGGCTGCCAAGCTCAGCCCACTGATGATATCATGATCTGGGCTGTATCTAGGCACTCTGCTGAATAGCACTGACAGTCTGTTGATTCCAAATAGTGAGCCTTTTGTGATTGGATGCCATATGCAGCCCTGATCATGATGTCATCAGTGGGCTGAGCTTGGCAGCCATTTCAAACTGTCCAGAAACACTATTTATTTTAAAATAACTGTTTTACTGTTCCTGCTGCATGATATAGAAAAGGTGCTGGAGGCTATTTGCAGCTTAAAGGGACACTGAGCCCAATTTTTTTCTTTCGTGATTCAGATAGAGCATGCAATTTTAAGCAACTTTCTTATTTACTCCTATTATCAAATTTTTCATTATCTTGGTATCTTTATTTGAAAAGCAAGAATGTAAGTTTAGATGCCGGCCCATTTTTGGTAAACAACCTGGGTTGTTCTTTGCTGATTGGTGGATAAATTCACCCACCAATTAACAAGTGCTGTCCATGGTCTAAACCAAAAAAATAGCTTATATGCCTTCTTTTTCAAATAAAGATAGCAAGAGAACGTAGAAAATTTGATAATAGGAGTAAATTAGAAAGTTGCTTAGAATTGCATGCTCTATCTGAATCACGAAAGAAAAAATTTGGGTTCAGTGTCCCTTTTAATCTAAGATAAGACTTTAAAATGACTAAGATGTAGACTGTCCCTCTAATGAATGTGTTTCAACATACATATTAAATTGATGATCATTAGCACCTGTTTGGTATAAGTGTTTAATCATGCACCTGAATATATATGTACAAAATCCCTGACTTTGCGTACTAGAAGAATTTATGCTGTTTTGAAGGCAAAGGGTGGTCACACAAAATATCGATTTGATTTAGATTTGTCTTCTGTTCATTCATTTTGCATAAACTATTAACATTTCTATTTTTTTAAAGCATTCTTACTTTTATATCATTTTTTCACACTTGCGTATAACTTTTGCACAGTAATGTACATATGTGTATGTCATGCCAATCTGTTATATCACAGGGAACTCATGTGGCAGAATACGGTGACCCTGCTCCAAAAGTAAAGATTATTTTATGTTATTATGAGTATACACATCATGATTGAGATTGTTGTATCTTTGCCAGTGATCCATTAATACATGTACTATCTATGCTGAGTGCTGGATCCATTATTTATTGATTATTTGTATGGTATACAGTACAAGTCAAAAATCCATTGAATATTCGTTTAGTATTGTGCTTTAGTAACCAAAATATTACACATTAATAAAGTGTTTTGTTTTCACATTTGCAGCATATTTATGGTGACTGTGTAAGTTGGAAAGGAAATTTGGCAAAAAAAAGCAGTTACAGAGAAGTAAACACAAATATGGAAATGTATTAAAAAGTGCTTGTTCTTGAATTACTTTTGGTTATCAGAACAGCTAAACTGTCATTACATTAAAACAACCATATAAAGTAATTTACTGGCTAACGGATGATCTGTCAAAGATATCATTATAATACATATAGAAGTACATGAAAGTTTATCATGATTCAGATAGAACATATGAAAGCCTTCCAATTCACTTATATTATAAAATTTGCTTTATTCTCTTGGGCCTAGATTTGGAGTTTGGCGTTAGCCGTGAAAACCAGCGGTAAAGGCTCCTAACGCTGGTTTTAGGCTACCTCCGGTATTTGGAGTCACTCAAAATAGGGTCTAACGCTCACTTTTCAGCCGCGACTTTTCCATACCGCAGATCCCCTTACGTCAATTGCGTATCCTATCTTTTCAATGGGATTTTTCTAACTCCGGTATTTAGAGTCGTGTCTGAAGTGAGCGTTAGAACTCTAACGACAAAACTCCAGCCGCAGGAAAAAAGTCAGTAGTTAAGAGCTTTCTGGGCTAACGCCGGTTTATAAAGCTCTTAACTACTGTACTCTAAAGTACACTAACACCCATAAACTACCTATGTACCCCTAAACCGAGGTCCCCCCACATCGCCGACACTCTATTAAATTTTTTTAACCCCTAATCTGCCGACCGCCACCTACGTTATACTTATGTACCCCTAATCTGCTGCCCCTAACACCGCTGACCCCTATATTATATTTATTAACCCCTAATCTGCCCCCCACAACGTCGCCGCCAGCTACCTACACTTATTAACCCCTAATCTGCCGACCGCAAAGCGCCGCCACCTACGTTATCCTTATGTACCCCTAATCTGCTGCCCCTAACACCGCCGACCCCTATATTATATTTATTAACCCCTAATCTGCCCCCTCAACGTCGCCTCCACCTGCCTACACTTATTAACCCCTAATCTGCCGAGCGGACCGCACCGCTACTATAATAAAGTTATTAACCCCTAATCCGCCTCACTAACCCTATAATAAATAGTATTAACCCCTAATCTGCCCTCCCTAACATCGCCGACACCTAACTTCAAACATTAACCCCTAATCTGCCGACTGGAGCTCACCGCTATTCTAATAAATGTATTAACCCCTAAAGCTAAGTCTAACCCTAACACTAACACCCCCCTAAATTAAATATAATTTACATCTAACAAAATTAATTATCTCTTATTAAATAAATTATTCCTATTTAAAGCTAAATACTTACCTGTAAAATAAATCCTAATATAGCTACAATCAAGTTCAATCCGATTGGCTGATCCGATCAGCCAATCAGATTGAGCTCGCATTCTATTGGCTGATCGGAACAGCCAATAGAATGCGAGCTCAATCTGATTGGCTGATCGGATCAGCCAATCGGATTGAACTTGATTCTGATTGGCTGATTCCATCAGCCAATCAGAATATTCCTACCTTAATTCCGATTGGCTGATAGAATCCTATCAGCCAATCGGAATTCGAGGGACGCCATCTTGGATGACGTCATTTAAAGGATTCGTCGTTCAGTCGTCGGCCAGGATGGATGTTCCGCGTCGGATGGATGACCATAGAAGATCCCGCTTGGATGAAGACTTCAATCGGATGGAAGACCTCTTCTGCCCCGCTTGGATGAAGACTTCAGCCGGATCATGGACCTCTTCAGCCCCCCGCTTGGGCTTGGATCAGGACATCGGAGGAGCTCTTCTGGACAGATCGTTGAACCCGGTGAGGTGAAGACAAGGTAGGAAGATCTTCAGGGGCTTAGTGTTAGGTTTATTTAAGGGGGGTTTGGGTTAGATTAGGGGTATGTGGGTGGTGGGTTGTAATGTTGGGGGGCTTGGGTATTGTATGTTTTTTTTTACAGGCAAAAGAGCTGAACTTCTTGGGGCATGCCCCGCAAAGGGCCCTGTTCAGGGCTGGTAAGGTAAAAGAGCTTTGAACTTTAGTTATTTAGAATAGGGTAGGGCATTTTTTTATTTTGGGGGGCTTTGTTATTTTATTAGGGGGCTTAGAGTAGGTGTAATTAGTTTAAAATTGTTGTAATATTTTTCTTATGTTTGTAAATATTTTTTATTTTTTGTAATTTAGTTCTTTTTTATTTTTTGTACTTTAGCAAGTTTATTTAATTGTATTTATTTGTAGGAATTGTATTTAATTAATTTATTGATAGTGTAGTATTAGGTTAATTGTAGGTAATTGTAGGTAGTTTATTTAATTAATTTATTGATAGTGTAGTGTTAGGTTTAATTGTAACTTAGGTTAGGATTTCTTTTACAGGTAAATTTGTAATTATTTTAACTATTTTAGCTATTAAATAGTTCTTAACTATTTAATAGCTATTGTACCTGGTTAAAATAAATACAAAGTTACCTGTAAAATAAATATTAATCCTAAAATAGCTATAATATAATTATAATTTATATTGTAGCTATATTAGGATTTATTTTACAGGTAAGTATTTAGCTTTAAATAGGAATAATTTATTTAATAAGAGTTAATTAATTTCGTTAGATTAAAATTATATTTAATTTAGGGGGGTGTTAGTGTTAGGGTTAGACTTAGCTTTAGGGGTTAATACATTTATTAGAATAGCGGTGAGCTCCAGTCGGCAGATTAGGGGTTAATAATTGAAGTTAGGTGTCGGCGATGTTAGGGAGGGCAGATTAGGGGTTAATACTATTTATTATATGGTTAGTGAGGCGGATTAGGGGTTAATAACTTTATTATAGTAGCGCTCAGGTCCGGTCGGCAGATTAGGGGTTAATAAGTGTAGGCAGGTGAAGGCGACGTTGTGGGGGGCAGATTAGGGGTTAATAAATATAATATAGGGGTCGGCGATGTTAGGGCAGCAGATTAGGGGTACATAGGGATAATGTAAGTAGCGGCGGTTTACGGAGCGGCAGATTAGGGGTTAATAATAATATGCAGGGGGCGGCAGATTAGGGGTTAATAAGTGTAAGGTTAGGGGTGTTTAGACTCGGGGTACATGTTAGAGTGTTAGGTGCAGACGTAGGAAGTGTTTCCGCATAGCAAACAATGGGGCTGCGTTAGGAGCTGAACGCGGCTTTTTTGCAGGTGTTTGGTTTTTTTTCAGCTCAAACAGCTCCATTGTTTCCTATGGGGGAATCGTGCACGAGCACGTTTTTGAGGCTGGCCGCTTGCGTAAGCAACTCTGGTATCGAGAGTTGAAGCTGCGTTAAAAATGCTCTACGCTCCTTTTTTGGAGCCTAACGCAGCCTTTATGTGGACTCTCAATACCAGAGTTATTTTTATGGTGCGGCCAGAAAAAAGCCGGCGTTAGTTTTTCGGGTTGTTACCGACAAAACTCCAAATCTAGCCGTCGGTGTCTTTGTTGAATGAACAGCAATGCACTACTGAGAACTAGCTGAATACATCTAATATCCCTATGGATTGAATAACCAGGTTATCACTGTGGTAATAGTGATGACCTGGCGTAAATAAAAGTAACATTTTTTTAATAAAGTCTCAAAGCAGCCCCTATGTGCAGACCAAAGTTATATAAAATACCAAAAAGGCCTTTATTTATATGAGGATAAATCCTCCTTTGACATGTAAGTACTGTTGAGGGCATTATAGTCAGGTGACACAGTAACAGTAGCTGGAATTTAAATTGACCAGATGTATAGGTGTAAAAGATGCAGCATAATTATTTATTTTTTACTCTTAATTTACTCTTTGTATGCAAGAAAAGCATTGTAATGTAATGTAACAAAATATTTTTTCCTTTTAATTATTTTAATAGAGAATAATTTAAAGTGTTTTACTATTTCTGCTTTTTTAGGAAGGTTACTTAAAAGGCCATAATAATGGGGGGAAAAACTACATACATTCATTATAGCATGTCATTTTAAGACTGCACTACTGTGTGTTTAACCCCTGCAAACACACAGTAGTGCAAGAGTAATGTGGCAGCCATCTTTCCTCCAATTTCACTCCTTGGGCAGAGATTTTGTTAAAAGTTATAGGTTCTGTTATTTTCTTTTTTATGTTAAAACTGTTTGCTTTGTGTAATTTTGCTTATTTTTTTTATTTAAATAAATAACAGAACCTATAACTTTTAATAAATAAATGCATTGTGACTTGTTTGTTCATAATAAATATGCCTTTGTCTAATATCTGAACCACGTTACCAGAGACAAATATAATAATATCCTGATTTTAGTTTAATTGTGTTTTTGACATTTTTAATATATTAGCCTGGGTTTTTCCGAATAATAATCCTAAGTGGTTGCTGCAGAGATAGTTTAGTGTGAGTGGCATTCATGGGGAGTTTCCTGGGTCTAGTACAGAGTAGAGAGTTTTTTTTGTTAACCCTTGCACCCACTGAACTAAGTTACAGACTCCCTTGGAGTGGCTTGGCTGTGCAAGTTTAGCTAACGTTGAAGGATTTATTAACCCTTTCTGTCCTAAACTGGTGACAGTAGCACTACATCACACTGTCTATAACAAATCGCTGTGGTGGGCATAACTAGACAACGTATTAGTGCAGCACAGTGCATTAGATGCTCCTCACTTGTATTTTCAGTTCATACTGATGCTCTTGTCACTGATCATTTGGCCTGTTTAGTATCTCACTGGTTCTCCTCATGATGATGTCAGGAGTTTCAATGGATCCTCGGTCAATTTTGTTATTTTGGAATACAACTCCCTAAATACAATGTAGAGATGTACACGTAGATTGGTAGCAAATTGCAACCAATCAGTTTGCAAGAATGTATATACCACCCTCTAGACTTCCTGACAGCCCTAGGCAACTGCCTTGCTTGCCTTGTTATGGTAAAGTGAGCTATAAGTTTGCAGGGTGAAGCAGCTGTTAAAGCAGCTAACAGAAAAAAAAGACAAAAAATTGACCTTGTGTTTAGGGAGTGATTAGGTTACTTAGCACCTTTTTTAGTTCAATTTTTTATTGAAACTGTTTCAATAATGTTTACAGCAATGAAAAATACATTTGCAGATAAAGATCTAAATGTATCATCAAACTGACAAATTATTTGTGCAATCAATTAACATTGTAATTCTTAATATAGTTAAATAAAAATCTATAGTAGTGCCCTCAATAAATACTTCAAAAACATATTTTCCAAATTGGACCAAATAGTCTCATATATTACATTAATACCAAAGAGATGTTTGGCACCTTTTTCAGTGCTTGTCAGAGGAGTGTAAAGGAGTGAGGCTGGATTACAAGTTGTATAGTAGAGAGTTTGAGGACAGAAAATGGCTTAAAGGGACATTTTAGTGCAGAGCATGTACATTTTAACTCTACTGACCCTACAAGTCTATGTGTTTAATTTCCACAAATGGGTTCATTAAACTGGTCCTGTGCAGAAAAGATAGTGAGGACCTTTGCAGTGGCAGTCACATAACCTAGACCAGTGATTTTTAACCTTTTTTTGCCGTGGCACACTTTTTTACATTAAAAAATCCTGTGGCACACCACCATCCCAAATTTTTAAAAAAATCACACATTGTAGCCTAATACAGCATATATATATACACATACACACAAACACACACATACTGTATGTATTGTGTTGTTATGCCATGCCTCCTACAAACTACCCCTGCTCTGGGAGTAAAAAACAAGCAAAGTTTAAAAAATATGTCACACTGTTGTCAGTCTGCCGTGGCACACCTGAGGATCTCTCACGGCACACTAGTGTGCCACGGCACACTGGTTGAAAAACACTGACCTAGACTACAGGGCCTATGTTAATGTACAATGCTCAACATTGAGAAAGTAGAGTGGGGATTTTATAGGGAGCAGAGGTTTTGGGGGCAGAAGAGTGAGGTGAAAGCAGATAAAGGGCATTTGAGGTAAATTTGTTAGACTGACATACAGCAAGGTAAAGGAAAACAATGGATATGATTGATGAGGTGATTTCCTCCAGAGACACTCAGAACTGCAGGTGCAGTTTTGAAGGAAACAACTTGTTTGGAATGGTTGTATGATTGTGTGGAGCAGGGTTTAGATCTGAGTGGAGTTTATAATTGTGTTGTGCTGTTGCAAGTTTAGGGCAGCGTATGTCTTTGTGTGAAAGGAGAGGATGAACAAAGACTGACAATTCCTCTGGTCTAACGTGTGAAGATTTATGTAGGTGACAAGTTGGAAGAAGGGCAGGATTAGGGTATATTGTTAAAGGTAGCAGTAAGAATGTGAGAAGTGGGAAAAGGTGATTAGAGAAGTGAGAAATTGTACAAAGATGAGAGAAAACAGTCAGTACAGTCTCAGTAGGTAAACATGATGTCTGTTGTGAGAGACCTATAGAAGAGTTTAAAGGGACATTAAAGGATTACTTTCTGTTATAATTTTTAAGCTAAACACATAACATATTAAAGTTAATAAACATTAATTAAAACCTACTGACCTATATTTTCTCCAAAACGAAGTTTCATAACGTTCTAAAAGTTATATCTTTTATTCGCAGATGATGTCACGTTATCCTGCCCACTATTTTCAGCACTGCATGTTCAAAATACTTAAACCAATAACTTTGTGTTTAAAGCGCCATTTTGAAACCTAGGTATTGTAAGCGGATTGGTACAGAGCAAAGGATACCCACGGAGTGGGTTTGGAAAACAATTAAATTTGCAGACAAGATTTCTGATATACGGTAGAGATATGGTAATGAAATGCTATTGATAAAAAGCGTATTTGGGGTAGTTAGTTAGTAACAGGCATAGAAAATATTTACTTACAGTGACCCTTTAAACAATATACAAAATTGACAATAACGTGTTTATATTGTGTTATACTACGTTTGCTACCTGTAATCCTTTTGTCCCAGTCTGCCTTCTGGAACATCTTTATTTATTGTACCCCTGTGTAGCACTAAATATGTTAATGCATTACAAATAGAGATAATAATAACATGTGATCTGGAATTATTATATAGTTTTTTAAGAAACATAGAGAGAGAGAGAACAGTGTTTTTGCATTAAGTGCACCTTTGTTTTTCAGCAGTGCAGTTTCTCAGAGGGACCGACAAGATCACACATGATGCCACAAGCCCTTTGAGATGCACATGCACAGCAGCTGAAAAATGACTGTGATTAAAAAAAAAAACGTGCTTTTTTAATTTCCAGATCTGTACATACAACAATAGCAAGGTATATGTTTTATATTGTTTATGTCCCTTTAAATGAAGAAGTTAACCAGTGGAGATGACAAATATTACTTACTGTGACTGTATACTGTACATTTGCTTGTTATTATATGTATGCAATTTATTTTGTTATTATGTTTCTGTGTTATCTTTGTTTGTTTAATGCAGTTTATTCATTTAGTTATATGTCTGTATGTTTTTGTTTTATTTGTGCATTTTATCATCTTTATAGTATTGTAGCCTATTATGTGTCTGTATGCTATTTACATCTTTATGTGTATTTATGTCTATATTTTTATTGCTACTTATAACCGTGCCATTATATCTCTTTCTGTTATATCCCTCCATGTTATGATTTCTCTTAGTTTCCTGTACTTCGCTACACACAACCTGCTCCTCCACACACACACTCACACATACACACACTCATAGATACACACACTTATACACCCACACTCACACATACACACACTCACATACACACACTCATACATACACTCACACATACACACACTCATACATACATACACATACACACACTCACACATACACACACTCATACATACACACACTTATACACTCATACATACACACACTCACACACACTCACACATACACACACTCATACATACGCACACTCATACACACATAAGCACACTCATACACACACACACACAGAGATTTTTGCCCTGCCCCCAGTTCACACTGAGACTTTCATCATGTCCCTCCACACATAGATATTCTCATCTTGCCTCCCCATATACTGCAGCCTTGATTCTATTCTTCCACACACCATGTTATCTTGCTGTAACCCCCCAGGACACTGAGACCTTCATCATCTCCACACAGAGATTCTCTCCCTAAGGTTGTCAAAGAACTGTTGATGAGGAAAATAAAGCAATGAAATTCTGCTGCACCTGAACAGTGATAATTATTTAGACGATTTTACAAAAAGTTAAGATGTACCTAACTTTTAAAAGTACATTTGAATTTCTAAGACTACATTTGTTGGAACTCATGTGGTAAGGGTCTAGCAGCATGTTGCTAAAGCAAATGGAGGTGTTTTATCTGACAATGCTAGAGAAGTTCAAGGAACATAGAAATCACAATGCTACTTTAATGATTCAGATAGAGCAGTGATTTTTAACCTTTTTTTTGCCGTGGCACACTTTTTTACATTAAAAAATCCTGTGGCACACCACCATCCCAAAATTTAAAAAAAAATCACACATTGTAGCCTAATACAGCATATATATATACACATACACACAAACACACACATACTGTATGTATTGTGCTGTTATGCCATGCCTCCTACAAACTACCCCTGCACTGGGAGTAAAAAACAAGCAAAGTTTAAAAAATATGTCACACTGTTATCAGTCTGCCGTGGCACACCTGAGGATCTCTCACGGCACACTGGTGTGCACGGCACACTGGTTGAAAAACACTGAGATAGAGTATATAATTGTTTTCTTAAAAAAAAAGCTTTATTTCAAATTTACCTCTTTTTCTTACAATCTTATTGTTAAAACATCTCTCCATTCCGTGATAGCATACTGAGGTAGGTATAACATGGGTGTATGTGTCTTAAGCACTATTAGCCAGATTTATCAAGGAGTTGTACTGGAATCGGAGCTTTAAGTCACTTCACCACCTGTTACGTGGCGCATGTCAATCCCCCCAGACTGTTCCAACCGGAGAAATTAACAGCCCATACTCACGCACGATTTGCTGCATGCGAGCAGGGGGTGGCGTTGCACACTAGCTATAGTGTGCAATGATAAATGTGGGCAGAAGACGCGAAGCCGGGTGGTCAGGGGTGTACATTAATGAAAATAATTGCTTTTAAATATTAAAGAATTTGCTATTATTATTATTATCATTTATTTGAAGAGCGCCAACAGATTCCGCAGTGATAATATTGTAACACAATCGTAAAACTTTCGTTTTGACTTCCATGTTTCTTTCAGTACTTCAGACCAACGGACGCTCCTTATTTGAGATGGACAGTCCCTACTGTGCATCTGAGACAGCGATATGTCCCTATTTGCAGTATTTCCCTTAGACCCACCCATAGACTCTCCTGACATGCCAACTGACAGATAAGACCCACTCATAATCCCACCCACTATTAACCGTTGACCCTTCCACAAAATGGTGACGGCCCAGCTCAACCTCCCGAGCTTCTTATACCTAGTCACAAATGTATGGAGGTATACTACCTTAGGGCTCGTTTCCATTGAGCAGCAATTGGGTTTTTGCAAGGTTGTAAAACTAAAAAACTGCTGTTAGAAGCCATTACACTTATCGACAGTTTGCGGTGGCGCATTTTCCATCATTACAGGCAGCTGGGCTCAGAAAATAATAAAAGTGCAAATTTACACCAGGTTTCCATTGAAAGCGCAAACACTATCGGAAGCTGTCGATAAGGTGTCAAACATTACGGCATGCTCAACTACATGTAAAAGAGGAAAAATAATCTTTTTTTGAGGCCTCTTTTCCATTGAGATATTAAAGTTTTTAAACAATACAAGTGTTTCACTTTATAAAATTATTTATATATGTAATATTTATTGCTGGCCCAGGTATAGGACTAGATGGAGTTATGTTTCTATTAAAATATCAATATATATTTACATATAAAAATGTAATCAAGCACATATCTCCAAAATGAAAACTAGGCATATTTCTAGGGCAGCACTAAATATTACATATATTAATAAGTTAAAATTTTATAAAACAAAAAAAAAAATTTATTAAATAAAACATTTTATTTTTTTATTAATTCAATGTATCTTTGTTTTGTTTTTCTCTATAGAGGTGATCACAGATAAGTAGATGTTAAACGTAAATTTTATAGTGTAAGGTCAGGTTACCTTAGAAACAAACTTGTTATGGCGTGATTTTTGAGAAATCTGACATCGGATGAAAGCGTTAACTTACAACTACACTAAAAGAGCGACTGCACGCAATGCGTAATATTTTTCAATGGAAATCTGATACTGAAATGGGGTCGTAAACTATTTTTAGCTGTTGGCCACTTTGGTAGCTTATGGCTCCATTTTTACAGACTTAAAGGGACAGTCAACACCAGAATTTTTGTTGTTTAAAAAGAAATAATCCCTTTATTACCCATTCCCCAGTTTTGCATAACCAACACAGTTATAATAATACACGTTTTACCTCTGTAATTATCTTGTATCTAAGCTTCTGCTGACTGCCCCCTTATTTCAGTTCTTTTGACAGACATGCAGTTTAGCCAATCACTCCTAGGTCACTTTACGTGCACAAGCTCAATGTTATCTATATGAAACATGTGAACTAATGCCCTCTAGTGGTCAAAATGTATTCAGATTAGAGGCAGTCTTCAAGGTCTAAGAAATTAGCATATGAAACTCCTAGTTTTAGCTTTCAACTAAGAATACCAAGAGAACAAAGCAAAATTGGTGTTAAAAGTAAATTGGGAAGTTGTTTAAAATTGCATGCTCTATTTAAAACATGAAGGTTTTTTTTTTACTTGACTGTCCCTTTAATGGAAACGAGCCCATAGAAACCTATTTAGGTGTTCTGCGAGTAGCCACACTCACCAGAAAACCTGCACCAAAAACTTGTACTCAAGTTCATAAACAACTACATATTCTATGATGTCTGTCTATGTGGTTACATATTTATGTGTTTTATATATATATATATATATATATATGTGTGTGTGTGTGTTTGAAAGGGACAGTAAATGTAAAAAATAATGTTACATAATTCTGCACTATTATGTAGCATCATTTTTTACGTTTATTGTCCCTTTAATTTGTTATCGTTATAGAACTGTTTTAATGTGTTATTTATTATATTTATTTCCCTGTTTTATTATTTATCTCTTGTTATGCACTGAGGCAGTCTACCTGTTCTTCCATATATAAGAATCCTTATCTTGTTTCCCCATCTCATGAGGTCATCATCCTATCCATCAGCTTATCTTGCTTCCTTTAGCGCTGAAAATGGGGACTAACAAAATATTTTTTTATGCGGCGCACTAGAGTGTTTGTATTTAGATATATGTAAAATAAAAAGTCAGGAGGAAGAAGATCTCTATTATGTGTGACTCCTTGAGCGTTGTATCTCACCGCTCCACACCTGCCCATATACCCATAGACATTATATTTTTCCTTCTCATACACTAGGGCACTCATCCTGCCCATACACACGTAAATATACTCTTTCGCCTTCCCATACACTAAGGGGTCGATTTATTAAAGGCCTTTCGACCCCCTCTTGTGAGAACCTGCAGTCCGTATTTAACAAGCAGCGGACATCAAAGCGAAAATAAAAAAAATTAAACCTAATCCCTATGAAAATAAAAAAGCCCCTCCAAAATAAAAACACCCCCTAATTTAAAAGGGCTTTTTGTAGGGCATTGCCCTAAGTTAAACAGCTCTTTTACCTTAAAAAACAATGTCCCCCCTCTAATAGTAAATCCCCCCACCCCCCAAAATAAAAATCCTAACACTAAAAAATCCTAAACTACCCTTTGCCACTAAAGGGGCATTTGTATGGGCATTGCCCTTAAAAGGGCATTCCGCTCTTTTAATGCCCTTAAAAAGGGCATTCAGCTCTTTTAAGAGTGCCCACTAAATCCCTAATCTAAAAAAAATAAATCCTAAATCTATCCCCCAAATAGGTACTCACCGTTCCTGAAGTCCAACAGAGAAAGTCTTGTTCCAAGCGGGGACCACTTCCTTCTTCATCCAGGACCAAGCCGGCGCGGAGCGGAGATGAACGCGGAGCAGGACCGGCGACCGCGGAGCCATGAAGCGTGGAGAATCCTCTTCGTACGATCGCCGCCGTACACTGAATAGTGAATTCAAGGTACGCGTTTAAATATGGCATCCCTTGCATTCCTATTGGCTGATTTGATTCTTCAAATTCAAATCAGCCAATAGGATGAGAGCTACTGAAATCCTATTGGCTGATTTGAAAAGATGTTATATATTTTTTTATTTTCTTAGGCACCGGCAGTGTCTAAAGTGCCGTAAATCACCGGCGACTCCAGAAATGTGTATTTACGCTCATTTCTGGACATCGCTAGTTTATCCGACTTACGCCACTTGCGGGTTTCAGCATTTGCGCTGAAGCTTGCATCGCATATGTAATCTTGCCCCTGGGGTAGACTGTCCCATTAAGCTAAAATTAACAAATATTAAAAATGTTTAATCTTTATTGCTCAAATTATCATTAAATACATTTATATTACATTATGCAATTAAATTGTGCTTTGAATAGCTGAAAATTATATAATATTATAAAATATTGCACTGCCCCCACTCGGCTACTTCATAATGTCACCCGACTGGCAAACTTTTCTGTGGAGAACAGTGATACCCTTCATATTCTTAGACCGGCCTTATCCAATCACCACACAAGATTACTAATCACAAACAAGCATTTCATGAGACCATCATGCCACTGCCGGCCCACATGCTAAAAACGTACATTTTACCCCTACATAATTCACTCCAAACCAACGTCAAGACTCACACAGCACATGCACTCTATGAGAACTGTATCCTGACCCCTCTGATACCCTAACAAATGTAATGTATTTTTAATGATAACATTACATTGTATAAATAGCTCTGGATGGGACCCACTGATTAGCAGTGCACACTTTAGGAACATTAACTCTCCCTTCTGTCTGGTACATGACTGGTGCTGTTCATAGCTTGTCTTGCTCTTTCATTGCAGGAGACTTCTAGCTGAGTCCTTTCTTAGCACAGACAGTTGCCAGCTTCCTCTCCTACCCATGGGAGCTGAAGGGGTTGAGAGCGGAAAGGAGGTGTAAGCAGGGTATCAAAGAACCAGATGCCTAGGAACCGCAGCATTCCCTTCCAACAGGGGGAAGGGATCAGCTTGGTTAATGACCCCCCTCCATATACCACCATAGTCACACAAGGCTGAGGGCTATTCAGGCTAATTATGTAGTACACAACTGTTCAAAGGAACAAAAAAATGCAATAAAATGAGACAAATCTGATAGGAGGTTAAAGTACATAAAATGAAAATAGGTCAAACTGCTTTCATGGTGAGTGAGATTGCCCCAGTTAGTGTCACTGATCTCACGTGTATAATATGTTTGGTGCTATCCCCCTGTAACACTATGCCACAGAGTGACAATAATATCTAGTGAGACTACACCATGTTTTTCTTTGCAACTGATTCACTAACGCTTATTCATCTCAAACTCAGCTGCATATAATATCAGGAACTGGTGAAGGGGGAGAGGCTGGTGAAACATCATAACTAATAAGATACACACCCAATGAGATTGTACATATTGCTTGAGTCTGACCTACAGTCAGGCAGTGCACAGTCAGCTTAAAGGGATAGGAAATGGTGCTTCCTTAGTTAAAAAAAAAAAAAAAAAAAGTTAAATCAAAGTAAACATAAAAAGAAACAGATTGTAATAAAACAGCAAACCACTTACTTGTTTACTTGCAATATGAGCACTTAAAAATTCCAAGTGTAGCCACAGAATTTGGTGAGATAACAAAGCTGACATTTCAGAACTTAAAGGGACAGTAAACACCTTTTTATATAAAATGTTCAGTCATGCATAACCAAACAACTTAACCCTACTTCATATCTTACCCCTAATTGGCTTTGGCTGATATCAGCTGCAAAACAATGTACTTTATACTAACATTATGACCATGACTAGCCTTGCCTGCAAACTAAAGAGCAGAGCAATCCCTCCAAATATGGCAAATGATGGGTGGAGTCTGGCTATTTATAAACAAATGCAGTAAAAACAGCGTTGATTTGTTTTTAAAATGTTTAGACTTGGCTGGTATGTTATCCTACAGCAACACAACAGAAATATCTTGTTATTACAAGGTGTTTATTGTCCCTTTAAGTTCTATTGTCACATGATTGTTTTGCAGCAAAAGACCACTACCGAACATGGGCAATAAGCTACCTGCAGCTAGAATAGGTGTCAGCTATCAACCACATCAAATGAAAAGTTACTCCTTTGCATTGGACCCTGCACTAATGGCGATAAAAACAAATACAAGTTTAAATCATTTTAAAATTACTAATAATACATATTCCAAGGATTCTATTAAAGGGATAGTCTAGTCAAAATTAAATGTTCATCATTAAGATAGGGCATGCAATTTTAAACAACTTTCCAATTTACTTTTGTCATCAAATTGGCTTTGTTCACTTGGTATTCTTTGTAGAAAGCTAAACCTAGGTAGGCTCATATACTAATTTCTAAGCCCATAAAGTTCGCCTCTTATCTTAGTGCATTTTGATAGTATGACAGAACTGGTTAATGTGTTTATTGTGCTCATTCCCATGGAGTTATTTATGAGTCAGCACTGATTAGCTAATATGCAAGTCTGCCAAAAGAACTGAAATAAGGGGTCAGACTGCAGAGGCTTGTATACAATCTAATCACAGAGGTAAAAATTATATTAATATAACCGTGTTGGTTATGCCCCTTTAAATAATAACCACTGCTTAGTTTTTATTACAATAATGAAACAACCCAAACTATTTGATATCCCTTTAATCTCCTGTGAAGTTGCACCCATGTTTAATCTCCAGTGATTCAGTACCCAGTGACCGAGACAGTGAGTAGCTAGGGAGCTCATCTAACCTTCAGTATGACTGTACCATTGTTTGAGACGGATTCCCATCAAGACTAACCATTGATCTATCTATCTATTGGGTACTTGTAAAGCGCAAACTAATCACCTGTGAGGGTCTCAAGGCGCTATGGGAGGGGGGCTAAGGGAAGACGATTCAGTCGAAGAGCCAGGTCTTGAGGTCCTTCTTGAAGTTTGTAAGGGAGGTGGATTGTCTGAGGTGCAACGGGAGGGAGTTCCATGACCTTGCTGCCATATAGGAGAAAGATTTTCCTCCAGCTGTTTTTTTTCTTGATGCGGATGATGACTGCGAGTGCTTGGTCGGCAGAGTGGAGTTGTCTGGAGGGGGTGTAGAAATTGACACGGTGGTTGATGTATTCAGGACCGATATTGTGGAGGGCCTTGAATGCATGGGTTAGGAGCTTGAAGGTGATTCTCTTGTTGACGGGGAGCCAGTGTAGGTTCCTTAGGTGTTCGGTGATGAGGTTTTGACGAGGGATGTCGAGGATGAGTCTGGCCGAGGTGTTCTGGATGCGTTGGAGTCGTTTCTGGAGTTTGATGGTGGACCCGGCGTAGAGTGCATTGCCGTAGTCCAGTCGACTACTGACGAGGGCGTGGGTGACAGATTTTCTAGTTTCGATGGGGATCCACTTGAAGATTTTTCGCAGTAGGTGGAGTATGTGAAAACAAGTCGAAGAGACGTCGTTGACTTGGCGGTCCATGGAGTTGGAGGGTGTCCGAGGGCTGTGGGCCACCAGGAGTCATCCCATGCAGATTTGGTGGGTCAGAGGAGGAGGATTTCGGTCTTGTCAGTGTTGAGTTTGAGACGATTGTTGTTCATCCAGGTGGCGATTGCTGTAAGTCCTTCGTGGACGTTTTTCTTGGCGGTGGCGGGGTCTTGGGTGAGTGAGATGATTAACTGGGTGTCATCAGCATAGGAGACAATGTTGAGGTTGTGTTGTCAGATGATGGCGGCGAGGGGGGCCATATAGATGTTGAAGAGGGTGGGGATAAGAGAAGAGCCTTGGGGTACGCCGCAGCTGATTGCTGTGGGATTGGAGGAGAAGGGTGGGAGTCTGACTTTCTGGGTTCTGCCGCTGAGGAAGGAGGTGATCCATTCCAGGGCCTTATTGCAGATGCCGGCATCGTGTAGGCGCGTGAGGAGGGTGCTGTGGTCTACAGTGTCAAATGCGGCTGAGAGGTCTAGAAGGATGAGGGCGGCAGTCTCTCCTTGGTCGAGCAGGGCACGGATGTAGTCTGTGGCGGTGAGGAGGGCGGTCTCGGTGCTGTGATTGCTCCTGAAACCGGATTGGGAGGGGTCCAAGATGTGGTTGGTCTCGATGTGGTCAACAAGTTGTGCGTTGATGGCCATCTCGATTACTTTGGCTGGAAAGGGGAGTAGAGAGATGGGACGATAGTTTTTAGGATCTATGGGGTCAGCTGTGGGTTTCTTCAGCAGGGGTTTCAGCTCTGCATGCTTCCAGTCATCTGGGAAGGTACCAGTTTTGATGGAGCAGTTTATGGTGAGGCAGAGTTTGTGGGCGAGGGTAAAACCCGCTTTGTTGAATATGTGGTGCGGATATGGGTCTGAGTGGATAGATTTCATGATTCTGAGTGTGTCCTCCGTGGTGAGGGGGATCCAGGTAGTCCGTAGATGGTGGCGGGTGGTGGGTTTGGGTGAGGTGGGGGTGGGTGGGTGGGTCGGCGGTGAGTGGTGAGTTCTGGAGCTCGATGATCTTGCGGTGGAAGTAAGTAGCGATGTTGTCGCAGAGGTCCTGGGAGGGTGGGATGTCGTTAGTGTCACTGTTGGGTTTGGAGAATTCCTTGATGACTGTGAACAGCTCCTTGCTGTTGTGGGTTTTGGCATGGATTCTGTCTAGGATAGCTGTTTTCTTTGTGGTTTTTATGAGGTGGTGGTGGGTGGTGACGGCTTCTTTGTAGGCGGATTTGTCAGAGGGGGACTTGCTGGATCTCCATGTTCTCTCTAATCGTCTGCAGTGGCGTTTGGAGTCCTGGAGGTTGGGGGTGAACCAGCTGGCCTTGTTGGTGGGCTGGCGGCTGGATGGTTTCTTGAGGGGGGAGAGGGTATTTGCGCAGTCTGTGATCCAGCAATGTAAGTGGCGGGCGGAGGAGTTGGCGTCAGTGGAGGTCACTGGGGGGGACTTGATCAGGGTGGAGTGCAGTTGTTCTTGGTTGATGTTGTTCCAGTTTCTGCGGGGCGGGTGGTGATGCTGGAGGTGTGTGGTGGGTTTGTTGAAGGAGAAGTGTATACAGTGATGGTCAGTCCAGTGGAGTTCAGTTATGTGGTTGACTGAGATGTGGTTGCCTGTGGAGAAGATCGGGTCGATGGTGTGTCCGGCTATGTGGGTTGGGGCGTTTACAAGTTTCTTCAGTCCAATGGTTCCAAGGTTTTCCAGGAGGTTGGTGGTCCTGGGAGGGTGGGATGTCGTTAGTGTCACTGTTGGGTTTGGAGAATTCCTTGATGACTGTGAACAGCTCCTTGCTGTTGTGGGTTTTGGCATGGATTCTGTCTAGGATAGCTGTTTTCTTTGTGGTTTTTATGAGGTGGTGGTGGGTGGTGACGGCTTCTTTGTAGGCGGATTTGTCAGAGGGGGACTTGCTGGATCTCCATGTTCTCTCTAATCGTCTGCAGTGGCGTTTGGAGTCCTGGAGGTTGGGGGTGAACCAGCTGGCCTTGTTGGTGGGCTGGCGGCTGGATGGTTTCTTGAGGGGGGAGAGGGTATTTGCGCAGTCTGTGATCCAGCAATGTAAGTGGCGGGCGGAGGAGTTGGCGTCAGTGGAGGTCACTGGGGGGGACTTGATCAGGGTGGAGTGCAGTTGTTCTTGGTTGATGTTGTTCCAGTTTCTGCAGGGCGGGTGGTGATGCTGGAGGTGTGTGGTGGGTTTGTTGAAGGAGAAGTGTATACAGTGATGGTCAGTCCAGTGGAGTTCAGTTATGTGGTTGACTGAGATGTGGTTGCCTGTGGAGAAGATCGGGTCGATGGTGTGTCCGGCTATGTGGGTTGGGGCGTTTACAAGTTTCTTCAGTCCAATGGTTCCAAGGTTTTCCAGGAGGTTGGTGGTGTTGTGTTCATTGGGGTTGTCTAGATGGAAGTTGAGGTCACCAAGTAGGATATAGTCCTTTGAGGCGAGGGCATGGGGTGCAAGGTGGTCGGTGATGGAGTCACAGAAGGCGGGACATGGTCTTGGAGTTCTGTAGATGAGGGTGCCACGGAGGGTGGTGTTGTGGTTAACCTTGATTTTGAAGTGTAGATGTTCATAGTCTGGTGAGTGATCATCGGAGGTGGTTGTGACTTGGATGGAGTGTTTGTGGATGATGGCGATGCCTCCTCCAGGTCGGTTGCTGCGGTCTTTGTGGGAGATTTTATAGCCATCGGGGATGGCGATGGCGATGTCCGGTGCTGATGTGGGGTTGAGCCAGGTTTCGGTGAGGAAGGCGACGTCTGGGGAGGTGGAGTCGAGCAGGTTCCAGATTTCGATGGTGTGCTTGTGGATGGAGCGGGTGTTGAGGAGGATGCAGTTGAGGTTCTTGCGGCTGTTTGAGTGAGGGATGTTTGGTAGGTTTGTGGTTGGGAGGGTGGTGAAAGAGCAGTTGTGGCAGGTGAATGGTCCTCTGGTGTTCGTCGGGGATGCGAGGTGGCATGCTGATGATTTACCGATGTTGAGAGAGCGAAAGGTGCTGGTGTTATAGCGGTGGTGGGTGTGGAGGTCATAGTTCGTTGTGCTGGGTGTGGTCCAGGCGCGGACGGGCGCTGACGGGCTTACCTTTGGCGCACCTTCGGCGCGTCCGCTGCGCAGTCGCAGAGCGACTGCAAGTATATAGAGGTGGGAGGGGGAAGGGTTGGAGTAGGAAGTCAGACCAATACAGCAGGGAGTCCCAGAAGGGACTGAGCAGAAGAGCAGAGAATGCAAGTATATAGAGGTGGGAGGGGGGAAGGGTTGGAGCAGGAAGTCAGACCAATACAGCAGGGAGTCCCAGAAGGGACTGAGCAGAAGAGCAGAGAATGCAAGTATATAGAGGTGGGAGGGGGGAAGGGTTGGAGCAGGAAGTCAGACCAATACAGCAGAGAGTCCCAGAAGGGACTGAGCAGAAGAGCAGAGAATGCAAGTATATAGAGGTGGGAGGGGGGAAGGGTTGGAGCAGGAAGTCAGACCAATACAGCAGGGAGTCCCAGAAGGGACTGAGCAGAAGAGCAGAGAATGCAAGTATATAGAGGTGGGAGGGGGGAAGGGTTGGAGCAGGAAGTCAGACCAATACAGCAGGGAGTCCCAGAAGGGACTGAGCAGAAGAGCAGGGAATGCAAGTATATAGAGGTGGGAGGGGGGAAGGGTTGGAGCAGGAAGTCAGACCAATACAGCAGGGAGTCCCAGAAGGGACTGAGCAGAACAGCAGAGAATGTAAGTATATAGAGGTGGGAGGGGGGAAGGGTTGGAGCAGGAAGTCAGACCAATACAGCAGGGAGTCCCAGAAGGGACTGAGCAGAAGAGCAGAGAATGCAAGTATATAGAGGTGGGAAGGGGGAAGGGTTGGAGCAGGAAGTCAGACCAATACAGCAGGGAGTCCCAGAAGGGACTGAGCAGAAGAGCAGAGAATGCAAGTATATAGAGGTGGGAGGGGGGAAGGGTTGGAGCAGGAAGTCAGACCAATACAGCAGGGAGTCCCAGAAGGGACTGAGAAGAAGAGCAGAGAATGCAAGTATATAGAGGTGGGAGGGGGGAAGGGTTGGAGCAGGAAGTCAGACCAATACAGCAGGGAGTCCCAGAAGGGACTGAGCAGAAGAGCAGAGAATGCAAGTATATAGAGGTGGGAGGGGGGAAGGGTTGGAGCAGGAAGTCAGACCAATACAGCAGGGAGTCCCAGAAGGGACTGAGCAGAACAGCAGAGAATGCAAGTATATAGAGGTGGGAGGGGGGAAGGGTTGGAGCAGGAAGTCAGACCAATACAGCAGGGAGTCCCAGAAGGGACTGAGCAGAAGAGCAGAGAATGCAAGTATATAGAGGTGGGAGGGGGGAAGGGTTGGAGCAGGAAGTCAGACCAATACAGCAGGGAGTCCCAGAAGGGACTGAGCAGAAGAGCAGGGAATGCAAGTATATAGAGGTGGGAGGGGGGAAGGTTTGGAGCAGGAAGTCAGACCAATACAGCAGGGAGTCCCAGAAGGGACTGAGCAGAACAGCAGAGAATGCAAGTATATAGAGGTGGGAGAGGGGAAGGGTTGGAGCAGGAAGTCAGACCAATACAGCAGGGAGTCCCAGAAGGGACTGAGCAGAAGAGCAGAGAATGCAAGTATATAGAGGTGGGAGGGGGGAAGGGTTGGAGCAGGAAGTCAGACCAATACAGCAGGGAGTCCCAGAAGGGACTGAGCAGAAGAGCAGAGAATGCAAGTATATAGAGGTGGGAGGGGGGAAGGGTTGGAGCAGGAAGTCAGACCAATACAGCAGGGAGTCCCAGAAGGGACTGAGAAGAAGAGCAGAGAATGCAAGTATATAGAGGTGGGAGGGGGGAAGGGTTGAAGCAGGAAGTCAGACCAATACAGCAGGGAGTCCCAGAAGGGACTGAGCAGAAGAGCAGGGAATGCAAGTATATAGAGGTGGGAGGGGGGAAGGGTTGGAGCAGGAAGTCAGACCAATACAGCAGGGAGTCCCAGAAGGGACTGAGCAGAACAGCAGAGAATGTAAGTATATAGAGGTGGGAGGGGGGAAGGGTTGGAGCAGGAAGTCAGACCAATACAGCAGGGAGTCCCAGAAGGGACTGAGCAGAAGAGCAGAGAATGCAAGTATATAGAGGTGGGAGGGGGGAAGGGTTGGAGCAGGAAGTCAGACCAATACAGCAGGGAGTCCCAGAAGGCACTGAGAAGAAGAGCAGAGAATGCAAGTATATAGAGCTGGGAGGGGGGAAGGGTTGGAGCAGGAAGTCAGACCAATACAGCAGGGAGTCCCAGAAGGGACTGAGACCTCCATCGAGAATCTATTCAATAAATAAATAAGACTATCCTCCAGTGAGACGTGTCCAAAGAGGGAGACACTTTTTACAATGACTCTACCTACACCTAAACCGAAGTACCCCAAAATCGCAAACTAACACTACACTAATAAAGATCTAAACCACTACAAACCCACCGCAAGTATCTATCCTAGTAACCCCTAAACTGTCACATACCCACCGCAAGTATCTATCCTATTAAACTCTATACCGCCACATAACTACTGCAAGTTTCTATCCTATTAACTCCTATACCGCCACATACCCTCCACAAGTACTATTCTATTAACCCCTATACCGCACAATACCCACATCAAGTACTATTCTATTAACCCCTAAACTGTCACATACCCACCGCAAGTATCTATCCTATTAAACTCTATACTGCCACATAACTACTGCAAGTATCTATCCTATTAACTCCTATACCGCCACATTCCCTCCACAAGTACTATTCTATTATCCCCTATACCGCACAATACCCACATCAAGTACTATTCTATTAACCAGTAAAACGCCACATACCCACCACAAGTACCCTACAGTATTAACCCTAAACCGCCACAACCCCCAACGCAAACTAATCCTACTCTACCTAACACCTAACCACCCTCTAAACTAAAACCCCTAAATTACTTTTAAAAAAATCTACAGTTACTTAAAAAAAAATAATAATCTAAGTTACAAAAAATAATAAAATAAAGTATCCAAAACAAAAAAAACACCATTATACGTAGCACTAATCTACATGCCCTATAAAATAAACACCCAAAACTAAAATAAATTACAATAGCCCTTAAAAGGGCCTTTTGTAGGGCATTGCCCTAAATATATTTCAGCTCTTTTACAAATAAAATAAATTACAATACAAATAACCTCCACCCCCAAAATAACAAAATCTACCTAAAAAAAACTTATCCTAACAAATAAAAGTTAAAATTAAAAAAGCATATTCTTAAAAGTATTTTTTTTTTTTAAAAACACCCCGCAAAAAAGTCCTAACCCAAAAAGTTGTACTCACCGGCTCCTCTAGATCCGATGTTGGGCCCTCTACGTCCTGGCACTGGGGGCCAAATTTTCGGAGGCGGACTTCGGCAGCCACTTCCACCACCTTCGCAATTTTCTTCCACATCGGGGCCCTCTTCATCCTGGCTCCTGACGCCGGGGGCTGTCTTCGTGGAGGCGGACTTCGGCAGTCTCTTCCGCCACCTCCATTCCGCATCTTTTCTTCGGCTCTCTTCCACGAGCCCTGCTCTTTAAGTGGTCGCTGCCGCACACTGAATTTTCGTAAGCACGGAACCCCTTTATATAGGAGTATCGCTTCTTCCCTATTGACTGATTCTAAATCATTAGCAAGAAAGTTATCCTTTTCTATTGGATGATTAGGTTTTGTAGGTAGATTTTGTTATTTTGGATGGGGGGGTAACTTGTATTGTAGAGGGGTTTTGTAATTTATTTTATTTGTAAAAGAACTGAAATATCTTTAGGACAATGCCTTGCAAAAGGCCCTTTTAAGGTCTATTGTAATTTATTTTAGTGTTAGGGTTTAGTAGGGGGGGTTGTTTTAGGTGGGCTTTTTATTTTACGGAGCATACACATCTTAAAAGGGCGATGTGGGTGGTGACCTCACTCTCCCATTGACTTTTATGGGAGAGACATCACGGCACTGCTCGGCCACACCCTTTTTTTTAGAATATGTCAATAGACGCGATCGGGCCTCTCTTATTAAGGGCTAAATTATGAGTGGAGCGCTAACAGTTACGCGCAAGCGAAAAGGGGTTTATCACTGGTGTTTGCGCATGTCAGGTTTTCCGCTCGTACTACAAGTTGAAAGTAAACACAATCGCTTGCGCACAATTGACGTTAACACTCATCAGCTTATTGCAACCTCAGAGCTCGCTGGTTAACTGTCGCAAAACAAAAAAAGTGTCACAAAACACATAAAAAATTAATTAGAAAATACAGTTATGCTCATAATAACCCTATCTAATAAAAAATATTTTTAAAAAATTGCACACAAAATATATAAAGGCCCAAATATGAGGTCTCAGGTAAAGGGCTTTAACATAGAGATACATACATATACATGTCTAAATATGTATGTCTGTGTGTGTGTGCATATATATATATATATATATATAAATATATATATATATATATATATATATATATATATATATATGTATGTGTACAAATGTAATTATGTATTTATATGTGTTTATATGTATTTACCACTATATACACATATAAACACATAAATACATATTTACACACATATAGACATTTATATATATAAGTGCAGTCAAGTAGATGAAAATATGCGAAAACCTATATAAGGAATAGTCTAGTCAAAATTAAACTTTCATGATTCAGATACAGCATGCAATTGTAAACAACTTTCTAATTTACTCCTATTATCAATATTTCTTTGTTTTCTTGGTATCTTTATTTGAAAAAGCAAGAATGTAAGCATAGGAGCCAGCCCATTTTTGGTTCAGAACCTGGGTAGCACTTTCTGATTGGTGTCTAAATGTAGCCACCAATCAGCAAGCGCTACTCAGGTGTTGAACCAAAAATGGTCCGGCTCCTAAGCTTATGTTCAAATAAAGATACCAAGAGAACGAAGAAAAATTAGGAGTAAATTAGAAAGTTGCTTAAAATTGCATGCTTTCTCTGAATTATGAAAGTTTTTGAACTGTGTATGCACTGTAAATATTTCACATTCCAATGTTCTGCACATAGCAGAATTCTATGTATTTATAAATAGACTTTCCTATATATAGCTGTATATATATATATATATATATATATATTTATATAAAATTATCTATATACAGTATATATATATATATATATATATATATATATATATATATATATATATATATATATATATATATATATATATATTGTACCAAAATACCATCAGATATGTATAGAAATATGTATTTATTATAACATATAACATATTCTGCTATGTGAACATTGGAATGTGAAATATTTATATTTTCTTGTCGGGTTAGCACATTTGAGAATATGAGTTCAGGTTTGAGCGAGTAGGGTGTTAGGTTTTTTTCAACTTTTTTTGCTCCATTGACTTCTTATCCCGTGTGCAATATTGTAAGTTCGTCTTTTTATGCTTGTTGGGTTAGTGTACAAGCGAAAACAGTTTACTTTCAACTTGTAATATGAGCTCAACCCGACGTGCTAAAAGCTTACGTTAACGCCTGAGCAAAAGCATTAAATACCGCTCCACTTGTAATCTGGCCCTAAATGTTTAATTAACCAACACTTTTTTGTTTTGGAAAACAGTTAACCACAGCTCTGAGATTGCGGTAAGGATTGAAGCGTAAATCGCGATTGCACTAGTATAATCACAATTTTGCTCAACTTGTAAAATCAGCACAATTAAAAATGCTCGCGAAAAGACTATGGGGCATATGTATCAAGGTCTGGCGGACCTGATCCGACACTGCGGATTAGGTCCGCCAGACCTCGCTGAATACGGTGAGCAATACGCTTGCCATATTCAGCATTGCACCAGTAGCTCACAAGAGCTGCTGGTGCAACACCACCCCCTGCAGACTCACGGCCAATTGGCCGCCAGCAGGAGGGTGTCAATCAACCCGATTGTACTCGATCAGGTTGTATTGTGGCGATGTCTGTCCGCCTGCTCAGAACAGGTGGACAGGTTATGGAGCAGCGGTCTTTGTGACCGCTGCTTCATAACTGCTGTTTCTGGCCTGCAGGCTCACCAGAAACACGGGGCATCAAGCTCCATTTAGAGCTTGATACATATGCCCCTATATCACTTGCGCAAAACTGTTTGCGCCTCACTTGTAATCTAGCCCTGTATGTTAACAATTGCACATATTGTATACATTAAAATGTATAATTTCTATTATATTAAAAAAAAGATCAGAGCATAAGTGCATTTTATATTTGCCACAACAAAGAAGACAAGAGATGAGTATATTCCACCAGGCTGTATGCCAAACTGTAAAATCTTGTATATTGTGTTAACAAAATAGCATTTAAATGATTTGATTTTTTTCCCCAGCATATTGCTTATTTATTACATTCATATATAAAAATGACTATAATGTGGCTTTAAACTGACCCTAGCCATAAAGTGATATTGCCCCAAAGTGAGACTGCATTCCAGGGAATCTTATACCTCTTCCCTTATCCCACTAATGCCACCTCTCTAATTACAGATGTCAGGTGAAGCAGGAAAAACAGCCTCAGCTACACATTCCCTCCCCCTCCAGTCATATAACACCTTATCCCTGTCCTACTTATCTAGGTATACATCCCCCAGACCCCCTCCCCTAATCTCAGTTCTTAAGCCCCTGCCAACTTCCACACAAAGCAACTGCTACTATCCCCAAATAGGATCTGCATTATGTGTTCCTATGCTTATTATTTCCCTCCTTCCTTCAATGAAAAGCCTATTTCTAATAGTCTAGATGCCTTTTAGCATTATAAATAAATAATATACTTCTACCCCTCCTGCAAACAATGGGTTAATTACAAGGGAGCCAGTGGGTGCAGAATGAGGGCAGATTAGGAGAGGCTCCATATGGCAGATGGTTGTGGAGCTGGGTTTGGAGAGACAAGAAACACAGAAAGGAGGGGGTTGGTCATACTCCCAGTGCTTGATGGGGACAGCATTGCCCCATTAACCCCTCATTGCTCATCAGAGAATATAATGTTGCATATGACATAATGTGTTCACCAAGCTTGATGTTTTCTCTATCCTGAAATGTCTGAAACAATAAGCAGATGTGTAAAAAAGCCATACATTGATAGATTATAGACCCCCCTCCCACTTTGACAGGTGACAGTTTAGTGACATAACCCACTTCTCCCTGGCTTGTGGAAGGAGCCAGGATTAATCTGCCCTTTCTAAATCTGTCTCATTATGGACATTGAAGATTGTACAGTGAGAGCATTGTGGGGGTTAGTGCAGAAAACAGCCTCCCTCAACCCCCCAACATATCATCACAGACGTGTGACTTTGGGAAGGTCCCTTTAGGGGGGAGTAGTACAAGGGAGGGGGGAGATTAAGAGACGTCTGTGACTCAGTCCTTCTCCGCCCTGAGGATGTAAATATATATAGAGATAGATAGATAGCACCTTCCTGCCGATAAGTCTGTATGTCCCAGTGTATCTCTTGCACCCACACTGTGGTCTCAGCATAAAGGTGCAGGCTATAAATACCACACTGACAATGCGGGGGCTCCAAGCTGAGCAGGTGCTGGCACAAATATTAAATGTGAATCTAAATTCCAAATAATAGGGGCACAGCATTATCATGTCACAAACATTAATCCCCTTCACCATTCTATTTTAAATTCTAGCTCTCCATTTGTCCTTTATCTGTAACCCCTAAATTTCCTCACCCCCAGGTAACAAACTCAAATGGAAGCTGAGTATAGCTGGCAATTGGAGGGTTAAACATCTCCAAAGGTACCCCCCACCACTCACACAGCCTCTCCCCCTCTCTGACCTTTCTACTAATATCTCTCCTCTCCTCCCCCACCCCTCTTATCTCTCCCTGGGGCTGCTTTTCCCCCTTCCTTCCTCTCCTCCCTCCCATCCATCCTCACGCCTCCCTTTCTATTCCTGGTCTGTGTTTCAGAGCTGACCCCTTCTCTGGGCTACAGTACTAGCAGCTCCATTGTAGAGGGGCTAATTACTTGCACAAGCAATGCTGCTGTTTGCATCTTAACCTGAGATTTCTCACCTACAAACCACCACACCTTCCAAGTGCAGACCATAGTGATATTGAGTATTACTGTACAACTGAACCTCTTCACCAGACATTACCCCTTTGCTTATATAGCCAGCACTAGACTAATAGCCTTACTGTTAATACTTAAAATGTGCTTTTCTACACTTGGGGAACCAGTGGCACCCCCCATATAATGCTACCCCCCTTCCTCCCTATAACTGGGTGGTACAGCCACATCCTGGCAGTGCTGCTTCCTGAGCAACTGGACGCGAGAGATTCAAAAGGAAACAGAGCTTTCGTTTAATGGAGCATTATCTGCTAATTGTGGCTGGTGTGCAGTTATCTAGTGCAGATAAACGAGAAAACAAAAATAGGGTGCATTATAGTATGCTATTACCCCCCTCCACACACACACACACACACACACACCACCTGCAGGATCTGTACATTTTTTGAGTGCAGTTTGGTTATATATACTGAATATAGTGTTTAGGGAGTGGGTTGCCTGTCTTTTGTTTTCCAGTAGGTTGTGGAGGCGCACCTGGAGGGGTAGAGTGGGGGCAGGAATGCTAAGGGTTAGGGGAGGATTTGTACCTCTAGGAGATTGGGGGAGGGTTGGAATTTTTTTCTCTTAGAAATAAAGACCCCATTCAGTGGTCTCAATTTACAGAAAAGCGACTCAATCATATATATTTAATGAGAGCTGACCTGATTCTAGTAGATTATTAGCACAGGCTCAAGCAGAGAGGGGCGCCTGCATAATGTACTTGTGTATCCTTACTGCAGATTATCAGGACTGGCCCAGAAAGTGCTGGGTGTGTAGTGTAGTACAGTGGGAACTACTTATTGCACATTATCTGTACAGGCTCAGACACAGCTGGGTGTCTGTATAAGACACAGTGATCTCCTGACTGCAGATTATTACAACAGGATCATGTGGCCCTTCGTGTGTACCTAATCTTTTGTGAGCCCTGTCTGTACATTATCAGGACAGGTTCCACAGTACTGTCTAATGTAGGATAACTTCCTGAATGAACATTATTATCAAGTTTGTAGGATGATCCCCTGATTGCATATAATTGGGACAGGCTCAGTGTTAAAATAATAAAAGGAGATAGACATTCAGGGTATGTTCTAGCACTCCTGAGTTTCTATTTAAATGTATAGGCCTCATATCTGCTAATTGTTAGGGTAGATTCAGGTGTTAAAGGGACAGTCAACACCAGAATTTTTGTTGTTTAAAAAGAAAGATAATCCCTTTATTACCCATTTCCCAATTTTGCATAACCAACACAGTTATAATAATACACGTTTTACCTCTGTGATTATCTTGTATCTAAGCCTCTGCAAACTGCCCCCTTGTTTCAGTTCTTTTGACAGACATGCAGTTTAGCCAATCAGTGCTCAGTCCTAGGTTACTTTACATGCATGAGTTCAATGTTATCTATATGAAACATGTGAACTAATGCCCTCTAGTGGTCAAAATGTATTCAGATTAGAGGCAGTCTTCGAGGTCTAAGAAATTAGCATATGAACCTCCTAGTTTTAGCTTTCAACTAAGAATACCAAGAGAACAAAGCAAAATTGGTGATAAAAGTAAATTGGGAAGTTGTTTAAAATTGCATGCCCTATTTAAACCATGAAAGTTTTTTTTGGATTTGACTGTCCCTTTAATGCTTAATTTTAAGAGAATTTTCAGTGGACTTCTGTTATAAAAATGACTTTGTTCTATTGGTATCTTTTGTTGAATAGCATACATAGGAAGGCTCGGGAGCAGTAATACAATAGAAAAAGCTAGCTGTTGATTGGTGGCTATGCTCATATGCCTCTTGTAATTGGCTCATCAAATGTGTTCAGCTAGTTCCCAGTAGTTCATTACTGGAGCAGTAGGGGATAATGCATAGTTATATGCAAACAATAAATAAATAATAAAATTCTCTTAGGCATTAGAGCCTTTTCTTTTTGCACTATGTCTCTTTAAATACAGTCAAATAGCATAATCAACAAATGCATAGAAAAAAGACAAATTTCAAAGCTTCCTTTCATTTCTCTGCATCACATGACACACATCAGCCAGTAACAGAATCATATACATACTTGAGCTGTGAACTCTTGCACATGCTAAATAGGAGATTATGCCTCAGAAAGTGTGGACACTCCCTGCAGGAGTCAAAACTCTGACCCACAACATTCTACACAGTGATTACTTAATCAGTGACGGAGCTCTCATTTTATCTGTCCCTAACTAACCACAACAAAGAATGTTTGTTCTAGGGGGTATGTAAAACATTGCACTTGTTTGTCACAGAATTTGATTGCTTGAAAAAAATGTATTTTCTATACAGTTTCAGCCAGTGCTAGGCTTTTACATTCAGTCAGTAATAGATGTTTTAGACAGGACAGGCTTACAAAGTGGTATGTCACTATGTAATGTTAGGTAAACCTAATGCATGTTGTAAAGGTTGGCTGGAGTCCCTGTGGGTATCTGATACATATTTACCTTCTAATTATTGAAGCAGCTACAAATCTTTTCCTAAGCTAAGGCAGTACAAGTTTACAGTATTTACAAAACAATAACTTACGGCTAGATTACAAGTTGTGCGTTAAGGTAAAAAAGCAGCGCTAACAGGTCCTAACGCTGCTTTTTTACGCCCACTGCTATTACGAGTCTTGCAGGTATAGGTGTACCCCACACTTTTTTGGCCTTACCGCAAACCAACTTACGTAAATTTCGTAAAGGCTTTTTTTCTATGGGAGTTCCATAGCGCCGGTATTACGAGTCTGCCTGGGAGGCCAAAAAGTGAGCGGTACAGCCTCTACCGCCAAGATTCCTAACGCATTCTAAAGTCAGTAGTTATGAGTTTTACGCTACAAACTATAATAAACATATTAACCCCTAAACCGCTGTACTCCCACCTCGCAAACACTAGTTAAATATTATTAACCCCTAATCTGCTGTCCCTAACATCGCCGCCACCTACCTACATTTATTAACCCCTAATCTGCCACCCCAACGTCGCCGCCACTATTCTAAATTTATTAACCCCTAAACCTAAGCCTAACTCTAACTTAAATATAAATAAAATTACTATCATTAACTAAATTATTCCTATTTAAAACTAAATACTTACCTATAAAAGAAACCCTAAGCTAGCTACATTATAACTAATAGTTACATTGTATCTAGCTTAGGGTTTATTTTTATTTCACAGGCAAGTTTGTATTTATTTTAACTAGGTAGAATAGTTACTAGTTATTAACTATTTAATAACTACCTAGCTAAAATAAATACAAATTGACCTGTAAAATAAAACCTAACCTAAGTTACAATAACACCTAACACTACACTACAATTAAATAAATTCACTACATTACATACAATTAAATAAATTAAATAAAATTAGCTAAATTACAAAAAATAAAAAACAAATTACAAGATATTTAAACTAATTACACCTAATCTAATAGCCCTATCAAAATAAAAAAAAGCCCACCCAAAATAAAAAAAAACCCTAGCCTAAACTAAACTACCAATAGCTCTTTAAAGGGCCTTTTGCGGGGCATTTCCACAAAGAAATCAGCTCTTTTACCTGTAAAAAAAATACAAACAACCCCCCCAAAAGAAGACAAGAGATGAGTATATTCCACCAGGCTGTATGCCAAACTGTAAAATCTTGTATATTGTGTTAACAAAATAGCATTTAAATGATTTGATTTTTTCCCCAGCATATTGCTTATTTATTACATTCATATATAAAAATGACTATAATGTGGCTTTAAACTGACCCTAGCCATAAAGTGATATTGCCCCAAAGTGAGACTGCATTCCAGGGAATCTTATACCTCTTCCCTTATCCTACTAATGCCACCTCTCTAATTACAGATGTCAGGTGAAGCAGGAAAAACAGCCTCAGCTACACATTCCCTCCCCCTCCAGTCATATAACACCTTATCCCTGCCCTACTTATCTAGGTATACATCCCCCAGACCCCCTCCCCTAATCTCAGTTCTTAAGCCCCTGCCAACTTCCACACAAAGCAACTGCTACTATCCCCAAATAGGATCTGCATTATGTGTTCCTATGCTTATTATTTCCCTCCTTCCTTCAATGAAAAGCCTATTTCTAATAGTCTAGATGCCTTTTAGCATTATAAATAAATAATATACTTCTACCCCTCCTGCAAACAATGGGTTAATTACAAGGGAGCCAGTGGGTGCAGAATGAGGGCAGATTAGGAGAGGCTCCATATGGCAGATGGTTGTGGAGCTGGGTTTGGAGAGACAAGAAACACAGAAAGGAGGGGGTTGGTCATACTCCCAGTGCTTGATGGGGACAGCATTGCCCCATTAACCCCTCATTGCTCATCAGAGAACAACCCCCCCCAACAGTAAAATCCACCACCCACACAACCAACCCCCCAAATAAAAGCCTAACTAAAAAAACCTAAGCTCCCCATTGCCCTGAAAAGGGCATTTGGATGGGCATTGCCCTTAAAAAATGTACTGACCTAGCTACTAAAGATCTGGAAAAAAGTCACAGTTTTCGAGAAGATAACTAAATATGCTGCCACCAAATACTTTCAACAATTGACAGGAAACATCATAATGACCACAGGTGACGGTTTCAGATGACCTGAGGGTGAGAGCTGACACGATCAAGAACAGGAGATACAGGGTGGTGCAAATTTAAATAGCTAACAGAGATCAAGGGAAGTCCCTGCCTTATTGTCTTTTTCTATAACTGAAAGGCGGTGGTGACCAGACTCGTATCTTCACAGAAGTTCAAATAACCTAACTACATTGCGGAGACGGTTCTTCACCTTAGCAAGTTATAATGTCCACTAGGAAAGGCACCAAGAATGACAAAACCCTTGTCATGGACACATTCTTTAAGACACCTACAATGACCAAATCTCAAGGTCACATTGCCAATGAGGCGGAGGAGGATAATGACTGTGATAATGAGGCATGCTCAGAAGATATGGCTCCTGTGACTAGGGCTGACCTCCAAACTTTGGTATCTAAGCAAGACATACAATCCAACTTTGCAAAACTGTGGGAAAAAATGGACAGTTTCCAGTCCACGGTCACCAGCAGCCTCACTATCTATCTATCTATCTATCTATCTATCTATCTATCTATCTATCTATTGGGTTCTTGTAAAGCGCGGCTATTCACCCGTAAGGGTCTCAATGTGCTGAGGGTTGCAGTTCAGTCGAATTGCCAGGTCTTGAGGTCCTTTCTGAACTTAGTTAGGGAGGTAGCTTGTCTAAGGTGCAGCGGGAGGGTGTTCCAAGTCTTGGCAGCCAGGTGAGAGAAGGATCTGCCTCCCGCTGTGGTTTTCCTGATGCGGGGGATGATAGCGAAGGCTTGGTCGGCCGATCAAAGTTGTCTGGCAGGGGGGCGTGGCCAAGCAGCAACTGCAGCAAGACCCATATTCAGCAGCTCATAAAGAATGGACTAATAAATAATTAAATCCTGTTATCTGAGGATTTAATCTACAGCAAGAACTCTTACTAAAAGGGATATGAGCTCAGGGTGAGCTGAAGAAATCTATTTTAAGCCATATTAAAGCCGCAATATCTATATTTGGAGGGCTGCGGCCTACTTTCATGCATGGGGCGCTCCCCCCCCTGGCTGCCTGGGTTATGGAGCCGCATACAGAGCATTAAGGGAAAGTGCTTGCTGCATACTTCAATAACATCCTATCGCAGATCATTCCCCAACACTACTAAGCAAGAATGGACCTGGTCCCCAGAGTGACGTGGAGGACCCTAGAGAAATTATTTCAGGAGCACTATGGCAGGCTAGAGGAACGCATAGAGACAATCATTCAGAGTAACAGCCTCTCAGTAGCCATAAAAGACAAGGGCTTCGACACTTTCAAACCAACCCTATGTGCTGCAGAGACAACCTTAACGGACACCGTAGGTGTCGCTGAGAGACGGGTCGCTCTGGCTAAGGTGCGCAGCAGACGGATGTGCGCGAAGATGACTCCCCTGCAGCGTAGAGACATTGAAGCAACAGCAAGAAACGGGCTCACCAAGCAGCTGGACTACCCCAGAATTTCGCGACGCGCAGGCAGTGGGAAGCCCCGGTCACCTCTGAGCCAGAGAGGGTTTGGGGGACAGTCTGCCTTTGCGCCTTCAAAGCGTTTGGACTCCCCGTGTAGACAGCAACTTGAAGAGCTGGTTATTACACGGATCAGCATACAGGCTCTAGCTGCAAAACGAGGTTTGACTGTCAAACAGGTTGTGCAGATGGAGAAAGTTGGAGTGGGCTAGAAATGGTGATCTTGTGAGGGCCTGTGAGATACACCCCATGGTGTACCGAGCAGCAGCTCTTTTAGCTATGTAGTTCTCAACACATGTGAAATTATAAGCGATACATTGAACTTTCTCTCTCCCCTTGTTTCATGAAGACTTAACTGTCTGATGCCATATCTTACATGTGACAGACTTTCTATAATGCAAACTGATGTTATATAATTCAGTAAAACCTTAGTTTATAACATTGTGTATGTGACTGTTACCATGCCAGGTATATGTAGGAGAGGGGTTGGTTCATGAGACATCCACTCAACCTATATTAAATAGTATATCCCTGCCTTTTTGCGTCTACATGGGACAGTCTAAGAAGACCACTTACATTTGAACACTAGCCTAATGTTGTTTCTGGGGGTCTTATGTGTGTAAATGCAGCCTGGGGGCTTGTTGAGCTCCTCTGGTGATTTAGAAATCTATCTACAATACTAATGTGTGAGATGTGAACTTCCTGGGGGCTGCGATAGGTAGATCAGCACACTCCTATGTTTGACAAGTGAAGATGTAGCCTGTGAGTTATTAGTACTGAAATTGCCCTGGCTCATAATAGATCTCCTGTGCTCATGAAAATCTAGTGATTAAACCTGTAATAGAATGTACCTGTATACCCATAGGGTTTTATGCTCCCTTTCCCTTTCCTGACCTCTGTACTGTCTGGCAGAGTTAAGTAGTCTCTGCCCTGCTCGGAGTACTACGGTTGTGCTCCGAGTTTTGCTACAGTGATCTCTCATTCCTTGCACCCATATGCCCCCCCTTAGTGTAATATTATTCTGGACCCACCCGAGGTCCTTGCGACATTGGAGGGCGAGCGTATAATGTTTAATGCCCCTAGCTTAGCAGGTTCCACAGATGCTCGCATGTGGCCGCAGCTATCTTGATTGTCGAGTGGGGCAAAAAAAGAGGGAAGTATGGGTTTGCTCCTTGAATATTATATCCTGCAGACTGTACTTAGCAATTTACTGTTATATTTATGTTTGATTGCTTTGCGAGCAAAACTGTGTGTTTGTTTCTTTCTCCCTCAATAAAAATAAAAATATTTAAAAAAAAAAAAAAAGTTGTCTGGCAGGGGTGTAGAAGGTAACGCGGTGGTTCAAGTATTCGGGACCAATGTTGTGGAGGGCCTTGAATGCATGGGTGAGAAGCTTGAAGGTTATTCTTTTGTTGATGGGGAGCCAGTGCAGGTCCCGCAGGTATTTGGTGATGTGGCATTGACGAGGGATGTCAAGGATTAGTCTGGCCGAGGAGTTCTGGATGCGCTGTAGTCTCTTTTGGAGCTTGATGGTGGTGCCGGCCTAGAGTGTGTTACCATAGTCGAGTCGGCTGCTTACGAGGGCGTGAGTGACAGTCTTCCTGGTCTCGGTTGGGATCCATTTGAAGATCTTTCGCAGCAGGTGAAGTGTGTGGAAGCATGCAGAAGAGACGGCGTTGATTTGCCGGTCCATGGAGAGCGATGAGTCCAGGATGACGCCTAGATTTCATGCATGGTCGGTGGGGGTTGGAGGGTGTCCGAGGGCTGTGGGCCACCAGCAGCCTCACTGATATTAAAAATGAGATTTCAGAGCTGAGGAATCGTGTAGACTCTTTGGAAACTGCTACAGATGAAATAGGCGAAGAAGTTACTATGGTGTCACAATCGCTAACAACTTAACAACAGGCAATAATAGAACTGGAGGAGAAGCTAGAAGATAGGGAGAACAGGAGCAGAATATCTAACATCAGACTCAAAGGTATCCCTGAAACAATAGGTACTGAAGAGCTCCCCAACTACCTCCAACAATTGTTCCACGCTATCTTAGGAGAAGCAAATGAATTGGAGTACCAAATAGAGGGAGAACATAGGGCCCTTCAAGCCAAGCCTAAGCCTAATCAACCCCCAAGAGATGTGATGATCAAACTTCTAAGATTTCCTGACAGGGAAAAGATACTGACAGCAGACAGACACAATCCCACGTTCAAGTTTCAAGGAAATGTAATTCAGTTTTTCCAAGACCTCTGCATTAAGACCCTACTGAGACGCAATGCACTACGCCCACTCACTCTCCTACTAAGAAAACACCATATCCCTTATAGATGGGGCTTTCCCTTTGCGCTGCATGTTGTGAGGAATGGAAGAACAGTTACTATCAAGACAATGGAAGAGATCCCTGACATCTGCAAATTCCTCGACTTGGAGCCCCCTGATCTCCCGACAGATGAAACAACAGCACACCGGTCTGATTCAAACCAGTTCCATGCAAAGCCCCAAAGGTTAAAATGGAAGAAAATCACCAGGAAGAAAACAAAAATCTGAGGTGCCCAAAGAAGAATTAAACAACTTCTATAACGGTGCACAAATTCTTATCTGAGAACTCTGTGACTTACGTAAAGCTGTCGATCTCCAAGAAGACAGCAAAGTTACTCAAGGGCTAGGTCTAAAGGACTGCGGTAGGTTCACCACCTACTACTAGAGGTAACATGTTATAATATCTGTTATGACTGTTTATTGAAAAGTTTTTTTCAGTGCAAGTTGTTAATGTTTATTCTACTGTTTATTTGTCTATATGAGACACTGTATAGAGACTATATGCTCACCAACAACAAGTGAATTACTGAGATACCAGAGGTACACCACACTTATAACAAGACGACTGCTCCCGAAAATAGGGAGAAGGAATGCTAAAATTATCCAGACCATAAATAGCAAACAGTCACTCTGTCCCACGCAGACCAGAAAATCCCAAAGCCACATCCTAAAAAGTGGGAAGAGGAATAGATATATTCCTGACCATGACGCTGCCTAAGATTGTTTTGATCTCGCACAATGCAAGAGCCCTCAATACGGACATAAAAAGACGGACGGCCATGATAAATTATAGACGACTGAAGGCGACTATTATTTTCCTTCAGGAAACTCACTTTCTTAAGTCGACTATTCCCAAATACTGGGCAAAAGACTACCCGACACAATATCATTCTGGGCTGGACTTTACTGTGAAGTCATGATCAGACTGATATGCTTCAGGAAAGTTCTTCTCTGTGAAAGGCACATTTTGAGCAAAAAGAGGCTGCTTCTTGGGTGGTAACTAGCCATAGAGCAAGCTATTATGCTATTGTTCGTTCCCAGGTTGAGTGCTTCTCTCTTTTTATTTATGCAAATTATAAAATTTTGGGAGGTCTCCCTAAGTGTGATGCGGGAATCCAGACGTGGACCCGTTGCTCAGTGTGCCTAGAGGGATATGGCTGCACCTCACTGACGAGGCCCACAATAGGCCGAAACGTACGTCTGGGGTATTGCTGTGTCTCTCGTTCAGAGAGGGATTGCCTGGTATTTCGGGGCTGGACTGTACTGTGAAGTCAGGATCAGACTGATATGCTTCAGGAAAGTTCTTCTCTGTGAAAGGCACATTTTGAGCAAAAAGAGGCTGCTTCTTGGGTGGTAACTAGCCATAGAGCAAGCTATTATGCTATTGTTCATTCCCAGGTTGAGTGCTTCTCTCTTTTTATTTATGCAAATTATGACATTTTGGGAAGTCTCCCTAAGTGTGATGCGGGAATCCAGACGTGGACCCGTTGCTCAGTGTGCCTAGAGGGATATGGCTGCACCTCACTGACGAGGCCCACAATAGGCCGAAACGTACGTCTGGGGTTTTGCTGTTTCTCTCGTTCAGAGAGGGATTGCCTGGTATTTCGGGGCTGGACTGTACTGCGAAGTCATGATCAGACTGATATGCTTCAGGAAAGTTTTTCTCTGTGAAAGGCACATTTTGAGCAAAAAGAGGCTGCTTCTTGGGTGGTAACTAGCCATAGAGCAAGCTATTATGCTATTGTTCGTTCCCAGGTTGAGCGCTTCTCTCTTTTTATTTATGCAAATTATGAAATTTTGGGAAGTCTCCCTAAGTGTGATGCGGGAATCCAGACGTGGACCCGTTGCTCAGTGTGCCTAGAGGGATATGGCTGCACCTCACTGACGAGGCCCACAATAGGCCGAAACGTACGTCTGGGTTATTGCTGTGTCTCTCGTTCAGAGAGGGATTGCCTGGTATTTCGGGGCTGGACTGTACTGTGAAGTCAGGATCAGACTGATATGCTTCAGGAAAGTTCTTCTCTGTGAAAGGCACATTTTGAGCAAGAAGAGGCTGCTTCTTGGGTGGTAACTAGCCATAGAGCAAGCTATTATGCTATTGTTCGTTCCCAGGTTGAGCGCTTCTCTCTTTTTATTTATGGAAATAATGACATTTTGGGAAGTCTCCCTAGGTGTGATGCGGGAATCCAGACGTGGACCCGTTGCTCAGTGTGCCTAGAGGGATATGGCTGCACCTCACTGACGAGGCCCACAATAGGCCGAAACAAACGTCTGGGGTTTTGCTGTTTCTCTCGTTCAGAGAGGGATTGCCTGATATTTCGGGGCTGGACTGTACTGTGAAGTCAGGATCAGACTGATATGCTTCAGGAAAGTTCTTCTCTGCGAAAGGCACATTTTGAGCAAAAAGAGGCTGCTTCTTGGGTGGTAACTAGCCATAGAGCAAGCTATTATGCTATTGTTCGTTCCCAGGTTTAGCGCTTCTCTCTTTTTATTTAGACAAAGAGGATATTGGTTGGTGAACAATTTTAAAAGCCAAGTCCAAATTTGTACCTCCAAACCACACGTCGCATAACACACTGACCTTTCTTAATTTAGTATGCCAAGACATTTTAGACATACAGGATAACAGTGGCGCTACCAATCAGAATTTATCTAATGAAGAAGCTATAGCCCTGAAACAATTGAAAAATATGAAAGGTATACAAATAAAAAGCAGTGATAAGGGCGGTAACATTGTTATTTGGCCAGATGTTATGTACAGAGAAGAAGCACTACGTCAGCTCAAAAATTCTTCTAACTATAAATCACTTTTATGTAACCCTACAGAGATGTTTCTCAGCAGCTATAATACACTCATTCGTTCAGCATTTGACAATGGTGTTATAGATCAGAAGGAATTTAAATTTCTGGAAGTCAAAGAACCAAAAACAGCCACTTTGTATTTGTTGCCCAAGATACATAAGGACACATGCAAGCCACCAGGAAGACCAATAGTGTCTGGAATAGGCTCCCTTACTGAAAAGGCCAGCAAATACATAGATGCAAGATTGAGATATATTGTTGAGTCACTCCCATCGTATACCAGGGACACTATGCATCTGTTGAATAAAATTATTGAGATCAATATTGACAGTAACTCAGTGCTGGTAACTTGTGACGTTGAATCGCTCTACACTAGTATACAAACACAGTGGGGGTGTAGAGCGGTGTCATACTATCTCAACCAAAATACCAGTATGAGTGAGGCGGTCAAACAATTTTTATTGAATATGATAGAGTTTATTTTAACCCATACTTTTTTCGTATTCGATGACAAATTTTATTTACAGACCTGTGGGACAGCGATGGGCACTGCATGTGCCCCAACCTACGCTAATATATATCTGGGCTGGTGGGAGGAAACTGTGGTGTTTAATGATAATCTAAAACACCTCACCAAACACATCTCCCACTGGTCCAGATATATAGATGATATTCTATTTATATGGAATGGTCCTGAGAATCTCCTGCATGACTTCATTACAATTCTAAATGATAATCCATTTGGACTATATCTCACATCTAACATACAAAAATCCAAAGTGGAATTTTTGGATATAATAATTCGAAATACTGATAGCTCTATTGCTACAGAAGCGTATAGGAAGCCCACATCCACTAATAATATCTTGCATGCTAGTAGCTATCACCATCCTGCTACTATTAGAGGACTGCCTATGGGAGAATATATACGTTTAAGGGGAAATTGTAGCACCATTGAAAATTTCAAAATAGCTGCTAGAGAACTTAGACAAAGGTTACTTGAAAGAGGCTATTCAAAAAAACTGCTTGCGAGAGCATATAACAGAGCGTTACTGAAAGATAGGGGTGAACTACTGACCCCTAAGATTAAGGAGAATAATACCCCCCTAAGGTGTATTACTACTTATTCCGCACACAGCGATCAAATTACTAAAATTCTGACCAAACATTGGCATGTCCTAACTAGAGATGAACTACTAAAACCGTTAATAACAGAGAAACCGCTAGTAACATATAGGCGAGCTAGGAATATTAAGGATACACTGGTCAATAGCCATTATGATAGAAATGCTAAAAAATTGCCTATATATGAAGGCTCTATTGCATGTGGACACTGCTCAGTATGTCAACACATGGTTAAAAAACAGAAAATAGTTGACAGATTTGGAAAAACCTGGAACATTAAACAACACATAAATTGTCAAAGTAACAATGTTATCTACTGTATATCCTGTAGCTGTAATTTATATTACATTGGAATGACTACAAGGAGCATGGGCACACGCATAACTGAACACCTTAGCAATATTAGAACAGCCCAAAGAGACGTAGACAAATCCAAACAAATTACTAGTGTTGCCAGGCATTTTCTACAATATCATAATGGGAAAACCAGTGCCTTAAAATGTTGGGGTCTTGAAAAATTGAAGCCCGGAATAAGAGGGGGTAACACTGAGGATAAATTGTTACAGATGGAAACCAAATGGGTTTTCAATCTCAATACTGTCATGCCCCATGGCATGAATGAGTATAACAATTACTGGGTGTATATCTGATCTGCTATAACTGGCAAAAAGTTTATTCCATGTAGTTATTAACATAGCCCACTATATTCAATTCTATAATTTGGTGAGCTTGTATCACTTTATAAATTATAGGAATACTTCTATGTAAATGAGTATATACAATCTTGGACTATTAGTCTGCATTTCTGTCCCAATCGCTATATAATGTGTGTATATTCAAGATCTAGTATGTTAAGGATCTTGAGTCAACGTTATATATTTAAAGATTGGGACGCAGAAGAAATATTATATATTTATGCATTAACGTAATATAGACCATAATCCTAATAAGTAACTTCCATCTATAAGGTATTTTTTGTGGTTTCCTAATAATCGAACTTTCAATAATGATAGTGATACTTCATAAAGAAGAACTGTAACTTTGACTTGTGGATTATCATAATATAATCCTAAATTACATTTATACTGCATTACCGGTACGTGTTTAAACATATTATGTGTGATCTTACAGGTATGATAAACAATGGTGAGGTATAAGTTGACAACTTACTTTACTCTTTGTTTGACATTCATATCACAATCTTAAATCATATTAGCATGGCAGTATTTGTACAATGGTAAATATATTGCAGGTAAATTTATGGATATATTAATAATGGTATTTCCAAGTCTCTAAAACTTTTTTATTCTTCTACTCCAGTAAGTATCGTTATAAAATGAATCGATAGAAGGGAACCTATTAAATATAAACCTTAGAGCTCATGGTAAATACTTCTTACAAATGTAAGATCCTTCTTGTTTGGATAAGACATTGTCCGTATAATGTATAAAGTCGTATTTCTAATTTAGCAGTGTTGTTACATGGAATTACTTCTAACACGCTAGCTGCGGAACATTGAGCATGCGCGGTATATCATTTATTTTCTATAGCCACTCAGCACAGTCGGATTAGTAAGCGTTGTCACCCTTTTACAACCATTGGATAATAATGGGGCGTCCTCCCTATAATCCACGTGATTGGCTAACTGTGGCCTTTGAATGAGTATTTAAGTCCGCGCATCCGGTAGCCTCGGGTTATACCAAATGTCAGTGTAAAATACAGCATTGAGAAAGGCTAGGTCGTAGCCGAATCGCGTTTGCTCCATATACTTTTACTCGTGCCATTTCAGTCACTTCAGCCACCTGATGCCGACGTTTCCTGCTATCGGCCAGGAAACAGAGAAGTGACTGTTGGCTTGTTTTTAGTTTAATCACTGTTTGGTAATAGGTGTGGTAAACGGTAGGGGTATTTACCCCATGTTTTTTAATATAATTAATTAAAGTATAGTTTTTTTTAACTAACTCCACAATTACTCTAGTAAGAATGAGTGCTGTAATAGCCCCTATCTTTCCTTTCCTTTTTTGTGTATAATTATTGTAACTAAGGGGTAGCACCAGAATCGACGGATTCTTTATCTTACTTTATACCAGTGTAGTGCCAGTTTATATATTTCTCTAAATATTGTGACTCTTTTTATTTATACAATATCATTCAACCCTAGACTCCAAAAAGAGAGGAGTTTCTATTTTAATACACTCTTCTATACCATTTATACATAAAGAAACTATATCAGATAAAGAAGGCAGGTATCTACTGATATTTGGACAAATAAGGGAGATAGATGTGCTTCTGTGTAATATATATGCTCCTAACGAGCAACAAGACAAGTTTTTTAACACCATCTCTAATCTGTTGACTAGCTGGTCCAGGATGCAAATAATTTTGGCAGGAGACTTTAATGTTGACCTCCAGTCATTGACGACACAAACCTCTACTTCACAGTCCAAAAAAAAGCAAAGACAACACACAGTTGCTAAAAACATCCTGAGGATGCAGGGCCAACATAGTCTACAAGATACATGGCAAGTTATAAATGGGGAGACTAATGATACCACATTTTACTCATCGGCACATAATAGTTACACAAAAATTGACTATGTTTACACTAGCCAGATCCTACAGCCAACTATAACATCCATAGATATCTATCCCTGTGTATGGTCAGACCACTCTATTATCCTGCTAAGTTTAGGGGATCTATCAGACCCTGAAACGGACAAAGACTTGGACATATGATTCATCTAGCATTAGGAACCCACCTATAAAAGATGAAATACTCCAAAACCGGGGGGGGGGGGGGGGGCGGAGCTTAGCCACAAACCGAGATGGCAGCATTCTGTTAGAGCTCTGTATAGCTTTTCGCTCAAAATTAACGTTCTCCCCTTAATTTAATAAACATATATGTGCACCGGAGTTGAAGAGAGAGCAGCGGAGACTCAACAGGAAAGAGTGGGTAAATAAAAAACGCCAGACTCCACCACTACAGAGTACTCATCATGCCGCATAAGAAATAGGCTTCCAACACGTCAGATGGGAGTGGTGAAGTGACCGAGCACACCATCTTACCCTTTTACTGCATCAGGTGAGTTTTTGTCCCGTCAACTACAGCTCTCACACACGCACATTAGTCTGGGCTATTACGCACGATCGCAACTTTAGGCCGCAACTACAGGCCGCACCCACTTGGCCCGATCGGAGTTTACAGCAAGCAGACTTGAGACACTGGGCTTCAAAAATTGCAGGGTGAGACCACGGCCGTTGACTATATGCTCCTCATGTAAAGGGGGGCAATTGTCTAATCACTGATGGTGTACTGGGCTGAAGATAACTAACAGGGGTGGAGAAGAATAGGTTTATGTACACCCTACAAGACAGCTCTGCAGCACTGAATATTAAATAATAAAGACAGGACAGCGTCTTTCCTAACTGTCTGAGAACCTTGCTCTGCGGGAAAGACAGTACAAAACATATACCCAACGCCTCTGCATGAAAATATAAGGGATCCACTTGACACTTATAGAAGGGTTTATAAGTTTCTGCACAGCACAGACCTTTAGTGGACCAAGGGGGACCTGGCCCCAGTGGGGAGAAAACATTACTATATGTGATGGCAACTAAAAGAAACGCCAAGCCACCAAGAAGCACACACTCCTCGGCCATGGAGAATTATTTAATCCCATCCGACCCCGCAACACTGGCAGGAGGAACTAACCAGGGCACAACAAAGCAAACAATAGCAGCGCAGGTTCATGATTCTGGAGCACAAGCACATGCTCCATCTTTCCTCACAAAAGAAGACATCAGGCACCTCTCCTCTAAGGAGGACATAAAAGAAGCCATGCAAGACTTCAAAAGCATGTTTGGAGAGGTTAAAAGGGACATTACAGCTGTGGCCCAATGGGTCACTACGATTGAGGAGAGGCAGGAAACCTTAAGCTTAGATTTACAGCACCAGAATAGCTATATGCAGGCTCAGGAGGGCACTGTGCAGGTACTTATGGACCGCATAGATGACTTAGAAAATAGGAGCAGGAGGAACAACCTCCGACTGAGAGGAATATCAGAAGCAGTAGATTCTCCTGCCCTCCAGAGCTACATACAAGAATTTATCAGACACCTCAAAAGCAATGACACTGCCACGGAGGTACAAATAGAAAGAGCCCATAGGGCTTTACGGCCAAAACCGCCAAGCAGAGCACCACCCAGAGACATCATAATGAAATTGTTGTCATTTAAAGACAAAGAAGAAATCCTGAGGCTTGCCAGAATGCAACACCCACTTAAATTTAGAGGCTCGGAAATCCAGATCTACTAAGACTTGTGCCCCACCACTCTCCAGAAGCGAAGGGACATGAGATTCATCACAGCAGTACTAAAAGACAAGAGGATTCCTTACAGATGGGACTTCCCCACCTGCTTAATAGCAACAAAGAACAACACCTCACATGTCCTTAAAACCATAGAGGACCTCCCCAACTTTAACCAAGCATTAGGCCTCAACATCAATCCCCCACAGGACATGGGTGAGAACCTGCCTAGAGCCCCGAGAACGCCTCAAGATGACGACCGTCAACCTATGGAACAATAGACAAGGACACATGAGGGTGGCGGTGACTTGGGACTCAAGCCACTAGCTCTTTTGCACTACCCTGATGAATGTCTAACGGTCCCTCTTCAAGGGCTCATGAAGATCTGTCAGGTCGTATGTTGTTGTCTTGTTAAACATGTCATTAATCATTGAATGTTTCTCTCATGTGTTCACTACATATGTTCAGATCTGAAGTTGTAAGAATGCTGAACCTTAAGATTTCATAGACAGGTCATCTGTTCTCAACACGACACATAAGCTAGAAGGGACCACTCAAGAGGGTTAATAATTAGCATTTCACCAACTTATAACTGCACCTACCACTATGACACAAGAAGAGGGGACTTAGAGTTTACCCCAGCGACCCCAACACTGATATTCAGACCTCCCTCAGAAAGATGCCAGATTATAGTCGTAACAATAAAACTACAAAGCCTCCCTCTTGACTACTCCAAAGCCACTTAACAAAGGATATGATTGAAGTACACCCTAATGTACACAATGTAGTGGAGTGGTTTCATAGAGGAGGAAAGCATAATAGCTATAGGACAGATATCTCACCGGAGGGTAATTGGGTGGTACCAGTAATAGGGGCATACACACCTGTAGATTAGGACGGGTACAGCACATGATATGAAGAGACAAATTAGAGTACACAATTTAAGCATAACATCTTATTTAAGGCACTGTTTAGCCAGCTGCTAATTTATCATCTCTATCTTTGTAATTAGAGAACGTTGATTTACTAAGTAAATGTTAAATGTTTATATTAATAGCAAAAGCATGGGGACAACTACCCCTGTTTTGATTAAGTAATTGTTAAAATTTGTATTAACATAATACCTATTGATACTTAATAGTTAATCTCCGAGGTCCGCCGTACTACAAACGGTGAACCTCGCATTCTCATACTTTTTTTTTCCGTCTTCACAGTGAAGACACTTAACCCTTTTCTGCACTAATTTCCCCCCTTTTTCGTACTCTTGATCTTTCTCTAATTTATACTTTTATTTATACTTTTCCTTACTCTTTATTCTTCCCCCCCACCCTTTTTTTTTTTCATCTCCTCTTTTCGGGTCTCCTCAGAAGAGGAGCCCGGGCACCAGCCCGCACACCATGGCGCAAAGGCAGAAGCGAAATAGACCCCTCCCTATAGAACTTATCACAATAAATGTAAAAGGAATGAATAGCCCTAATAAACGCTCAATAATCATGAGGGACTTGCACAGAATGGGTGCAGACATAATATACATACAGGAAACAAATTTCTCAGCGAAACACGAGCCAAAGTGGTATTCTCATTACTACCCCACTGCATTCTTTGCCTCAGGACCAAACAAAAAAAAATGGGGTGGGAATACTCTTTAGTGCAAAAACACCATTTCAGGTTATACAGACATACAAAGACCCGGAGGGCAGATTCTTAGTGATCTCTAGTTTATTATATCATAGACCCATTACCCTAGCAATCATCTATTGCCCCAACCAATCCCAGCACCTCTTCCTGCCAAAAGTCATTTGCAAAATACTGGAGCTGCGGGTGGGCATTTTGTATGTGGGAGGGGACTTTAATGCACCTCTTGTTCCTTTACTGGACACCTCCAATGGCCTCTCCAGTGTCCCCCACAAGACACTGAAACGCATGATCACCTCACTGGCAGAACTAGCTATACATGACATATGGCGGACACATCACCCGTCGGTTAAAAATTACACCTTTTACTCACACCCCCACAGAAAATATTCCAGAATTGACTATCTGTTCACGGATACCATAGGCCTTACGATCACGAAAAGCAGTAACATTTATTCTATCACCTGGTCAGACCACGCACCGGTGGGTTGTTCTATCTTGTGGCCCTATATGTGGAGGTGGGACGACACCCTCCTAGATGACCCTCTATTTGGAGCAGAAATAGATAAAGCTATTGTAGAATTCTTCCACCTTAACGCGATCACCATATACCAGAGACCACTATATGGGAGGCGCATAAGTGCACTATCAGAGAGGCCTCCTTATTAAAAGGAGATCCGGGCTTAAAAAGCCTAGAAGGGAGCATTATCAGGCTCTGTTGACACTGGTAGAAAGAGCAGAACTGAATCACAAAGCACAGCCGACAGACGAGGCTTATACGAAGGCGCTGACCTCAGCTAGAGAGGCATTAGTACAATTTTTGCAGGAAGAGTACCAAAAGCAGGCACTGAAATTGAGGCAACTCTATTATGAGCAAGGGGACAAGGCAGGAAAGCTACTGGCTAGGGCAATTGCGCGTAAAAAGCTAAAGACTCACGTACATCAGAAGGTAGACGAGGAGAGGAGTATTAAGACAGACGCAGACGCTGTAGCAGATACCTTTAGAAAGTATTATGAGTCATTATACAACATAAAACACGCTAACAGAGAAGCTGAGATAAACCATAGGCCGGCGCAGGAGACAGACAGAATAATAGAATACCTTGAGGGGACTGATCTCCCCAGAATCACGGAAGATGAAAGGGAGGCACTGGATTCTCCAATTTCCATACTAGAACTAAAAAAAGCAATCAAAGACCTCCCTTCAGGGAAAAGCTCCGGACCAGACGGCTTCGGCCTCAAGTATTATAAAAAGTATGCAGACACCTTAGCCCCGATATTGATAAAGCTATTCAACACACTATCTAATTCCCCAAACCTACCAAGCTCTATACGTGAAGCATATATCACTGTAATCCCTAAACTTGGGAAACCACAGGATAAACCTGAAAATTATAGGCCAATATCCCTGCTGAACTCGGACGTGAAGATCCTGGTCAAGGTAATAGCCAACCGTCTGAATAGGCTGTTGCCGACCCTGGTCTCTACTGATCAAGTGGGTTTTGTCCCTGCTCGAGAGGCGAGGGACAATATGCTGAAAACTCTCCAGTTGATCACATATGCCCAAACTCATAATCAGCCACTCGCCCTGGTCACCGGACGCCGAAAAGGCGTTTGATCGGGTGAGTTGGCTCTTCTTTCGACACACGTCAAAGAAATTTGGCTTTGGGCCCAGCTCTATAAACATGGCTATGTCCCTTTATTCAGCGCCAAACGCCAAAATTAGGGTAAATGGTACGTTATCCAGTACCTTCAAGATCCAAAACGGGATTAGACAGGGTTGCCCCCTGTCGCCGCTCCTGTTTGCCCTCACGATCGAGGCACTGGTGAGCAAAATCAGAGCCAACGCACGGATCAAGGGCCTGACCATTGGCGGAACAGAGCATAAGCTCTGGATGTACGCTGATGACATCTTGCTGACAATATCAGACTCCCCTAGCTCACTTCGTGAGGCTTTGGTGGAGTTTTCCGCCTTTGGAGAGGTCTCAACCTTCCTCCTCAACCCCCAGAAATCCGAAATACTAAACATTACGGAACAACCCGTGGTGTTCAACTCTCATCAAGTGAGCTGCCCCATCAAAATAGCACAACAAACTATCAAATACCTGGGGATCCTAATCTCGCCTGACATAAACAAAATATCGGAGATTAATTACAAACATATATGGGATGATGTCCTTAAAGACTTAAATAACTTGAAAAATCTCATGGATGGGGCGGATAGGGGTGGTTAAGATGAACATCTTACCAAGGGTGCTGTATGTTATGCAGACGGTCCTGATCTCCCCAGCGACCCCATATGTTCGGCAAATGCAGTCAGCTATTGAAACATACATCTGGAACGGGCTGAAGCCCAGAGTTAGAAAGCAAGCTACTTATCTGCCAAGAGACAGAGGGGGACTGGGTATACCACTCCTAAGGGAATATCAGAGAGCTATATCTTTACAGAGATTAGTGGAATGGAGTCAGAACTTGCGTAATAAAGCTTGGGTACAAATAGATAACAAACTTCTGAAACGCGGTAACGTGGGAGCCCTGGCATGGGTCTCTGTGAAAAATTGCCCACCCTCAATACGGCTATACCCCTTGATAGCGGAGGTGTTTATGACATGGGACAATTTAATTAGTGAAAACTCACATTTGTCATCATGTCATTCCCCAAACACCCCCATCCGAGAGAACCCGGATTTGGGGATTGAACATACCCCACATTACACTCTTACAGAGGTTTCCATGGCTAACATGCTGCACCAAGGTAAGCTCAAAACACAAGCAGAACTAACGGAATGGGCCCCAGACATTTTTGCTTTGTGGTATAGAATGGCACAGATATCACATTACTTTGAAACACATAAAGACAAAACCGCGCTAACTAGGCGTCACTCACTGTTCAAAACCCTCTGTATGATGTTGCAGATCCCGACCCACCTAATTTCACAAATATACAAAATCCTCCTGATGAAGGAGGGAACTGCCCTTCCGACATATACCTTGGCCTGGCAAACAGACCTAGATCAGGAGATAGAACACAAAGATTGGCTCAAGATTTTTAATAGAGCTAGGAGGGCATCAGTGTCAATGAGAATACAAGAAGCACATTATAAATTGCTGAGCAGGTGGTCCATGACTCCCCACAGGCTGCAGAAAATGTATCCACACACAAGCTGGGGATGCTGGAGGGGGTGTGGGGGAGAAGGAACCCTTTTACATATCTGGTGGAGCTGTCCGCATATACTGTCCTACTGGGAGGAGGTGCTGGGAGAAATGAGCAAAATACTAGGTCATTATTCCACCAAAATCATCATATCTGATCTACCACGGTCTACCTAAAATAATAGGGGAGGATAGATATCTACTTCTATTGCTCATGTTGAACAGCGCAAAGGGACTAATCCTGATGCATTGGAAGAAGACCGGAGTACCAAATTTGAACAAGTGGAGGGTTAGGGTGGGGGAACTGCTAAATCTTGAAAGATACCATTACCTCAAAACCGGCAAACTTGCTACACATGAAATGATGACACTGACTTGGACAGGCAGAGGGTTATAAAGTAATCCTGTAGGATATTAGTAATCAAATAGTTTAGAGCCCTGCCCTGCACATCAGAGAATATGCGCCCCTGGCTAATCCTTCCCTCCCCCTTTTGCTTCCATTTCCTTCCGCCCATATGTTTCTTCATAGCTTGATGTACTGTCAATTAGTGTGGATCCCTTTTTGTGCTGCTTCCCTTTATTTCAATAAAGCTTGTTTTGAAAAAAAAAATACTCCAAAACCTAGAGGAATACTGGCAGATTAACGTAGACTCCACAGACAATCCCATAACACCTTGGACGGCACACAAATCAGTGATCAGGGGAATATTGATTAAAGAAAAAGCACTATATAGGAAGCAAATTTTAGTCTTATGAAGCAACTACACATGGAAATAGACTCTCTAGATAAATCGCACAAAATAACCAAATCTAAAACTACACTAGCACAACTCACAAGCAAAAAGCAAAGGCTACAATCTATACTAAACGAGCAATCTATAAAAGCAGCACATAAATTGAAAACCAATTACTTTATTTTTGCTAATAAACCCGATAAGTACTTAGCAAAGAAAATCAGAGATAACTATCACGCTCTCTCCATACAAAGTATACAAAACTCCAAGGGCCATGTAACTTCCCACCCTGACACATGTGCACAATGCTATAGTATATTATATGACGGCACCAAGGTGCACCACAGCCCAGTGACGCAAGAAGCATTAGATTCCTTTCTACAGAAAGCGAATATGAAACCAATAACTAAAGAGAATAAGACAATGTTAAATGCTAAGATCACCCATGGGGAGGTGCTAGCAGTCATAAAAGACCTCAAACCGGGTAAAGCCCCAGGACCCAATGGGTTCCCAGGGGAATACTATAAGGCATTCAAAGATATATTGATCCCCCACATAGTGGTGTTCGCGAATCACATTATGGAAGGAAAGGAAATACCTCTAGACCTACTTAGGGCCAGGATAGTAGTAATCCCGAAACAAGGGAAAAATCTTAACCTCTGCGCTAGCTATAGACTGATTTCTCTTGTTAATCAGGACCTCAAAATAGTCACAAAGATATTAGCTAATAGATTGAAACACATTTTACCTTCTATTATACACCCCGATCAGGTAGGTTTCATTAAGGAAAGGGAAGCCCCAGATAATATTCGCAGAATGGTATCGGTCATAGATTTTCTTTGAGACCGCGGAGTGCCTTCTCTGATCCTGTCATTGAATGCGGAGAAGGCATTTGATAGGATTGACTGGAAATATATGTTAGCATTGTTGACAAAGATGGGTTTTGAAGGTGGATTCTTGGAGGCTATTAAAGGTTTATATTTGACACCCACGGCCCAAATCAGAGCCATAGGACACTAATCAGAACATATACATATCCTTAATGGCACAAGACAGAGCTGTCCACTTTCGCCCTTGATTTTACACTATGCATAGAGCCGCTAGCTGCATACATACGCAACTCCCCAGATATACTAGGATTAGAGGTAGGGAATATACACCATAAAATTACCCTGTTTGCAGATGATGTGTTACTCACTATCTCGAAACCATTGAGCTCACTGCCTAGTGTGTACCAAGCAATACAATTATTTTCCCAGATCTCGGGCTATAAAATAAATGCTGAAAAATGCGAAGCACTTCCAATATCTCTCCCACGACATACCATTAAACTAATTGAGGCAAATTTTGACTTCCAATGGGTCTCGGAAGGGTTAAAATACCTAGGGATAAAGTTAACAACTCACTCCTCAAAATTATATGCAGTTAACTATGTCCCCTTTTTCAAGACAATTAGATTGGATCTGGGGAAATGGAGGAAAATGGGATTCTCCTGGTACGGGAGACTATCTGCTATTAAAATGACAATTCTACCCAGAATTGTATACTTGTTCAGAGTACTTCCGATCAAAATGAATACCCTAGACCTTGATAACCTTCAGTGAGACATACATACATTTCTGAGGGATAAAAAACAGCCAAGGATCTCACATCAAATTTTGGATAGACACAGACAACTGGGAGGGGTGGGAGTTCCTAACTTGCACGACTATTATACAGCGGCAAAACTAGCCCAAAACTCTATGCTTGGTAGGCAGCAGGGAGATGTCCTTTGGCCCGTCCTAGAAGCAGAAATGGAGGGACAAGAAACACCGGATGATATTCTCTGGAATACTGAGACACACAAACATAACAATTCATATCACAATAAAACCACACAGCTTACTAGGCAACAGTGGGCAAAATCCCAACAGATGGGAAAACTATTTCCTACACACTCATTGATAATATCCTTAAAATATATAGTAAATGAAGAATTTAGGAATCAGATAAAGAAATGGGAGAACAAAGGGATATATAGGGTGGCGGATATGCTGCTTAATGGTAAAATACTGAGATTCACTCAGCTCCAACAAAAACTAGAACCCATTCCAACACATTGGTTCCTATATCTACAAATTATTTCGGACACACGTAAATATCTAGGAACAAATAGACTATGTAGATGACAGACGACCCTGGAACAACTATGCACTGCACCCACTAGACCCAAAAAAGCAATTACTCAACTATACATTTCCATTCAGGAAACACAAACCTAAACTAAAACCCAATTAATGCTACATTGGGAAATGGATATCAATAGAGAGGTGGAGACTGACATCTGGTGTGACACGCTTTACTACTCTAGCAAAGGCCTCATTAGTGCTGACCTAAGAGAGAACATAATAAAAACATCTTTTAGATGGTACTTAACACCGACTAAGACAGCTCATATGAGGAAGTAAGGCTCTAATTACTGCTATAGGGGTTGCAGGGTGTTGGGAACTAGAGTGGCAATCGCCAAATACTGGAAGACAGCATCACCAAAATGGACAGAGGTTCTTGCTAGAATACAAATGGTATACTTGATGTATGAGACAACAGCGTTAGTAAAGAATACAGGGTCTACATTCCAGAAAATTTGGTTCTACTGGATAATGCATAGCAATAAAAGACCGTAGGGGACTAGAGTATAGAAAGCGCTGTGGGAACAGAGATGGCTGACAATGCATCACCTAGAGGGGAGAAGGGAGGAGAAGTGGTGACTGGCAGGTTTACCTAAACCTCGTAAGGGAACAGTTGGATGAGTAAGCGACTATTAGATTCTGTAGCGTTAAAGTATACAGTGATGAAATAGGATTCAATGTTATATGTTTTTTTGTTTTTTTTTTTCTCTTTTTTTTGTTTTTCTTGTTATGTTTAAGTTAGGCTTGATAATTGCCCCCCCATTAAGCTGTCATCCCTGTAGGGGGAGACACATTGTCTTACGAGTAGAAAGAACAGCAGGGGAAAATTATAGAAAATGTGACACTCCCTCAAATGTTATAATGTGTACGGAAACAAAGTCATGTGAAAAGGTTCAGCAAAGAGACACTATCGAAAGCCATGAAATGGCATAAGGGTACCGTTATAAGGAGACCCATAAGTGACTGAACAAAGAAAGAGACTTATACCGGCTGGCATGAGGGTTCCGTTAAGATATATCTATGTAAAAAGAATGTGGATTTTGTTAAGTGAGTTGTCTACATTGTAACATATTTGTGCATATGCTGATGCTAAAAGAGGAGGAGTGTGGTTAATAAAAAATTATTTCCACTTAAGTTTTGACATTTCCAGTATAGGTGGGGGTACCACAAACAAAAGCAACTATTTCAAATATAAAAACAAAGGTAAACAATATATTTGTAAACCATGTAATATATTCCAGCAGGTAACATAGATAACTGGGAACAACTTAAAGGGGGGACATTTTTACCGTGCATTATTACTTTAAAAAATTTGCTTTTTGGCATGCGTGGGGCAAGAATAATTTTAGAGAAAACCAAGTTATTATAGGGGCTAGTCTTGTTCTCTGCAGACTAAAGCCCAGATTGGCTCTTCCAAATAAGGCAAATGGTAGTTGGAGTTTGGTTGTTGATAAACAATTTCAATAAAAAGGATGTTAATTTGTTTAAAAATGTTTAGACTTGGCTAATATATACTTATGTAGCAACAGAACAGAAATGTCTTATAATTACAAGGTCTTTACTGTCTCTTTGAAAAAATAGCATGGAGGTTTCTGGGAAGATGCCTAACTTGATACACTTATTTGCATTATGTTGACAAGGGTGTAGCATGTTTTTAACTTAGGATACTTATATATAGCGTCATTAAATATCTGAATATGATTATGCTCTTTTTCTTTTACCTCTTAAAGTGAATGTAAATTTTGATGCTAAAGTGCCCGGTTTTTAAAACTTTGATTAAAACCAGAGGCACTTTAATTCATCAATATTTTCATTTCACTCCTGTTGTGAAAATAAACTTACTTTTTAATCTTCACAGCAGCTCCAGCTTCCTCCACCTGTTTCAAAGCCTCTTCCTGGGTCTAAAATGAGGTATCTGGCTTCCTCCAATCACAGCAGTGAATCAGACACTGAATCCCCCGGGGGGGGGGGGGGGAATCTGTGATTGGAGGATGACCTATCAATCATTTCTGACATCAGAAATGGCTTGTGAGACCGGAGGAAGCAGCAGCTGCTGTGAAGTTTAAAAGGTATGATTTTTGTCACAAGAGGAGTGAAATGTAAATTTTGATGAATTAAAGTGCCCCTGTTTTTAATCAAAGTTTTAAAAACCGGGCACTTAAACATCAAAATTTACATTCACTTTAAGAGTTGTCATCGATCTACACTATTTTATATATTATGTAACAATGTATGCAACTCCTTGTTGCATTTTATATCATTCATGCTGTGTGTTATAAAAATCTCAGGAAAATTCTCAGTCCTGATGCTTTCATATTTAAAAGGACAGTCTAGTCAAAATTAAACTTTAATCATCAAATTTACTTGTTCTCTTGGTATTCTTAGTTGAAAGTTAAAGCTAGGTAGGCTCATATGCTAATTTCTAAGTTCTTGAAGACTGCCTCTTAAATCAATGCATTTGACAGTTTTTCACAGCTAAAGGGCGCTAGTTCATGTGTGCCATATAGATAACGTTGTGCTCACGCCCGTGGAGTTACTTATGAAAGGGAACTAAGTGGCTAAAATGCAAGTCTGTCAAAAGAACCAAAATAAAGGGGGAAGTCTGCAGAGGCTTAGACAAAAGGTAATTACAGAGGTAAAAAATATATTGATTTAATGGTTATGCAAAACTGGGGAATAGGTAATAAAGGGATTATCTATTTTTTTTTAAACAATAACAATTCTAGAGTAGACTGTCCCTTTAATGATAATAGGTGCTGAGTTATGTGTTTTGTGATTGTGCAAGATACTACTTCCACAAACATTCTAATACAATATGTTCCATTATCTCTATAATCTCATGGTAACATAGAAGAGGTTGAAAGAAGACAAAAATCTCAGCACAGTTTTGTCTAGGTTTGGTCTAGGTTGGTATCAGATTTACTCAGGACCAACCCTCTTGAAGGGAAAAAAAATCAAGATTTGTCTCTGACCTGCTCTTTCCAAAGTAACCACTAATGTCCTCTTGTTTTACCTCCCTTTATGTACCACACCCTCCTTGATCCTTCTGTTTCATGTTGGTTTTGTGTTTGGTTTTAAAGGCCCTATAATCTAAAGCTGTCTGCTCAGGTGAAATTATCTAAGATATCTCGTCAGTACTGCAAGACCTTTCATATTTTTTTAGAAAAGCTTTAGAGATTTTTATCTAGCTATGCAGTGTTCTGCATGTGAAGGAAAGGCACATAAGGACTTAGAAGCTCCTAGAGACATATATTACACCTTGACTACATCCTCCAATTTACCTTCCCCCCAATAAACACATGGACACAGTTCTTTTGGTGAAAAATTGGAAAGGTCACTGATTTAATAAATTAATCAAATTAAAAATTTGCCTTTATGGGAGAAAAATTGTAAACAGAGTGACCCAATTAAAAAAACACCACATAGTAAAACATCAATAAATACAATAATGCACTAGCATTAGCCATGACCTTGGGCCACGTATCAGGGGATGACCACAAACTCCTGTGGCACGTCACTAAAGAGGGTAGGGAGAACCTGCAGCATAGCAGACCTAGCAGTTTGACCACCGGGAGCACGACTCCAGGCCATGGTATGCTATAGGATCCTCCCACCCCTTCACCGCCATGCTTTGTATGTGAGAGAAAGGCACATATATTGCATTATAATGTATAATAAAAGCCACCAAATATTTTGTGTTATTTCTCTCCGTGCTGATGAGTTTTTGATCTTCAAGCTCCTAGGTTCCAAGTGCATAGAAACACGGCTTACCCTGTTTGTATGCTATATAAGCTCATAGATAGTTACAACTTTTAAATGTATGAAAGGGGCTTTGTACATAAACAACAATATTGTCATTCATGGGAAATAATCACAATCAGTATTTTTTAAAAATATTATTACATTAAAAAAAAGTTAGAGATAAACTGCTTAAATGTCTGTCAAATAGCCAGATACTTCATGTTTCCTCTGAGGACAGATCATCAGCTTCTTTTAGAAGATTTCATCATTTGTTCTCATTTAGCAATACCATGGGGTGCCAGTTCTTAATACCCTTTATTATATCCTCAGTAGGTATACAGGATGAGCAGAGGCCTGCTTTTCTACAGATTCATTACAGACGCTGCTAACATGCAGAATGAAAATATTACACTGAAGTTCTATCTTCACGCCCAATAAACATGCCAGAATAAAATATGTCTCTAAAATAAAATGTTTTTCCTTTTTGTCAATATTGCACTCAAGCTGAGATGACAATATCCCAATTTTTACAGAACATACTGGGAATTATAAGATATCTTGACTTCCCTTTGGAAAAATAAATAAGCCTTAAAGTGTTCCCACTAATCCACCCAGCTGTTGAAAAGATATTTGGTTTTCTTTTTTTATATTTCTCAATATATTTTCATAATCCGTGAGTCTGAAACTTAACTTCCAAAATCCATACCCACATGCTATTAAGTTCTTGATATTAAATTATTTTGCTGTCACTTTAAACTGTGACAGCACATACTGCAGGCTATATTCCTTTCAGATTGATTTAAAGGGACAGGAAATCCAAAAAATGTCATTCATGATTCAGATAGAACGTAATTTTATTATTAAATATGTTTCATTATTATTATTATTCTTTATTTATAAAGAGCCAACAGATTCTGCAGCGCTGCCCATGGGTACAAGGATAAAAGTACAATGGAGAAACAATACAATAAAATACAACATTTTACAGACAAATACAGGGGGAATTGAGGGCCCTATTGTAAGTGGGAACTTACAATCTAGATGGGTAGGAGGATGGGAAACAGGAGATGGGGACTATAAAGGTGAGAATGATATTAGTGAGGATATAGATGAGGACAACTGTTAGGTAAGTGAAGTTCATTTGTTAGTGAGTCGGGTGATAAGCTTCCCTGAACAAAAAGGTCTTTAGGGAACGCTTAAAGGAGGAGAGGTTAGTGGAAAGTCTGTCAGCTTGAGGAAGTGCATTCCAGAGAGTTGGCGCTGCACAAGAGAAGTCCTGTAGTCTAGCATGAGAGGAGGTAATGGTAGAGGACGCAAGGAGCAGGTCATTGTTGGATCTTAGGTGGTGGGCTGGAGTACATTTGTTGATGAGTGAGGACAGGTAGAGTGGTGCAGCATTGGTGAGGGCTTTGTAGGTCAGGGTGAGAATTTTGAATTTAACTCTGCTGTGAATGAGGAGCCAGTGAAGGGACTCACAGAGAGGTGCAGCAGAAACAGAGCTTGAGAGAGGTGGATTAGCCTGGCAGATGCATTTAGGATGGATTGAAGGAGAGAGAGGCGAGAGAGACGGAGGTCAGTTAGTAGGTTATTACAGTAGTCAAGTCGGGAAATTACAAGGGAGTGGATTAGCTGTTTAGTAGTTTCAGCACTCAGAAACGGACACATTTTGGAGATATTGCGTAGGTGGTTGCGGCAGGATGAAGAGAGCAATTAGATGTGGGGAATAAAGGACAGATTTGAGTCAAGTGTGACTCCAAGGCAGCGGACTTGGGGTGATGGGGAGATAGTGATGCTGCCAACAGTGATGGAAAAATTAGAAACTGGAGTAGAGTTAGAGGGGGGGATTAGTAGTAGTTCGGTCTTGGACATGTTTATTTTTAGGTGGTGAGAGGCCATCCAGGTGGAAATGCCAGATAAGCAATTGCTGATGTGAGAATTGACAGAAGGAGAGAGTGCAGGGGTGGAAAGGTAGATCTGAGTATCATCAGCATAGAGGTGATAGTTGAAGCCATATCTGTTGGTAAGTTTACCCAGTAAAGAAGTGTAAATACAGAATAGTAGAGGACCCAAGACAGAGCCTTGAGGTACTCCGACAAAGGCAATAGAGAGGAGTAGTCGCCAGCAAAAGAGACAGAGAACAATCTGTTAGAGAGATGAGTGAATCCAGGAAAGGGCATTGTCACAGAGCCCAAGAGAGCTGAGAGTCCGTAGGAGAAGGGGATGGCCAATAGTGTCAAAGGCAGCAAAGAGGTCGATAAGATGAGTATAGAGTAGTAGCCTTTGCTTTTAGCAGAAATGAGATCATTAGTAACCTTGGTGAGGGCAGTCTTAGTTGAGTGTTGGGGACGGAAACCAGATTTCAGGGGGTCGAGCAATGAGTTGGAGGACAGGAAGTGTGTTAGGCGATTGAAAACTAGTTTTTCAAGGATTTTTGAAGCTAGCAGTAGCAGTGATATAGGCGGTAGTTTGCAGGAGAGTTAGGGTCAAGGGAGGATTTTTTTGAGTATGGGGGTGACCTTTGCATGTTTGAAGGAGGCAGGGAATAAACTGGTAGAAAGGGATAGGCTGAATATGTGAGTAAGAGCCGGAGTGAGGGTGGGAGACAGAGAAGGTATTAGATGTAATGGAATAGGGTCAAGTGGGTACGCCCTATACTGACAAGATCCGTACCGCCATCTAAAGTCAGTAGTTATGAGTTTTACGTTACAAAGCTGTATCATAAAACTCATAACTAAAATGTTAAAAACTACACTAACACCCATAAACTACCTATTAACCCCTAAACCCAGGCCCTCCCGCATCGCAATCACTAAAATAAAATTATTAAGACCTAATCTGCCGCTCCGGATATCGCCGCCACTAAATAAAATTATTAACCCCTATTCAGCCGCTCCCCGACATCGCCGCCACTAAATAAAATTATTAACCCCTATTCCGCTGCTCCCTGACTTTGTCGCCACTATAATAAACCTATTAACCCCTAAACCGCTGCCCTCCCACATCGCAAACACTATTTAAAGATTATTAACCCCTAATCTTCTGTTCGCCCACACCGCCGCTATAATAAACCTATTAATAACTAAACCGCAAGCCCCCCACAACAAAATATACTAAAATAATTTATTAACCCCTAAACCTCTGACCTCCCACATCACTAACTCTACATAAATATATTAACCCCTAACCCTATCGTAACCCTAAGTCTAACACCCCCTAACTTAAATATAATTAAAATAAATCTAAATAAACCTTACAATTATTAACTAAATAATTCCTATTTAAAACTAAATACATACTTACCTGTAAAATAAAACTTAAGCTAGCTACAAAATAACTAATAGTTATATTGTAGCTATCTTAGGTTTTATTTTTATTTCACAGGTAAGTTTGTATTTATTTTAACTAGGTAGACTAGTTATTAAATAGTTATTAACTATTTAATAACTACCTAGTTAAAATAAATACAGTTACCTGTAAAATAAAACCTAACCTGTCTTACACTAAAAACTAACATTACAATAAAATAAAATAAATTAAATTATTAAAAAAACAATTTACTAAATAAAAAAATAAATAAACACTAAATTACAAAAAATAAAAAATGAAATTATCAAAACTAAAAACTAATTACACCTAATCTAATAGCCCTATCAAAATCAACCCCCCCCCCAGAATAAAAAAACCCTAGCCTACACTAAACTGCCAATGGCCCTTAAAAGGGCCTTTTGTGGGGCATTGCACCAAAGAAATCAGCTCTTTTACCTGTAAAAAAAAAATACAAACACCCCCCAACAGTAAAACCCATCACCAACCCAACCAACCCCCCCAAATAAAAACCAATCTAAATAAATCTAAGCTAACCATTGCCCTGAAAAAAGCTAACCATTGCCCTGAAATGCCCTGGCATTTGGATGGACATTGCCCTTAAAAGGGCACTTAGCTCTTTTACATTGCCAAAACCCTAAGCTAAAAAAAAACCCACCCAAAAAACCCTTAAAAAAACCCTAACCCCCTGGGGGGCGGAGCCTGGCCGTGCGGGTGAATGGCCGCTGATGTGTGAAGCTCCGGCACCAGAGTTGCTCCTAATAGCCCATAACAGAGGGTGTTAATTAAAAATTTTGGATCCTCAGTACAGGCAAGAGGCGCTAATCTCATACACATCCCCCAGACACCGGACAATGTGAGATTCAGACCGGGAACCGCAACGGAGCTACCGCAGGATAACGGCTGGGACATATGGCCTTGGGGACTATACAGGGGGTAAGACCCGACTCTATAAATTAACAGGCTACAAAAGAGACTAAAGTGTTATTAGGAGGCACATTACCTTCGCTAAGACAAACGCTCCCTTAACCGGCACTAACCGCTAACAGAGGAGAGATGTAAATTTTATATGACGCCATTAAGGCCTAGGCCGCAGGTGAACCAGGACACATATAAGAAAGGACAAACTTGAAACCAGGCTGACGGCTATGGCGTGCAAGCACATACCTAGAGTCACCTACTGTACATCTTATTAAAATGCTGAAACATCTATGCTAAAGACAAGGAAATAAAGCACAAACATGGAGTAAAGAAAATAAAGGGAATACTTTTTATTGCTATAACGGCCTGGCGGGAAGATCATTAGATTGGAGTGATATCAGCTAACTAACAGGGGGTGGAGATAATAGACACTAAAAGTACAAAGATCTATAACAAAACACGTTGCATTTATAGCCCTTTTCTTATATACTCTACCTTGGCCTAATAGTATTCCAGAGATGACCTCTAAAGCTAAAAACAAGGGAGACAAGGCACCTAAAAGTCAAAACCATCTACCTGCTTCAGTGAGCACTTTTTTTCAGAGCGCTGCAAACACTCAATCCGAAGCAGAAACACTATCCCAAGGCTCAGTGAGTTTGGATGCCCCAAATGCTCCATCCATGGCTATTTCTGAAGCCTGCGCTTCTCAGATAAAAGCTGATATAGCTAATTTACCCACTAAGGCGGATTTTGATGCCCTCAAAGCCCTCATAACCACTGACATAGCAACCATGAAAAGAAATTTAAACAAGATGGGGCAGAGGATTGAATGTGTAGAAGAAACACAAGAGACCATGAACACTTTATTTGATGAAGTGACAACACAGACCAATGTACATCAAGCCTAGATGGAATCTTTACAAGACAAGATTGAGGATTTAGATAACAGAGGGCGACGTAATAATCTGAGGATAAGGGGTATACCCGAATCAGTAGCACAACCAGACATACATAACTATCTTCAAGGCCTGTTTAAATTCCTAGCTAAGGATCAGGCTATACCTGACATTGAACTGGATAGAGCACACAGAGCCCTAAGACCTCCACCCCCTCCAAACGCACCGCCAAGGGACATAATTATACGGTTCCTACGCTATACAGAGAAAGAAAAAATCTGGCAGGCTGCACGCTCTACTCCCACCATACAATATGTTGACCACAACATTCAGATCTACCTAGATCTCAGCCCCGCTACAATACAAAGAAGAAAAGAGGTCAGGTTTATAACTAAAGTATTACAGGAACACCGAATAAAATATAGATGGGGCTTCCCTTTTAGCCTGATTGTGTCACACGAAGGGCGCACAGTCACCTACAAAACGGAACAAGATCTACCCACCTTAACAGAAGAATTGAACCTGACTTTTCGTCAACCACATCCATCTGATGTGAGAATGGAGGACAGAAGAAATATCAAACAAAGTCAAAATATGCAGGACTCCATTCAGAAATGGACAAAAGTTTTGTCCAAAAGAAAGAAGACGAAAGAGTCGGGTGGTGAAGCCGGGCCCGAAATAGAAGCAGAGACCTGACTTAACATCAGACAGATATGGTTCCAGCACTGGGTGAGATCTTTCCTGTTTACTCTGTTTATTAATCTGAGATAGGAACTTTTGCTATTCAGTAAGATAAAGTTATATGTAATAAACATAGAATCATATATGCCATTTTACAAATTTGCTCCAGATGGACTCAGACTTTCTATAAACCGTTGGAGCACAAACGTGAACTATGTACGGGACTTTTGTTTGCAGGGATCCTAGTACGAAGTTTACCTAGGGCAAAAGCCCACACTGTTATATTGTTAAGTTATTTACAACTGTACTATTGCACTAATCCCTCAACGTTGTTTATGCTCAGAAGGATAGTTCCTTCCAAAGAGCAATGTTATTTGTTATTGTTTTTGTTTATTGTTTTTCTTTTATGTTTATGTAACTGTTTATGTTTTAGTTTTAATTCAAATGACTATTTTAGACTTGACATGTCGACTTGCTTGAGATGCAAACACATAGGCACTGATTTTAGGACCAAAGATAGACTCGGCCCAGAATCCCCACAGTATTTTATTATGGCACCATGGCACAGAAGCGACTCACCCAACACTGAGGCAACTCAACTTAGTTAATCTAAAACAATAATCCTAGTCTGGGAGGGAGAGGTAGCTAGTATTTGAGATGGCAAACACAGCGAATAACATTCATTTTCTCACAGCTAATGCCAAGGGACTTAACAGCCAATACAAGAGGAATCTAGCATTAAGGGATCTTAAACAGAAGAAAGGTGAAGTGATCTATATACAGGAGACACATTTTCTCAAGGGAAGAGAACCTAAAACTTTTGCGTTTAAATTTGGGGACTCGTACTACGCATCAAATTCCATTAAAACAAACGGAGTAGGTATCCTCATAAAGAGAGGTATCCCTTTTACCCTAATTAAAAAACATGCAGATAAATCAGGGCGGTACCTAATTCTAGTTGGCAAATTATATAACTCAATGGTCACCCTGGTGAATGTTTATGCCACTAATATAAAGCAAGATATATTCTTTAAAAGAATCTCTAACTTACTCCTAGAGGTAGCCAGGGGAGCAGTGATAATGGGAGGGGACTTTAACTTAACCTTGAACCCTACTTTAGATAACTCCAATCACTCTTCCTCCACACCACACCGAGTGATCAACATGGTTAAGTCACATTTGAGAGACCTTGCCCTACACGATGCTTGGAGAGTGACATACCCCGACAGGATAGAATATACCTTCTATTCTAACCCCCACCACAGACACTCACGTATTGATTACTTCATGGTAGATGTCACAAATCTATCCAGGGTAACACGACTAAAGATTCTTCCGAACTCATGGTCTGACCATTCAATAGTCAGTTGTGAACTAAATTGGCCACACATCCCTTGCAAACAATACACGTGGAGACTGGATGAGAGCCTACTAGAGGACCTGGTTTATTTCCAGAAATTAGAAAAAGTAATGGGAGAATATTTTGACATCAACACGAACACAAATCCCACACTGGATATTAGATCCATATGGGAAGCACATAAATCTGTGTTAAGGGGAGAAATAATCAGTACACAGTCATACCAGGCCAAACAAGCCAGCAGAACACTAAATGATGCACTACAATTATTAGAGACATTAGAGAAGCAAAGGGAAGTGAATTCTACAGACCCTGTAATCCAACAGAAAATAGTCGACTGTAGGTCTTCGATTAACTCAATGTTGGGAAAAGAATGTAAAATTAGTGCATTTAAATTGAGACAGAAGTACTATGAGGGAGACAATAAATGCGGTCCAATCCTAGCAAGGAAATTAAAACGCAAAATAAATAGGAACTACATTCTCACTCTTCGTAATAGACAAAATAAGGAAGTACACACCTCAGACCAAATAGCAGAATCCTTTAGGGCGTATTACGAACAATTGTACAATTTGAAGGGTGAAATAGAAAACCCCACGGACCAAAATAGGTATATTCAGGAATACTTGAGTAACGTAACTTTGCCCCAACTAACAACAGATCAAAACAACACCCTGAAAGCCCCGATAACTTTTAAGGAGATAAAAGACGTAATAGCCCAATTACCAGCAAACAAAGCACCAGGGCCGGATGGCTTCTCCAACGGCTATTTCAAAAAATTCAGAAACACATTGATCCCCCATATGTTGACACTATTTAATGACATAACCGAGAAGTCACCCTTTTCGACACATAACCTAGAGGCATACATAACAGTGCTCCCAAAACCAGGTAAACCCCCAGATAGACCTGAGAATTTCCGACCAATTTCATTGTTGAACTCCGACCTAAAAATCTACTCAAAAATTCTTGCAAATAGACTAGGAATGATATTACCATCCCTTATTTGTGGTGATCAAGTGGGCTTTATTCAGGCACGCGAAGCAAAAGATAATACAGTCAGGGATATACATCTCATTAACTACTTGCAAGACAAGAAAATACAAACGGCAGTGATCTCCACTGACGCGGAGAAAGCTTTCGACCGCGTCAGTTGGCTTTTTTTACGCAGGGTTCTAGGGAAATTTGGGATGTGTGAAGCATTTATTTCAAAAATCATGGCCCTATACACGCTTCCCACAGCCAAGGTCAGAGTGAATGGGATCTTCTCTGGGGTCTTTAATATCTCAAATGGGACTAGACAGGGGTGCCCACTGTCACCCTTGTTGTTCGCATGCGTAATAGAGGCCCTAGCGACTAAAATAAGATCAAACGTTAGGATAAAAGGTCTCCACATAGCAGAGACCGAGCATAAGGCCCTGTTGTATGCAGACGATATCTTGTTTTTTTTAACATCTCCCTTAGAATCGGTTCCCCAATTACTAAAAGAATTTGACAAATTTCATGTGGCATCTAATTTCCTAATTAATAAAAACAAATCAGAACTACTCCCAATACAATGTGATAAGGCCTTATTAGAACAAACACAAGATATTTGCACGTTTCGTATACAAAAAAACAGTCTAAAATATTTAGGGATCATGCTAGCACCATCCATTCAGGAGATGTTTGCGCTTAATTATAAAACTCTACAGAAGTCATTGATAGCTGACATGTCATCGTGGCATTCCCAACATATTACATGGTTGGGCAGAATCAATACTATAAAAATGAATGTCCTACCCCGTATTCTATACTTATTACAGACACTACCTATTCCCTTACCCCTAAACTTTTTGACTAAAATGCAGAACGCCATGTTCGACTTTATTTGGGATAAAAAAAAAGCAAGGATAAACAGAAAATTAATGTGCGTTCGTATTAAAGATGGGAGGCTGGGGGTTCCCAATCTTAAAAAATACAGACAAGCAGTCTTCCTACAAAGAGTAGTAGACTGGTCCACAAATTACGAATATAAGGCTTGGGTGAGACTAGAGCACGACCTTACAGAGCAAAGACAACTAGGTACACTGTGCTGGCAGAGACGCACAACATTGTCAAATAAAATTAGTCAAAACGCACCTATCCTAGAAACTATTAAAGTATGGGACAGGATACTAGTAGAATACCCACACATATCATCCAGGGCCTCCCCACTAACTCCTCTTTTAGACAATATAGATTTTGCGCCAGGATTAGGATTAATAAAGCCGCATAACAGGTCACAAAAAACGAGAGCCATCATGATGTTACATTTAGGGAACGAACAACATCTGAGAACAAGTGAAGAACTGATCGAGGAGGGGCTCCCCATATTTCGTAATTGGTATTTCCTAAGACAGTGTCATTCATACCTATATAAACATAAAGAGAGGAACAACTTCCTACGCTCCTTAACCCCTTTTGAGGTATTGTGTAACTCAACCTCTCCCATTAAAAGAACCCTTTCCCTCACATACTCCATATTACAAGCCTCATGCAGTATTCCTCATTACATTGATAGCTGGGAGAAAGAACTAGAAATAGAATTGACACACAAAGACAGACAGCAAATTTTCTCAGCAGTAACTAAGGTATCCGCCTCCAGCAAACTAATCGAACTGAACCTCAAAATAATCCAGAGGTGGTATCTTACGCCTGTTAGAATTAGCAAGTTATTTCCTTCATGTAGTGAGCTCTGTTGGAGATGCGGGGAACACCCAGGGACAATGTCACATATTTGGTGGACATGTCCTCCAATTGCAAAATTATGGGAAGAAATAGCAAAAGAGATGTCAGGGATGGTGGGAATCGCTTTGCCTCCGGACCCACGTATCTGGTTATTCAATATTATCCCAAATAAGACCCCAAAGGATAAGAGGAATCTAATTTTTATAGGTAGCAATTGCATAAAACAATGGGTGGCCAAGAACTGGAAGAGCAGAAACATACCTAGTATAGCACAGTGGCTACACACATTTAAACAAATTTTAGACCTTGAAGAATACACATATTTAGTCAATAAGAGATTAGATACTTACACCCAAATGAAGGTACTGTAGGAAGACCACGTAAAAACCAAAGACTACACACCCGTTCAATTAAGGGTGCCTTAGTGGTTAAAAACAACATTTTACTCTAGGGAGCCATGCATTCAGATGTTAAATCAATAGGGTCTATATTATTACATATCCAAGTATTGCAATCATGTCATTTGAAATTAATGTTATAGTTTGTATAATTTGTATAAGTTATATTAGTTTTCATGTTTAGATATATTCATGTTAATAGCAGTACACTAAGAGCACGTAAGATGTATTATGGAAAAGGCATGTACTTGTATTTCTTGGCATTGAACAAAATGTATCCTACCCTTTTCTTTTTCAATAAAACTGCTTTTATAAAAAAAAAAAAAAAAAAACCCTAACCCCCTGACGAACCACTTACAGTTATCGAAGTCCGGATATCCATCCTCATCCAGCCAGTGAAGTCCTCATCCAAAACAAAAACAAATCATGTTAAACTTTTAATGCAAAATATTCTAAAGAAAACCCTATTTAAAGGGACATCAAATGTGACAGTTTGCTGGGCATTTTATTATTGCACTAGTGCTTGCAGAGAAGTGTGTTAGCCTCTTGCAAAAGAGTTAAACACATAGTCAATGTCAGTTCTGAGACAGCAATACACATCTGTGCAGACCCAGATGGGCTCATAGGACATGTTTATTGACAAGCCATTAGTGTATTGCTTTTCTGGAGATGACTTTGACTATGTGCTTAACATTTTGTTGGAGTCAAACACAGTTTTGTGTAAACAATAGCAATATTAAAACTAGCAGCATGCAAGCTCATCACCATCAACAACCTGTGCAGCCAGTGGAAGAAAATATAAAATGTAGGGAAAAAAATCTTGTAAACTCTGATATTTTTGGTACAAACACACACAGATGTTACATTTATTTTGTTCTGAAATATAAATATCATATGATGTTGCTCTCAAAGTGCAAAGAAGTCTTCATCCAGGAAGCCTCTTCAATCTTCATCCATCCGGCTAAATCCTAATCCAAGCAAGAAGAAGTCTTCATCCAGACGGCATCTTCTATCTTCATCCATCCGGCACGGAGCGGGTCTATCTTCAAGACATCCGGCACGGAGCCTCCTCTTCTTAAGGTTGTCGCTGGAAAATGAAGGTTCCCTTTAAGTGACATCATCCAAGATGGTGTCCCTTACATTCCTATTGGCTGAAAGATTTCTATCAGCCAATAGGAATTAAAGGGGAAAAATCCTATTGGCTGTTGCAATTAGGCATTATGATTTTTTCCCCTTTAATTTCTATTGGCTGATAGAAATCTTTCAGCCAATAGGAATGTAAGGGACGCCATCTTGGATGACATCACTTAAAGGGAACCTTCATTTCCCAGCGACGACCGTAAGAAGAGGATGCTCCGTGCCGGATGTCTTGAAGATAGACCCGCTCCGCGCCGGATGGATGAAGATAGAAGGTGCAGTCTGGATGAAGACTTCTTCTCGCTTGGATGAGGACTTCGCCGGATGGATGAAGATCGAAGAGGCCTCCTGGATGAATACTTCTTTCCGCTTGGATGAGGACTTCGCCGGCTGGATGAGGATGGATGTCCAGACTTTTCAGGGCAATGGTTAGCTTAGATTTATTTAGATAGGTTTTTATTTGGGGGGGTTGTTTAGGAGTGTGGTGGGTTTTACTGTTGGGGGTGTTTGTATTTGTTTTTTTACAGGTAAAAGAGCTGATTTCTTTGGGGCAATGCCCCACAAAAGGCCCTTTTAAGGGCCATTGGCAGTTTAGTGTAGGCTAGGGTTTTATTTATTTTGGGGGGGCTTTTTTATTTTGATAGGGCTATTTTGATTAGGAGTAATTCGTTTTTATTTTTGATAATTTCGTTTTTTATTTTTTGTAATTTATAGTGGGGGTTTTTTGTTTGTAATTTAGTAAATTGTATTTCAATAATTTAATTTATTTTATTTTATTGTAATGTTAGTTTTTAGTGTAAGACAGGGTTGGTTTTATTTTACAGGTAACTTTGTATTTATTTTAACTAGGTAGTTATTAAATAATTAATAACTATTTAATAACTAGTCTACCTAGATAAAATAAATACAAACTTACCTGTGAAATAAAAACAAAACCTAAGCTAGCTACAATGTTACTATTAGTTATATTGTAGCTAGCTTAGGTTTTATTTTACAGGTAAGAATGTATTTAGTTTTAATTAGGAATTATTTAGGTAATAATTGTAAGGTTTATTTAGATTTATTTTGATTATATTTAAGTTAGGGGGTGTTAGGGTTAGACTTAGGCTTAGGGTTACATTAGGGTTATGCTTAGGGTTACGTTAGGGTTAGGTTTAGGGGTTAATATATTTATTTAGTGTTAGTGATGTTGGAGACCAGAGGTTTAGGGGTTAATAACTTTAGTATAGTGGTGGCGACATTGGGGGCGGCAGATCAGGGGTTAATAACTGTAATGTAGGTGGCGGCGATGTTAAGGGCAGCAGATTAGGGGTTAATAAGTGTATTTAGGTGGTGGTGATGTTAGGGGCAGCAGATTAGGGGGTTAATAACTGTATGTAGGTGGCGGCGATATCGGGAGCAGCAGATTATGGGTTAATAGTATTATTTAGGTGGCGGCGATGTTAAGGGCAGCAGATTAGGGGTTAATAACATTATGTAGGTGACGGCGATGTCGGGGACGTGGTTTTTATGTTAGGGTGTTAGGTTTAAACATAACTTTTTCTTTCCCCATAGACATCAATGGGGCTGCGTTACAGAGCTTTTGTTTCTGCAATCGCAGGTGTTAGGCTTCTTTTTTGCCGGCTTTCCCCATTGATGTCTATGTGGAAATCGTGTTCTAGCACGTCAAAGCAGCGCTTGTATTTGGGTGCGGTATGGAGCTCAATGCCACCATATCGCCCGCACAAGCCTGCTTTTTGTAAACTTGTAATAGCAGCACTATAGGGAGTTGAAATAACGCCGCTTTTGTGGCGGTCGTTAATTTCCCTATAGCACTGAAAACTCGTAATCTAGCTGTAAGTTCTCACCCCTCAGTTGTTGTTTGGAGTTAATGCCTGAAGAATACTGATATTACTGGGTCTTTGCTCTTCTTTCTCCCCCTAAATTATATTATTTGCAGGAATACTGCAATGTTCTGCTGCCTAAGTCCTGCATGTCTAGGCAAAAGTAACGCCAGTTGTCTTTTGCACAGCGCTGTTAACTAACCCCCCTCGTAGGCATCTTCAGAGGGAGGCATACAATGTCTTCCCTGTGTGGTACATAGATAGATGCAAGTTTCTTTATTTCATTAATAGGTCTATAATTAGTGTCCCCTAATAACTGATTGTGCCCTCCCCTAGAGATGCCTTTGATCCCTCTTTCATCTCAGATGACTACAAGGTTTAAAGTGACATTGTAATGTAAAATTTACATTTCCTAGTTACAACATGTAGTTTTAACACTACTGACCTAGGAGTCTATGGGGCGAATTATCAAGGGCCGAAAGACCGCTGCTCCTTCACTCGTCCGCCCCCTCTGAGGCGGCGGACAGCAATCAGCCCAATCAGCCCAATCTAATATGATTAACAGCCCTTGGCCGTGAATCTGCAGGAGGCGGCATTGCACAAGCAGTTCACAAGAACTGCCTGTGCAATGTTAGTCGGCATTCAGCGATAGCGAATCAGGTCCGCCCGCCATTTGATAATTCGGCCCCTATGTGTTTAACCCCAATTGGGGGCCACAGACTTGTTCAGTGAGCAAATCAGCAGCAGTCACACAACCTAAGTGGCAATTTAACTATGTGCTTAACCCCTTTGTGGGAGTTTAACAGATACCATTGCTGGGTTGGTAGTGCTTAAAGGGACATGAAACCCTCATTTTTTCTTTCTTTCATGATTCAGATAGATCATACAATTTTAAACAACTTTCCAATTTACTTCTTTTATATAATTAGCTTCATTCTCTTGATATTCTTTGTTGAAGAGGCAGCAATGCACTACTGGGAGCTAGCTGAAAGCCAATGACAAAAGGCATATATTTGCAGCCACCAATCAGCAGCTTCTGAGTCTACCTAGGTATACTTTTTTTAAACAAAGGATACAATAAGAACAAAACAAATTAGATAATAGAAATAAATTCAGAACTTGAAGAAAAGCCAGCGAGCCTCAGTTTAAGGTAAAAGAAACCTGTATTCAACCTTCATAGGAACAACTTGTACAGAAGTTAAAACTGCACACCGGCAGTGCTGTCAGCCATGCATCTGACGCTTTTCGGCTAGTATGCCTTAATCGTAGATGCCCAATCAGTGACCTTACACTTCATATATAGTCACTGCAATTACTCTTAATTAAAAAAACACTGTGGCTTAGTTAACTATTTCCAACAGACTTGGCTGATTAATTGTTACGTATACAATAGAGAAGCTAGGTTCAAATTGTGTATTTGACATATTAGTTGTATTCAGCTTTTACATTTTTTATATCTCACCCAATACTCATATTCCACAAATTTTTGTGTATATTGGAAAATATATCTAAATATTTATCATCATAGCCACATGTTGCTTATTTTAAAATATCTATACATCTTATAACCAATATTACAACTATTAGGGGATAGTTAGATAAATAAATGTGCATTTTTAACAACTATGAGAACTCTATAAATCATATTTTTTTCCAGAAATTGATTATGTCTCCACTAATATTAAAACCTTGTGGTCTTCTGGTTCTAAGAAGAAATATCCAGAAGGCTTCATTTTGTATGCGTTCAATAACACACCAGTTAAAGGTGGTAACATTCTTATCATGCATCAGTATGAAATGGCGCACAAGGTCTGAACAATCTACAGTACTCCCTGCTCTATATTATTAAGGTATATATTAGAAATAAATTGGAAAGTTATTTAAAATAGTTTGCTCTATCTGAATCATAAAAGGAAAAAAATGGGTTTTATGTCCCTTTTAAATTACACCAATTTTATACTGCAATGTGTTTTTAATACTAACTAGTTGTGTCATTATGGTCTACTACTGTGTTGCACAATGGTCACTACAATACCTCTTCTGTACGTAAAGCTGCACTGTGCACACAGAGTTATAAAAGAGTTAACTGCAGAGGTACTTGTTGCACACACAGGATGAACAAGTTTAGGCTGTTACTTCCCCTTTCTACAGGCAGAGCACAGTACTTTACTCTATTCAATAGATTTGCCGTTATGAGAACAGTGCCAGTAAGTGAGACAGGCTGTATGGGATCAGCTTTGTTTAACAGTGAGACTTTGATTAGAACTTTGCTTTGGAGTTATTTTTACCTGATTCCTGATTGCAGGGCACATGTTTTACCCAGTGAGTCACCCCCTTGATTCTTTCCCTCCTACTCCACATGCTTTACACTTTTTGGTGTGGGGGCTTGTTTTGTCTCTGCTGCTCTTTTTCTCTGGGTACCAGGACCACAGCAGGCTCATGTCTCAGTGTGTGTGTGTGTGCAGGACTTTTTAGCTCCAAGCAAGACTTTAACTATGTGTTTAACACCTTTGCTGAACCTCTGTAGTACAAAAATGACAGAATGTTACAATTTAGAGCATATAATTTTTGCTCCAGAATGTCTACTTACATTATTTATTTTGCCCACTTTTCCTTTAAGATTCCTTTAAGATTCAGAATATCCGTATGTTGGTTTGTCTTAGGGTATAGAAATGTAAACAAAGACAAGGCAATAGTACCTGGCGGGTGGCTTTGCTTATGTTGTTGGGGCGGGTGGCTACTTTCTGTTAGGCTGAACCATCCTCTTGGTAACTATAATAACATTTAAAAAATGCATTGCCAACAGGGGTGGACTGGGCCAAATGGATAAACAGCAATTTTGGACGTTAATTATTTATATAATATTGCAAATTGGAATACTAGATAATGGGATATGAGATATTACTGGTACGTAGGATTCTATTGGAGGATAGTTTTTTTTTTTATAACAATGACTGTCCCTTATAGGCACGTCTTGTTACAAAGTGTTTACAAACCTCCCAACATTTGTGGCTGAGAATAAGGAACACAGGAGGTTGATAGGAACTGTCACCATTTTGTGGGTGGAGCCTTGTTGGGAGGGGGGATCATGGGTGGTTAGTTGACGGGATTGGAGGTATTTATGGGTGGTCTGTGGGTGTGTCAGTGCAGTTTGTGGGGGTGGGGCTAAGGGAAATTTTGTAAAGAGGGACATATGACTTGTAAAGAGGGACAGAGGGATAGAGCTTAGAATCAGGGAATGTCCCTCTCAAATAGGGACAGTTTGAAGGTATGTCCCTTAAATAACTGTTCAACTCATGGCTCATTTTCACATGCTCTCTGCTGACTTTCATGTTTACAGTTACTACCTAAGTAAGATGACCAAATTGCCACTTTAAAAAGGGACACTTATGAAAAATATATATGTCAGGGCTGTTTCCAGGGCTGTTTAAAGAAATGTTTTGTATAAGAACCCGAACATATGTATTTTTTATATGTGTCCCTTTTTAAAGCGCCAATATGGTCACCCTACACCTAAAGGAGTCATTAGTTATTTATTGTTCCCTTTCATTATTAGTTTTAAGTTTGTTACAAATATTGATTCATTACTTTTCACCTTCTCTTTAGAGCTTAGGCCCGTTCTTCAGACTTTCTCAGTGTTTCATCCCCAACTTCCTCCTCCCCTTCCTTCTGGGTCAGCTGCCATGACTTCCTTTCTTTAAAGGAATAGTCTAGTCAAAATTATACTGTGCTTCATGATTCAGATAGAGCATGCAATTTTAAGCAACTTTCTAATTTACTCCTATTATCATTTTTTCTTCGTTCTCTTAGTATCTTTATTTGAATGTAAGCTAAGGGTAGCGCTTGCTGATTGGTGGCTACATTTAGACACCAATCAGAAAGTGCTACCCAGGTTCTGAACCAAAAATGGGCTGGCTCCTATGATTACATTCAAATAAAGATACCAAGAGAACGAAGAAAAAATGATAATAGGAGTAAATTAGAAAGTTGCTTAAAATTGCATGCTAGACTATTCTTTTAAAGGGACATTAAACACAAAATTTTAAACAATTTTCCAGTTTACTGCTTAATTCTCTTGGTATCTTTTGTTAAAGAAGCATCAATTCACCACTGGGACCTAGTTAAACACATTGGGAAAGCCAATGACAAGAGGCCTATATGTGCAGCCATCAATCAGCAGTTAGCTCCCAGTAGTGCATTGCTGCTCCTGTGCCTACCTATGTATGCTTTTCAACAAAGGGTAACAAGAGAACAAAGAAAAACAGATCATATAAGTAAATTGGAAAGTTGTTTAACCCCTTAACGACCAAGGACGTACGCCACACGTCCTCAAAAAAAATACAGTTAATGACCGAGGACGTGTGGCGTACGTCCTTGGTCTGGAAAGCAGCTGGAAGCAATCCTGCTTGCTTCCAGTTGCTTTCCGGTTATTGCAGTGATGCCTCGATATTGAGGCATCCTGCAATAACCTTTTTTAGCAATCCGGTGCAGACAGAGCCACTCTGTGGCCCTCTCTGCACCGGACATCACCGGCTAAATTCGTTGGTGGGTGGGAGCCGGTTCGGGAGGCGGGTGGCGGCCATCGATGGCCTTGATGATGTGTAGGGGGGCGGGATCGTGGGCGGGGGTGATCGGAGGCGCGCACGGGCGCGCGCGCGTGCACGGGAGGGCGGGGGCGGGCGCGTGCACGGGAGGGAGCGGGTGGGAACCCCTACACTACAGAAAAAAAGGTGTATTAAAAGTTAAAAAAAATAGTATTTATATATATAAAATACATTAGTCAGGGGGTGGGGGATTGGTCTGTGGGGGGGGGGGAAGCTACACTACAGAAAAATAACATAATAATTAAAAAAAAAACATTTTTCTTGCAAACTGGGTACTAGCAGACAGCTGCCAGTACCCAAGATGGCCCCCAATAAGGCAGAGGGGGGGGTTTGAGAGCTGTTTTAGGGGGGATTAGGGAGGTTGGGGGCTAAGGGGGGATCCTGCAAAGTAGCATATGTAAATATGCTAAAAATGTATATATATATTTTTTTTTAAAAAAAACACTTTTATTTTAGTACTGGCAGACTTTCTGCCAGTACTTAAGATGGCGGGGACAATTGTGGGGTGGGGGAGGGAAGGGAGCTGTTTGGGAGGGATCAGGGGGTCTGATGTATCAGGTGGGAGTCTGATCTCTACACTAAAGCTAAAATTAACCCTGCAAGCTCCCTACAAACTACCTAATTAACCCCTTCACTGCTAGCCATAATACACGTGTGATGCGCAGCAGCACTTAGCGGCCTTCTAATTTCCAAAAAGCAACGCCAAAGTCATATATGTCTGTTATTTCTGAACAAAGGGGATCCCAGAGAACCATTTACAACCATTTGTGCCATAATTGCACATGCTGTTTGTAAATAATTTTAGTGAGAAACCTAAAATTGTGAAAAATTTAGCGTTTTTTTTAATTTGATTGCATTTGGCGGTGAAATGGTGGCATGAAATATACCAAAATGGGCCTAGATCAATACTTGGGGTTGTCTACTACACTACACTGAAGCTAAAATTAACCCTAGAAGCCCCCTACATGCTCCCTAATTAACCCCTTCACTGCTGGGCATAATACACGTGTGGTGCGCAGTCGCATTTAGCAGCCTTCTAATTAGTAAAAAGCAAAACCAAAGCCATATATGTCTGCTATTTATGAACAAAGGGGATCCCAGAGAAGCATTTACAACCATGTATGCTATAATTGCATAAGTTTTTTGTAAATAATTTCAGTGAGAAACCTAAAGTTTGTGAAAAAAATTGTGAAAAAGTGAACATTTTTTTTTTATTTGATCGCATTTGGCGGTGAAATGGTGGCATGAAATATACCAAAATGGGCCTAGATCAATACTTTGGGATGTCTTCTAAAAAAAAATATATACATGTCAAGGAATATTCAGGGATTCCTGGAAGATATCAGTGTCCCAATATAACTATCGCTAATTCTGAAAAAAAGTGGTTTGGAAATAGCAAAGTGCTACTTGTATTTATGACCCTATAACTTGCAAAAAAAAGCAAAGAACATGTAAACATTGGGTATTTCTAAACTCAGGACAAAATTTAGAAACTATTTAGCATATTTTTTTTTGGTGGTTGTAGATGTATAACAGATTTTGGGGGTCAAAGTTAGAAAAAGTGTGTTTTTTTCCATTTTTTCCTCATATTTTATCATTTTTTTTATAGTAAATTATAAGATATGATGAAAATAATGGTATATTTTGAAAGTCCATTTAATGGCGAGAAAAACATTATATAATATGTGTGGGTACATTAAATGAGTAAGGGAAAAATTACAGCTAAACACAAACACCGCAGAAATGTAAAAATAGCCTTGGTCCCAAACGGACAGAAAATGGAAAAGTGCTCTGGTCATTAAGGGGTTAAAGGGACACTGAACCCAATTTTTTTCTTTCATGATTCAGATAGAGCATGACATTTTAAGCAACTTTCTAATTTACTCCTATTATCAACTTTTCTTTGTTCTGTTGCTATCTTTATTTTAAAAGCAGGAATGTAAATCTTAGCAGCCAGCCCATTTTTGGTTCAGCGCCATGGATAGCACTTGCTTATTGGAGGCTTACATTTACCCACCAATAAGCAAGCATAACCCAGGTTCTAAACCAAAAATGGGCCTATGCATAACATTCCTGCTTTTTAAATAAAGATAGCAAGAAAACAAAGAAAATTTGATAATAGGAGTAAATTAGAAAGTTGCTTAAAATTGCATCCTCTATCTGAATCATAAAAGAAAAAAATTGGGTTTAGTGTCCCTTTAAAATTGCATTTTCTACCTGAATAACAAAAGAAAGAAAAAATTGGGTTTCATGTCCCTTTAAAGTGTTATTACCTGACTGCTAATAACAAGGACAGACATTGACAGCGATAAACCTCCTCTGAAACTTATCTCTCCAATACCTGTTATTCTATGGAGAGAATTAGCAATAGAAAAACAGGAGTTGATGAGATGGATCTTTTGCAGGAGATGGCGTCACATTTTGTAAATTAGTACCATAGAAAAATCTAAAAACTGAAGAGATTTCTCTCACTGGAAGACATTTTCTCTCCTTTATAAATCTAGGAAAGCAACTCAATTTCAAAACATTTCAAAATTTCAAAACATTCTATGAATTCTGTTCACTTCAGTTATAGACAGTTTGATATGATTTAGTTAAAGGGAAACTGAACCCAATTTTTTTCTTTCGTGATTCAGATAGAGCATGCAATTTTAAGCAACTTTCTAATTTACTCTAATTATCAAATTTTTTCATTCTCTTGGTATCGTTATTTGAAAAAGCAGAAATGTAAGCTTAGCTGTAGCCACCAATCAGATAACGATACCCAGGGTGCTGAATCAAAAATGGGCCGGCTCCTAACATTTACAATCCTTCTTTTTCAAATAAAAATACCAAGAGAACGAAGAAAAATTGATAATAGGAGTAAATTAGAAAGTTGCTTAAAACTGCATGCTCTATCTGAATCATGAAAAAAAGGTGGGTTTCATATCCCTTTAATGTTATCAATAGAAGATAATAGCTGTTAGACAGGATGCTTTTTTAAAGCTATGCCTTGCTATAAAGACATTGCTTGTGCAACTAGGCCACTGCTGGGTACAGTGACCTGATTCTACATTATTAGGGCAGGCTCCAAGAGTGCAGTGTGCTTATTGTAGGGTAACCTGACTGTGTGTTATAAAGACAGACTCAGGTGCTGCTAGATTTCACATATACAGTGACCTCCTGAGTGCAGGCGGTAATAATACTAATCAATAAGGCAGTGCTGGATTTATAATGATGTAACGTGAGAGATCTGACTACATTATTAGGCCAGGCTCATACAGTGCTTAGATTGCAAAGTAAGGTGGCTTTATAACTACATATTATGGGGTCAGGCTTAGATATTGTTGGTATTTTAAAGGGATATAAAACTAATAAAGATATGTAAATTGCAGTCCAATAACAAACGACCTCTTATCTCATCTGCCATAGCTAATTAGTGACATATATAAATTAATTCCTTCACTTATTCAAGCAATCAGTTTCAAGATCCTGTTCAATGGAAAAAGCATAATTTTCAGAGTTAAATTACAGGGAAATTAGGTAAAATAATGCATATTTTATAAATCCTTTTTTTTTTTTAAACTATCTATAATTAAACATTTTATATTATAACCTCAAACTGGTTCATTCCCCTTTAAAGAGAGATAATTTCACTTCTACTGATGACCAAAGGAAGAAAGACGGAGAGCTGGTGAAAGGGGGCAAAGTAAACAATAGTGGTTATATGTACTATTTTGCAATATAAATGTTGTATAGGGATTTCCTTTCTTAAGTGTTATGTGTGACTAATGTAAGGTGACCTTTCTGTTTTTAGTACAAAATCAAGTCGTTCTGGGCTCCAACAGGTGACATCTTTATTATTATTATCAGGAATTTGTAGAGCGCCAACAGATTTTGCAGCTAAATTGTATCATCTCCTGACAACGAAGGGGTTACTGCAGGTGGAAAGGATAACTTCCTCAATTATAGGAGTGATGGGGAATAAGAAGAGGAACCTGATATTCTCCTCCTTGTTGCGAGGGGCTATTTTAGGGTATTAGAAAGGGGAAGGCTTTTATTTGACATACAGCATGCGGGTATCTAGCAGGTGAAGAGGGAAAGCTAAAAGAGGAACCCCCCCCCCCCCCCACACACACACACATGCACTCACAACCCCCCATCCCTCATGACTTGCTCTCACAGAGAGAAATGATGCTGATACTTTAGGTAAATTTCATATTAGTCACACAGTGACTACTTGCCAGGAACTACTGGGGGCCGTGGCTGCCTTTTGTGAACCCTCTATGAATACTGATATATAAGACAATTATATATGCATTTTTTGTAGGATTCTACCCTTGAGGCATAATTGGTCTTAAAGGTACATGAAACCCAAAAATGTTCTGTCATGATTCAGACAGAGAATACAATTTTAATCAACTTTCTAATTTACTTCTATTATCTAATCTGTTTCATTCTCTTGGTATCATTTGTTGAAGGAGCAGCAATGCACTACTAGTTTCTAACTGAACACATGGGTGAGCCAATCACATTCAATATATATATATACAGCCACCAATCAACAGCTAGAACCTAGTTTCTCTGCTGCTCATGAACTTGCCTAGATAAACCTTTCAGCAAATGATAACAAGAGAAGGAAGCAAATTAAATAATAGAAGTGAATTGGAAAGTTGTTTAAAATTGTATTCTCTATCTGAATCATGAAAGAAAATGTTTGTGTTTCATGTCCCTTTAAGTAGTGATTTCATTTAATATAACAGCAAATAATTCAACACTGTGACCTCAGTATTTATCCTGGTTCTTAACTGCTGCCATATAGTGATACAGACAAGTACATGCGTATGAGCCTATCTACCTGCTTTTCAACAAAGTATACCAAGAGAACAAAACATTTTTGATAATAGAAATAAATTGGCATGTTTTTTAAAATGTTGTAATCCGAATTATGAAAGAAAAAAAATAGTGTTCACGTCCATTTAAGTGTAATCTTTATCCATTTGCTACCCCAATATTATGTAAGATATTTCTTCTATACAATTACATATAATGTACATTCCCTTTAAAAGTACATAAATGCACTTTTAAAGCAAACAATGTGTATATGAAATAAGGATTTAGTCCAAGATGTAGGATCAATGACGAGGCTGTCAGGTGTAAATCAAATCTGTATATTCCACAGATATGACCTCCAAAGGAAACAGGAAAAACAAAATACAGGTATGCCTTGACTTACAATGGGGTTACATTCTGACGGATCCATTGTAAGTTGAAATGGTTGCAAACAGAAATTGCATATAAAATGATGAATAACTGCAAATTAGTGTTAATCTACTTACCATGTCCTGTAGAGGTCTGCGCTGGTTTCAGTAAAGGCAGCTCTGTGCAATACTACTGTAAAGCACTCTACATTACTGCAAATCTATTGTAGAACATAATATACTGTATTTGCTTAAAACTAAACACAAAAAACAAACAGGACTACTTTAATAACATTTTTATTTTATTTTGGAAAACACTACAGTAACTATTGTAATCACTTTTATTACTTTTGAATACTGAACAGTACACTAACTACATGTACTGTAATTACCTTTTATTTTTGAATACAGTACTGTACACTGTAATATATTTTGTGTGAATACAGTACTGTACACTGTAATATATTTTGTGTAAATACAGTACTGTACACTGTAATATATTTTGTGTGAATACAGTACTGTACACTGTATTATATTTTGTGTGAATACAGTACTGTACACTGTAATATATTTTGTGTGAATACAGTACTGTACACTGTAATATATTTTGTGTGAATACAGTACTGTACACTGTCATATATTTTGTGTGAATACAGTAATGTACACTGTAATATATTTTGTGTGAATACAGTAATGTACACTGATATTTTTTGAGTGAATACAGTACTGTAAACTGTAATATATTTTGTGTGAATACAGTACTGTACACTGTCATATATTTTGTGTGAATACAGTAATGTACACTGTAATATATTTTGTGTGAATACAGTAATGTACACTGATATTTTTTGAGTGAATACAGTACTGTACACTGTAATATATTTTGTGTGAATACAGTACTGTACACTGTATTATATTTTGTGTGAATACAGTAATGTACACTGTAATATATTTTGTGTGAATACAGTACTGTACACTGTATTATATTTTGTGTGAATACAGTACTGTACACTGTAATATATTTTGTGTGAATACAGTACTGTACACTGTAATATATTTTGAGTGAATACAGTACTGTACACTGTAATATATTTTGTGTGAATACAGTACTGTACACTGTAATATATTTTGTGTGAATACAGTACTGTACACTGTAATATATTTTGTGTGAATACAGTACTGCACACTGTATTATATTTTGTGTGAATACAGTAATGTACACTGTAATATATTTTGTGTGAATACAGTAATGTACACTGTAATATATTTTGTGTGAATACAGTACTGTACACTGATATTTTTTGAGTGATTACAGTACTGCACACTGTAATATATTTTGTGTGAATACAGTAATGTACACTGTAATATATTTTGTGTGAATACAGTACTGTACACTGTATTATATTTTGTGTGAATAGAGTACTGTACACTGTAATATATTTTGTGTGAATACAGTACTGTACACTGTATTATATTTTGTGTGAATACAGTAATGTACACTGTAATATATTTTGAGTGAATACAGTACTGTACACTGTAATATATTTTGTGTGAATACAGTACTGTACACTGTATTATATTTTGTGTGAATACAGTACTGTACACTGTAATATATTTTGTGTGAATACAGTACTGTACACTGTAATATATTTTGTGTGAATACAGTAATGTACACTGATATTTTTTTAGTGAATACTGTATTGTACACCGTCATATATTTTGTGTGAATACAGTAATGTACACTGTAATATATTTTATGTGAATACAGTACTGTACACTGATATTTTTTGAGTGAATACAGTACTGTACACCGTCATATATTTTGTGTGAATACAGTAATGTACACTGTAATATATTTTGTGTGAATACAGTAATGTACACTGTAATATATTTTGTGTGAATACAGTACTGTACACTGATATTTTTTGAGTGAATACAGTACTGTACACCGTCATATATTTTGTGTGAATACAGTAATGTACCCTGTAATATATTTTGTGTGAATACAGTACTGTACACCGTCATATATTTTGTGTAAATACAGTACTGTACACTGTATTATATTTTGTGTGAATACAGTAATGTACACTGTAATATATTTTGTGTGAATACAGTACTGTACACTGTATTATATTTTGTGTGAATACAGTAATGTACACTGTAATATATTTTGAGTGAATACAGTAATGTACACTGTAATATATTTTGTGTGAATACAGTAATGTACACTGTAATATATTTTGTGTGAATACAGTACTGTACACTGATATTTTTTGAGTGAATACAGTACTGTACACCGTCATATATTTTGTGTGAATACAGTACTGTACACCGTCATATATTTTGTGTGAATACAGTACTGTACACTGTATTATATTTTGTGTGAATACAGTAATGTACACTGTAATATATTTTGTGTGAATACAGTACTGTACACTGTATTATATTTTGTGTGAATACAGTAATGTACACTGTAATATATTTTGTGTGAATACAGTACTGTACACTGTAATATATTTTGTGTGAATACAGTAATGTACACTGTATTATATTTTGTGTGAATACAGTAATGTACACTGTATTATATTTTGTGTGAATACAGTAATGTACACTGTAATATATTTTGTGTGAATACAGTACTGTACACTGTAATATATTTTGTGTGAATACAGTACTGTACACTGTATTATATTTTGAGTGAATACAGTACTGTACACTGTAATATATTTTGTGTGAATACAGTACTGTACACTGTATTATATTTTGAGTGAATACAGTACTGTACACCGTCATATATTTTGTGTGAATACAGTACTGTACACTGTAATATTTTGTGTGAATACAGTAATGTACCCTGATATTTTTTTTGTTTTTGTTTACAATGATATATGAATAGCATGAATTCAACATCAAATAAGTAACAAGATATTGATATGAATAACAACAATAATAACAACAATAACGAAAGAACTTCATAGATGATACAACCCCTTCTATAGGGGCAAGGTTATTATGCAAAAGTCTTTTGATTTGAGTGAAGTCCATGAACAAAAGAACGATAAGAAGTTACCCATCTGATATACACATTATTATTTATGAAGTGTAGCAGGATACTCCTCTTACAGTAGGTATTTATGACTAGCTATATATTAATATGAACAGGAACAGCAGTTAGGTGGTAAAAGGAGGGAAAGGGGGAGGGAAAGGGGAAGGGAGGGGAGGGAAGGGAAATTGTGATTGGGGCCTAACAGAGAGCGCTAGAGGTTGTATTAGGTTAGTCTATAAGAATACGCATCTGGGGGGTGGGCGGGGAGGCCGAAGACTCTTTCAGATCCGCCTGCTCCCATATGAATACAATATCTGAGATATCATCGGCCTTACCCTGGAAACTATGATGTATCTTCTCCAGTGAGAGAACATGGTCAACTTCACGGATCCACATTTGTGGAGAGGGGACCTGCGTTTTTTTCCAAAACCTAGGAATTAGGCGCTTGGCGCAATTAAGCATGCATTGCAATAGTCTCTTTCTGTATTGGCAGTGGAGATTTGGTATATCATTGAGCAGGACCATAGTGGGGTTTAGGGTAATATTTGAGCTAAGGGTGTGATTTATATGTGCATTTATTGTGTGCCAGTAGTGTTTAAGTTGAGGGCAATGCCAGAAGACATGGGTGAGGGATCCAATCTCCCCGCAGTGTCTCCAACATTGGAACGAAGCCCCTGAGAAGATGTTATGGAGCCTAACGGGGGTTAGGTACCAACGCATTAGAATTTTGTAGTTGAGTTCAGTTAGTACTGGTGATATAGATGATTTTTTTGTCGATAAGAATATATTCTGTAGCTGCTTTTGAGTAAATGTCACATTAAGTTCCCTCTCCCATTTTGTCATGTATGAAGGCGAGGGTATAGGGGAAGCGTTCTGCAAAATTTTATGAATCAGGGATACATGGGATTTTAGGAGGGAGGGGGTTGTACACTACACTGATATTTTTTGTGTGAATACAGTACTGTACACTGTAATATATTTTGTGTGAATACAGTACTGTACACTGTAATATATTTTGTGTGAATACAGTACTGTACACTGTATTATTATTTGTGTGAATACAGTAATGTACACTGTAATATAGTTTGTGTGAATACAGTACTGTACACTGTAATATATTTTGTGTGAATACAGTACTGTACACTGTAATATATTTTGTGTGAATACAGTACTGTACACTGTATTATTATTTGTGTGAATACAGTAATGTACACTGTAATATAGTTTGTGTGAATACAGTACTGTACACTGTAATATATTTTGTGTGAATACAGTACTGTACACTGTAATATATTTTGTGTGAATACAGTACTGTACACTGTATTATTATTTGTGTGAATACAGTAATGTACACTGTAATATAGTTTGTGTGAATACAGTACTGTACACTGTAATATATTTTGTGTGAATACAGTACTGTACACTGTAATATATTTTGTGTGAATACAGTAAAGTACACTGATATTTTTTAAGTGAATACTGTACTGTACACTGTCATATATTTTGTGTGAATACAGTAATGTACACTGTAATATATTTTGTGTGAATACAGTACTGTACACTGATATTTTTTGAGTGAATACAGTACTGTACAGTGTACACTGTAATATATTTTGTGTGAATACAGTACACTACTGTAATAACTTTTTTATTTTTTTTTTATTTTGGAAAACACTACAGTAACTACTGTAATCACTTGTTGTTTTTGAATAATGTACAGTACATTAACTACATGTACTGTAATTACTTTTTACTTTTGAATAAAGTACTTACACTAATATTTTTTGTGTGAATACAGTACTGTATACTGTAATATATTTTGTGTAAGTGCAGTACTGTACACTGTAATATTTTATTGTGTAAATACAGTACTGTACACTCACTACTGTAATAATTTTTTTTCATAACTATTTTTTTATTGAATTTTTTTTTTACATAAAATACAATAATTTGTCTTTTTTACAGGTTTAGGGTACAAATAAACACAATGGCCATGTTTACATAGTCCAAGTATTCCTGTAGAATTGTAGCATTTCAGTTCTTGATCATCTATCTTGTAGTTGTACAGAGGTGCTGACACTTTTCTGTGTCAGGAAGATATGCCGAGAATGAGTGGCAACAATCAAGAGCATAGTGCATATAAGAAGAACCAATAACAATAATGTTGAAAAAGAAAATAAAAATTAAAAAGAAAAAAGAACAATAAAAATAACAATAACAAACATTTGAGAATCATCAAATTATGTGTTGAGGGTATATTTTAATACATATATTGCAGGTTCTTGGTATTACATAAGTATATATTCCTTAAATAAGGGGTTTCGTAGCTATGGGTAATCTATGAGTTTCTTGGTATAGATGTTTTAAGGATTAGATCGGGATTCCCATACAAACACTAAGTCATGATATTTGTCAAGGGTGTTAGTTAATAGATAATGGTATCTTTCTAGTTTAAGATTTTGGCAAAATTCTTGGAGCCACATTTGTATAGAGGGTGCATCTGATTTTTTCCAGAGCCTGGGTATTAGTTGATGAGCACTGTTTATCATTAGATTAAATAAAGCTAAATGTAGTTTAGATTGTAATTTAGGAGCAAATCTAAACAAGAATATATAAGGATCTAGTGGGATGGAACATTCAAGAGTAGTTTGTATGTAATCTCGCAATGGGCATGCCCACCAAATATGGAATAATGTACCCTCTTCTTGGCACATTCGCCAACACTTATCAGAGGCCCCTGGGAACATATATTTAAATTTTTGTGGAGTTAGATACCACCTAGTTAGTAATTTACTGTTTGTCTCTATTAACTTTACAGAATGTGTTGACTTGTGGAATTTCCTAAATATTGAGTGCCATTCTTTGATTGATAGGGTAAAGGGTAACTCTGTGTTCCAGGCTTTAGTATATGAGGGTAATGAATTGGCTGGAGGTGTCAATGACATTTTGTAAATTAAGGAAGTGGTGTGTTCTATTAGCGTAGTAGAGCAACATAAAATTTCACATGGGCTTTTGGTTCTGAAGAGATCAGATTTATGTGGTTGTGTAGATATAAAATGATCAAGTTTGTGATATCTAAACCATGGTTTAAAAAAGCCCTCTCCTAGGTGTTCAATTGAGTGTTTAGTCAGTATTGTCTCACCTTCTGTGAGAAAGTGTATCAGGAGTAGGGAGTTTAGATCTTGTGTTACAGTATAATGGAATAGTTTTCCTGGTGCAAATTCTGGGTTGCAAAGAATGGGAGTGAGTGGTGAATGTAGAGTGAAGAGGTTAAGATATGTTTTGACAGTTGTTTTCCAGACTTTGAAGGTTTCTAAAACTATTGTGACTATTTTGAGGGTTCTCCACCCAGCAGTAACTACCTTGTTGTGGGATTTGTGTAATATCATGTTCCAGTTGGGCCCATTGTTTAATGTGCAGCTCATCAAAAGAACACCAGTCTATAATTTTATTGAGGAAGACAGCATTACGGTAAGCATCTAAGTTAGGAACCCCTAATCCCCCTTGTAAAGGGTGTAAGTATAGTGTGTGTTTGGAGATTCGGGGTAGTTTTTTTTTCCTCCAAATGTAAGAATTGATTGTGGCTTGTAGTTGAAGTATATAGTTGTTAGGCATTGGTATGGGAAGAGTTTGACGTGTGTACAGCATTTTTGGTAGGATAGACATTTTTACCACTACAATTCTCCCTATCCAAGAAATTGTTTTAGGGAGCCATTGTGACATTTTGGATGTGAGATCTTTTAGCAGAGTTTCATAATTTAATTGTTGTAACTTATTAAGGTTGGGTAAAAATTGGACACCCAAATATTTAAAAGCATGTGTTTTCAATGTAAATCCAGTTTCAGATTTTAAAGCTGACAATTCTGATCCAGGAATAGAAACCGGGAATATCTCGGATTTACTGAAGTTTACAGAGAAATTGGATACTTGCCCGTATTCTTTTAAAATTTTACAAGCTGCAGTTATAGAAGCTTGTGGGGATGTAAGTGTCATTAATAGGTCACCAGCGAATAGTGCTAACCTATAATCTGTCTTTGCAATAAGGAATCCTTTTATGTCGGGAGAATGGCGCAATTTTGATGCTAGTACTTCCATAGAGAGGACAAAGAGTAAGGGGAAAAGAGGGCAACCCTGTCTGGTACCATTGTAAATAGGAAAGGGGTCTGCTAAAAGGTGATTTGCTTTAACTTCAGCAATGGGATGTGTGTACAACACTAATATCTTAGCAATAAATTTGTCCAGGAAACCAAATTTTTGTAGGGTACATTTAAGAAAGGACCAGTCTAAACCGTCAAAAGCCTTTTCGGCATCTGTAGAGAAAAACAATGATGGGATGTTATGGGAGTCCGCGTATTCTAGTAGGTGTAATATTTTAACTGAACCCGGTTTGGTCATTGTGGATCAAGTGAGGTAAAATAGGATTTAAGCAATTTGCCTACATTTTGGCATATCATTTTAAATCCACATTAAGGAGGGATATGGGGCGAACATTTGAAGGTGTATCTGCAGGTTTTCCAGGCTTAGATATCTTGCCCTCAATAATTTACTCTTGCCCTTAACCGAGATGTTGATATAAAACACTGTCTAAACTGAGTCATAAGTCACATAACCTTGCACTTTGAAACCACCTTATTATCTCCATAGTTAGCAATACACTTAGTACACAATATACCTTATTGGTCTAACCCGGAAGTACTTCTTTAGGTGCCGGTGAGATCCTGTTTACATTTTTTTGGTGCCAAAATTCTTTAAATAATTAAACATTACACAAAGCTGGTATTGTCTTGATAAAGGCCTCTTAGAAGGCCGAAACGCATCGAATTTGTGACAAACCAGCCCGAGTTTCTACTTTTTTTTTTCTTTTAGCCCAGCTAGAACGTTTAGTTTTTGTGCATCCATTTGTTTTTTCTTTTTACAGGTATTTCTAAACACCCCTGGTTAGTTCTGGACATGAAGCCTTTTCCAAGCATCTCCAACTCCTGGATTGTTTTACATTGGACTTTCATTTGGGACCATTAGTTCTCATTTCACTCTGGGACATTTGTTGTTTTCTTTTTCTTGGAACGTCCCCTCCATACATCCTTATTTGGTTCTTAGGGCCCTGTGAGGCCCATTATGTACATCTGAGCTCAGATTAATATTCAAAAAATCGTAACACAATTTTTTGAAGTCTTGAAACCAGACATTGTTCAATACTAACGTATGTGCGTTTAGGCATTCTTTTCCAAGCAAGCATGTTTCATTCATATTAAAAATTTCCTCTTGAATGAGCCTATCCAATTCCTCCACAAACTCCTCAGCTGCCTTTATGGGGGATATTTATCAAGCTGTCAACTGTGCTGCATTCGCCGGCACCAATACACGTGCCTAACATTGGCTAACATCACGGCCGTAGACCTGAATACGATCTCCATATTTATAAAAAAAGCCGGCAAAAAGACCCGCACCAAGTACGGGGCGATGAGCATCGGACTGTTGTTAATCAGCAGTCATCGTTCTTGCGTCTGTTTGGCTTTTTACCAACTTTATTTATACCCTGTCAGTAAACGCCGCCACTATACTAAAATGTTTAACCCTTACCCTGCTGCTTCCCGACCCTGCCGCAACCTAAATCAAGTTATTAACCCCTATCCCGCCACTCCCGGACCTCCCCGCAACATAAATCAACTTATTAACCCCTATCCCACCGCTCCTGAACCCCTCTGCCACTAAATAAACGTATTAACCCCTAAACCTCTGGCCTTGCACATCATTACCACTAATTAAACCTATTAACTCCTAAACCACCAACCCCATTCACATCTACATAAACTAAATAAGGCTATTAACCCCTAAACCTAACAACCAGCTAACTTTAAATTAAAATTACAACATCCCTATCTTAAAATAAATTTAAACTTACCTGTAGAATTAAAATAAACTATTTTCAAACTATTAATTAATCTACAATTAAATTAAACTAGCAATTAAATAAACTAAAATACATATTAAAAAAACCTAACCCTACTAAAATTATTTAAATCTACTATTAAACCTTATTACAAATTACTGAATTACCCAAAAAAATAAACGCTAAGTTACAAAAAATAAAAAACACTAAATTACGGGAAAAAACCCACATTATCAAAAATAAAAAAGAATTACACCTAATCTAATAGCCCTATCAAAATAAAAAAGCCACAGCAAGACAAAAAAAAAAACCCTAGCCTACAATAAACTACCAATGACCCTTAAAGGGGCCTTTTGTGAGGCATTTCCCCAAATAAATCAGCTCTTTTACCTGTAAAAAAAAATACAAACACCCCCAACAGTAAAACCCACCACCCAACCAACCAACCAACCCCCCAAATAAAAAACCTATCTAAAATATCCTAAGCTCCCCATTACCCTGAAAAGGGCATTTTTATGGGCATTGCCCTTAAAAGGGCATTTAGCTCTTTTACTGCCCAGACCCTAATCTAAAAATAAAACCCATCCAAAAAACCCTTAAATAAAGCTAACACTAACCCCTGACGATCCACTTACAGTTATTGAAGTCCCGCTTGAAGGATCCATCCAGCTGGCAAGAAGTCTTCATCTGGGCGGCCTCTTCCACCTTCATCCAGCCGGCGAAGTCCTCATCCAGGTGGCATCTTCTATCTTCATCCATCCTGCGCGGAGCGGGTCCATCCTGAAGACATCCGGCGCGGACGTCATCCAAGATGGCATCCCTTGCATTCCTATTAACTGAAAGATTTCAATCAGACAATAGGATTAGAGCTGCAAAAATCCTATTGACTGTTCCAATCAGCCAATAGGATTTGAGCAGCTCTCATCCTATTGACTGTTCCAATGAGGCAATTGTGTGATCAAAGTATATAAATGGCCTCCAAAAAAGGCCTAGTCATTTGAAAATTCAATTCACCCTGTACCATATTGAAAACACAAAACACTACAAAAAAGCTGGCTTTTGGACCTGATGCTGATAACTGCTTGGATGGTCCTTTTCCTCTTTGTCCCGGAGAACACAACGGCTGTTTTTTCCAAAAAGTTGGAGAAGATTTTATCAAGAAAATGTATTAAGATGCAATATGCAATGCAGACTGCAATCACAAATTTAAGACGCATTTTCTTGTTCAGGGTGTTTGGCAGACTCTACTTTTGTGTGATTAGTTGTGCAAAAGCAGGGGGCGGGGTTGCACAGGAATTCTTTCCCATTCAAATCAGTTTTTCTGGTCTGTAATACCATAGGTACAAAAGTACACCATAATGTTATGCAGATACTGATAATTGTGCGAAAGAATTACATGCTGGCATATCCTGCTTTCTATATAATGCATACATAGATACTATTTTTGGTTACTTCATTCAGTTTAATTGTTTATACTTTTCTCACAACTTGATCTCCAATAAATCATCTGGATTTACCAATGTCTGGCGGACATGATACGCTGGATGCCGACAGCATACGCTGTCGGCATTTAACATTACACAAGCAGTTCGGGTGAACTACTTGTGCAATGCTGCCCCATGCAGATTTGCGGCCGCTAGCAGGGGGTGTCATTCAACCCGATCGTATAGGATCAGGGGGATTGATGTCCGCATCCTCAGAGGCAGTGGACCAGTTAAAAGGGAAACTGAACCCAAAGTTTTTTCTTTCGTAATTCAGATAGGGCATGCAATTTTAAGCAACTTTCTAATTTACTCCTATTATCAATTTTTCTTTGTTCACTTGCTATCTTTATTTGAAAAATAAGGCATCTAAGCTTCTTTTTTGGTTGAGCACTCTAGACAGCAATTTTTTATTGGTGGATGAATGTATCCACCAATCAGCAAGAATAACCCAGGTTATTCACCAAAGATGTGCCGGCATCTAAACTTACATTCTTGCTTTTCAAATAAAAATACCAAGAGAATGAAGAAAATTTGATAATAGGAGTAAATTAGAAAGTTGCTTAAAATTGCATGCTCTATCTGAATCACAAAATAAAAAAATTGGGTTCAGCGTCCCTTTAAGGAGCAGCGGCCTTAAGACCGCTGCTTCATAACTGCTGTTTCCTGCAAGCCTGAAGGCTCGCATGGAAACAGGGGCATCAGGGGCCATTTGGCCCTTGATAAATCGGCCCCCATGTGTTCTCTTAATCCACTTAAATTTGATGCATAATTCTCAAAAAAATAAATAAATCATAATTCTTTGTTTCCTTCTTACTATGCATATCATGGACATGAAAATACCAAATCACGTGAGATTATGACACTATGTGAACGTAAACAACAGGAGACACAATGGGGAAGTAAACAGTTTTTTTTTTCCTCCCTATAGGAGTAATTTCAAACCCATCATCATTATTGCTGAATGCTCTTGGGAATTCCCTCTCTTCCTAAGATAATGCTATTTTTAATTGTATGTGTACTTTGGTTTTGTAAGAAAGTACAGAAAACCAAAGTAATCCCCAGAACACTGTTCATAATTAAACCAAGAGTGCTCATGATAATAAAAGAAACCATTATATATATATATATATATATATATATATATATATATATATATATATATATGAAAATAACAAGAGTATTGCATTGAGCAATGATACTTTTTTATTGGACTAACTATACATTTATAAGATGACAAGCTTTCGGAAGAATGACTTCCTTTTTCAAGTCTGAAGCAATACTGACCCAATTTGATGGAATTTACAGATTATATCTTATATATATATATATATATATATATATATATATATATATATATATATATATATATATATATATATATATATACACAAGTATGTGCAAGTATATATGTACAAATTCTAGCATTAATAATAATTTAATACATAAATAAAAAATATGACTCCTAGAAATACAAATACACATTCATTTCTGTGAAAGTATCATATAACAAATAAATATAAAAATAACTTTCTATGAGATATTCAGCTAGATTACGAGTTGGGCGTTATGACTCAAATATCATTGTTATGGGCCATAATGCTTCATTTTCCCTACCGCTGCTATTACAAGTTTCCGTTGCGCCACAAATATCCACATCTACGTTCAAATACCTAACGCTCACCCAGACCCAGTAGTTAATAATATCCCGATAACAAAAACATCCATGAATCACCTCAAAATCATTACACAAAGCACACCTACACTCATACAAACACTCTACAATATTTCATTTTGAAATTAAAATTTTTCATATCAAAATATAACGGATCAAAGTTACGAGATCTCGGGTGTTTTGAAAAAAAAAATGCACACAAACCCATTTTACATTGACTTACATAGACATACGGGAACATACACTCATCTAGCTACATCTACAGTAACTACAAATATTATCACACATATACACAAATCAATACATATAAACAATATACAGCAAATTACGTACACAAAACAGTTTATTATGAAATTAACACGATTCAGCTACTTTTTCACAGAAGAACATGACGTCATTCACTTTACACTGTTGGGTTTTCTTTCTCTTGAAATTTCTCTCCTCCATTGACTTCTATGTGGAATACGTGCTCGTGCACGCGACCGGAAGATTTACCTAACGCACACAAAATGTTTAGACTTTAAAACTCGTAATACCAGCGTTAGAATTGTGGCGCTAATTCATTAATTCTTGCGTTAGTCCAGCTATGACAAATAGATTAAGAAATAGACTATTTCCCTATGGAGTTATGGGTTTTATTTGTGTGAACATCACTACAACATCAAATTTGTTTACAAAATTAAATTACATCAACTAGAAATCACCATCAATTCTATCATTCATCACCAATACGAAATTGGTTGCCAAAATTAAATCATATTAAAACGGACAATTTTTTTTTTTTAAGATTTCATTATTCACAAACAGTAGCCAATTGTAAACACGTCTCATTTACATCTATTATAGCATTTCATTTATTCAACTCATATGCTTGGATAAACAGCATATCTACATAGGCTCACCAGATGATGATTGATGGATGCACATACATGCCTTTTGTCATTGGCTTATACATGTGCACTGATATTCATAAAAAAAAACAGATATAAACAATGAACACATTTACATCATACAACTACATTGGAAGGTTGGTTAAAGGGACACTGAGCCCAATTTTTATCTTTAGTGTTTCAGATAGAGCATGACATTTTAAGCAACTTTCTAATTTACTCCTATTATCAAATTTTCTTCATTCTCTTGGTATCTTTAATTGAAATGTCAGAATATAAGTTTTTGCTGCCGACCCATTTTTGGTGAACAACCTGGGTTGTTCTTACTGATTGGTGGATAAATTCATCCACCAATAAAAAAGTACTGTCCAGAGTCTAAACCAAAAAAAAAAGCCTTGATGCCTTCTTTTTCAAATAAATATAGCAAGAGAACAAAGAACAATTGATATTAGGAGTAAATTAGAAAGTTGCTTAAAATTGCATGCTCTATCTGAATCACGAAAGAAATTTTTTGGGTTAAGTGTCCCTTTAACATTGAATTCTATCTCGGAATCACGAAAGATCAACTATGGATTTAGTGTCCCTTACATTGCGATTTACTCATAATATACCATTAGTAATTACGTACAATAATAACTTATCATTAGAAAATATTAGAATTGTCGCTTTTTTGGAAGGAACAACAATGCTATACTGCTTTATATAAATCAGGGGCCCGATCCGATATGCAGCGTCGCCCGCAAAAGTCGGCGATGCCGAAATTTGCGCTGGTTTGGTATCCTATATACGGCGTAACCTAGAAGTTACGCTCGTATATTTCTGCCTTCGCCCGTAGGTTTTTGGGCCATAGGCAGGTATACCAAACCAGCGCAGTTTGGTATCCAATATACAGCGTAAGGACTTACGTGGCGAAAATGGAGAAATCTTACTCCATTTTCACCTTGCCACAAAATGCAGCCGTAGTAAGCCTTACGCTGTCTATTGGAGCCCAGTAACTCCCTAAACTACCTGCTAAATAAACCTAACACCTAACGCATGCGCAATGTCTATCTACCTGTCAACCGCGATCCCCCGCCGCAATCCCTAATAAAGTATTTAACCCCTAAACCGCTGCACACGGACCCCGCCGCCACCTACATTAAAAGTATAACCCCCTAATGTGATCCCTCTACACCGTCGCATCTACCTTACCTATCCCCTAAAGTGAGCCCCTACCCCGCCGCCATCTATCTTACCTACCCCCTAAAGTGAGCCCCTACCCCGCCGCCATCTACCTTACCTACCACCTAAAATGAGCCCCTACCCCGCCGCCATCTACCTTACCTACCCCCTAAAGTGAGCACCTACCCCGCCGCCATCTACCTTACCTACCCCCTAAAGTGAGCCCCTACCCCGCCGCCATCTACCTTGCCTACCCCCTAAAGTGAGCCCCTACCCCGCCACCATCTATCTTACCTACCCCTAAAGTGAGCCCCTACCCCGCCGCCATCTATCTTACCTACACCCTAAAGTGAGCCACTTACACCGCCACCATCTATTTTAAAAATATTACCCCCTAATTTAATCCCCCTACACCGCCGCCAGCTATATTAACTATATTAACCCTAATTATATTAGGGTTAATATAGTTAATATCGTTATTATATTATATATATATATATTAAGAATAATAACCCTATCTAACTCTAACATCCCTAACTAAATTCTTATTAAAATAAATCTAATTAATATTAATATTATTAATTAAAATATTCCTATTTAAATCTAAATACTCACCTATAAAATAAACCCTAAGATAGCTACAATGTAATTAATAATTACATTGTAGCTATTTTAGGGTTTATATTTATTTTACAGGTAACTTAGTATTTATTTTAACTAGGTACAATAGCTGTTAAATAGTTAATAACTATTTAATAGCTACCTAGTTAAAATAATTACCAATTTACCTGTAAAATAAATCCTAACCTAAGTTACAAATACACCTACACTATCAATAAATTAAATAAACTACAAATATCTAAACTAAAATACAATAAAATAATCTAAACTAAATTACAAAAAACAAACAAACACTAAATCGGATTGAACTTGGATCTGAATGGCTGATTCAATCAGCCAATCAGATTTTTCTACCTTAATTCCGATTGGCTGATAGAATCCTATCAGCCAATCGGAATTCGACGGACGCCATCTTGGATGACGTCATTTAAAGGTACCTCATTCCTCTTATAGTCTTCGTGCTGGATGGATGCTCCGCGGCGGAGGAGCGAAGAAAGAAGATTGAAGATGCCGCTTTGCTTGAAGACATCGCCGGATGGAAGAAGACATTGCCGGATGGAAGAAGACTTCACTGCCGCTTGATTGAAGACATCGCCGGATGGAAGAAGACTTCACTGCTGCTTGATTGAAGACATCGCCCGGATGGACGACTTCACTGCCGCTTGATTGGACATCGCCCGGATCGGATGAAGAGTTTGGCCCGGCTGGGTGAAGACAAGGTAGGGAGAACTTGAGGGGGGTAGTGTTAGGTTTTTTTAAGGGGGGTTTGGGTAGGTTTAGCATAGGGGTATGTGGGTGGTGGGTTGTAATGTTGGGGGGGTGGTATTGTGTTTTTCTTTACAGGCAAAAGAGCTGTTTTCTTTGGGGCATGCCCCGCAAAAGGCCCTTTTAAGGGCTGGTAAGGTAAAAGAACTGTGAACTTTTTTAATTTAGAATAGGGTAGGGAAATTTTTTTATTTTGGGGGGCTTTATTATTTTATTAGGGGGCTTAGAATAGGTGTAATTAGCTTAAAAATCTTGTAATATTTTTTTTATTTTTTGTAATTTAGTGTTTGTTTATTTTTTGTAATTTAGTTTAGATTATTTTATTGTATTTTAGTTTAGATATTTGTAGTTTATTTAATTTATTGATAGTGTAGGTGTATTTGTAACTTAGGTTAGGATTTATTTTACAGGTAAATTGGTAATTATTTTAACTAGGTAGCTATTAAATAGTTATTAACTATTTAATAGCTATTGTACCTAGTTAAAATAAATACTAAGTTACCTGTAAAATAAATATAAACCCTAAAATAGCTACAATGTAATTATTAATTACATTGTAGCTATCTTAGGGTTTATTTCATAGGTAAGTATTTAGATTTAAATAGGAATATTTTAATTAATAATATTAATATTAATTATATTTATTTTAATAAGAATTTAGTTAGGGATGTTAGAGTTAGATACGGTTATTATACTTAATATATATATAATATAATAACGATATTAACTATATTAACCCTAATATAATTAGGGTTAATATAGTTAATATATATATAATATAATAACTATATTAACTATATTAACCCTAATATAATTAGGGTTAATATAGTTAATATAGCTGGCGGCGGTGTAGGGGGATTAAATTAGGGGGTAATATTTTTAAAATAGATGGCGGCGGTGTAAGGGGCTCACTTTAGGGGGTAGGTAAGATAGATGGCGGAGGGGTAGGGGCTCACTTTAGGGGGTAGGTAAGATAGATGGCGGTGGGGTAGGGGCTCACTTTAGGGGGTAGGTAAGGTAGATGGCGGCGGGGTAGGGGCTCACTTTAGGGGGTAGGTAAGGTAGATGGCGGCGGGTAAGGGGCTCACTTTAGGGGGTAGGTAAGGTAGATGGCGGCGGGGTAGGGGCTCACTTTAGGGGGTAGGTAAGGTAGATGGCGGCGGGGTAGGGGCTCACTTTAGGGGGTAGGTAAGATAGATGGCGGCGGGGTAGGGGCTCACTTTAGGGGGTAGGTAAGGTAGATGGTGGCGGGGTAGGGGCTCACATTAGGGGGTTATAGATTTAATATAGCTGGCGGCGGGGTCCAGGAGCAGCGGTTTAGGGGTTAATACATTTTTATTGTTAGGATAGTGAGGGGGGATAGCGGATAGAGGGTTAGACGTGTCGGGCTATGTTTAGGAGGCGTGTTAGACAGTATGGGAGATTTAATAACTTTAGTCAGGTTTTGTAGGCGCCGGCAGTTTCTAAAGTGCTGTAATTCACTGGCGACTCCAGAAATTTGTGCTTACGCAGATTTCTGGACATCGCTGGTTTATCCGACTTATGGCACTTTAGCCTCTGACGGCGCCGTATATAGTATAGCTCGAGTTGCGAGCTGAAACTGCGGGCGGCGGGGGTTACCTCGCTTGCGCCGCAAACTACGATCTTTATCGGATCGCGCCCCAGAATATGTGGGAGAGAATCACAATACATACATAGATGTACATAACACACATTTATCACACAACAGCAAAGCACACATTTATCTTTTTAATCATCACACAATAAGAATGTTGCAAACTAGAACAAGAGAATGAAGATTTGGAAGCTAGACAGGCATGTAGCTAATATGATGACATAATTCTAAGCTTCAACCATACAGATTACAGCATTAGGACTGTACCACCCCTTTCAGCAGTTTCTAACTCAATACTACATATACGTAAATGAGAGGGTTGGAAGATCTTCATTATTATTGCGATTTCAATGGGACACGTAAAATATTTAGATCTCGACAATCACTTATATATAGAATATTATAGCCATTACTTTATCGTTTGTCAACAATATTGCAGCAACATTGATCGATCAGATTCTATGCCATGTCTATGCACACATTATACACAAGTATGCACTTTCATTCATGTTAGCGTGGACGTGTGGTTTTTACTATAAGATCGCGTTTACTAAGGAAACGCATATGAACAAAAATTACGAAGGTGCACTGTATATGTTACATTTTACACTTTCACATTATGATTTGTTGGGGGGGATACATTTCATCAAACACAAGAAAATCTGCCCACTTTGAAAGCATTTGCGCTGCTCAGATACAATCAAATGTATACAATCAGCAATCATTACTAACACACTACCATTGGACATATTGCACTATAAATCCCTCAAACAACATGGCCAAAGCGTCCCTTGTGATCGACATTGTATCAAATCGCTTTTGTGTTTTTGCATACCTTGTTACTCCTTGTGTGTTTGCTCTGCTGTTTAGCTTTGTGCTGCTTGGCTTGATCCCCAGTTAGTTGGTGCTGGTGCTGTTGCACAAATTGTGTACAACAGAATCAGGCGTGCTCGGCATCTCCAAGAGAGGCGTAGGGCTTTTCTGATCAGAGGTCCTCCTGTTCACAGGGTGAGGCCCACCTTGGATAACATGAGCGATTTCGAGGTTTATGACAAGTATAGGCTCAATCAAGAGCAACTCATGAGCCTTTACAAAGTACTTAAACCTCATCTGGAGCCACGTAAATGTATGCAGACTGCAATCCCTGGCATGACCAAGATGCTAAGTTGCATACACGTCCTGGCCTCCGGAAGTTTTCAATCCGGAGAGGGGTACATGCATGGGCTGTCTCAGGGTACTTTCTCTGTGGTTTTTGACAATTTTCTGGATGCTTTGTAAGCTTTACATTAGATTCCCTCAAAATGATGGCGATTGGAGGAGCATGAAGAGGGAATTCTATGCAATAGCTTGAATGCCCAATGTGTTGGGAGCAATAGATTTCACCCACATTGCGCTGCGTGCTCCAGCAGATGACCAGCCCTTCTGAAATTGCAAACACTTTCATAGTCTCAACGTTCAGCTCGTTTGCGACTCTCGGATGCGGATTATGAATGTGTGCGCAAATTTCGGTGGGGCTTGTCATGATGCCTGTATCCTCAGGCAGTCCTCACTCTGGCAGCAGTTTGAGGACAGACAGTTTCCCCATGGGTGGCTCATTGGTGAGTACTTGTGCCCAGCATGGTTCAGAATTTAGACAATTGCCAATTGTGTTTGTGTAATGTGCAAAATGTGCAGCTACAGTATAGGATGCGCTTTAACCATTTAATTGTCTCTTTCAGAAAAATGACTAGTTTTAGCTCCAAACAGATATGTAGCAGGTCCTAGCTTAAATGTGCAGCTATAGGATGCGATTTAACCATTTCTTTCTCTTTCAGCAAATGTCTAGTTTATGCGAAAAACGCATATGTATCAGGTCATAGCTTAAATGTGCAGCTATAGGATACGCTTTAAACATTTAATTGTCTCTTTCAGCAAATGTCTAGTTTTAGCTATAAACAGATATGTAGCAGGTCCTAGCTTAATGTGCAGCTATAGGTTGCAATTTAACCATTTATCTCTCTTTCAGCAAATGTCTAGTTTATGCGAAAAACGCATATGTAGCAGGTCATAGCTTAAATGTGCAGCTATAGGATGCGCTTTAAACATTTAATTGTCTCTTTCAGCAAATGCCTAGTTTTAGCTCCAAACAGATATGTAGCAGGTCCTAGCTTAAATGTGCAGATATAGGATGCGATTTAACCATTTCTTTCTCTTTCAGAAAAGTCTAGTTTATGTGATTTTCGTGTACACAAATGCATTGTATCTTATTGGCATGTATTTTAATATAAACATTTTGTTATGTTCATAATTTATAGGTGATTCGGGTTACATGAGCTGGCCTTGGCTCATTATACTGTTGCGTAACCCTGCAGACAAGGCCCAGGAGCGCTACAATCGGGCGCACAAGCGGACTAGGGCTGTAGTGGAGCGGATGATTGGGCTCCTCAAAATGCGCTTAAGATGCCTGGACAGGTCTGGAGGAGCCCTCCAATACAGCCCTAGGAAGGTGGCGAAGATCGTTATAGCCTGCAGCATCATTCATAACATAGCTCAACGGAGCCATCCAGGCACCCTGAGCCCTCCTCTAAGATGAGGAGGACAACCCAGTTCTAGAAGGGCCATTCCGGGACGAGGGGCTAAATGTCAGAGACAACATCACCAACCATCAAGTTATATAGGAGCATTGTCAATATGTGTGAATTTTAGGAAAATGAGAAGTAGAGAATTGTGCAAAGATGTTAAGATTGTTCAACAAATGATTATATCCAAATATAATTTTATATTTTTCTTATCATAGGTAATTTATACATCAGATGATTCTGGCATTGGCTCCTGTAATGACTTCACCAAAGACAACATCAGATGGTAAGTATACACAATGTATGGACTGGGGGGGGTTTGCACAATGATCCATCATATGGCTTACAATTTTAAATGTATTATTTAGTTTACACATTATTAGATTTTTAGATAATCAGAAAGGGATACTCTGAAGCACATAGTATTGCTAAAGTCATACATCAGAGGTTAAGTCTGCACAATGTATATGACTCAGCTTCACACTTGATCGATAGAACATAACACAAAGACGCTACATACGCTTAGTAAGCTATTGATCTAAATAGTTTAGGAAATGGTTAGGGGGGATGCAGAACCAAGTCAAATTTTTTTAATGATTTTATTTACACTTTATTTTCCATTAGGGAGATGACTTCATCTACAGACTGAAAGTGAAGAATCCCAGACTGAAAGTGAAGAATCCCAGACTGAGGGGCCTATTTATCAAGCCATCATCCGCAAATACGCTGGAATTCCGCAGCGTAACTGTGGAGAGCTTGATTCACCTTATTTATCAAAGGCTACAGACCGGCAAAAGTAGAATTTTGTTACGTAACATACGATCAACCGGTTTCAGTCCGACACAGATCGATGCTTACGTCACTACAGATGTTCCGAATGCAAATTCGGCACTATCTGACTACTTTTGCTAGTTATCAAATAACTACCAGGTAAGTTAGCCACTATTCCGGCCCAGTGTACCTGCTTTTCAATCCGCCGCCCTGGAGGCGGCGGATGCCATAGGAATCAATGGGAGTCTGAAAACAGCGAGAGCTATGTTCGCTGTTGCCCGATATCCCATTGATTCATAAGGGAGATTATAAGTAATGTTTACACCTAACACCCTAACATGTACCCCGAGTCTAAACACCCCTAATCTGCCGCCCCCTACACCGCCGCCAAGTACATTATGTTATTAACCCCTAATCTGCGACCCCTTACACAGCCACCACCTACATTATACTTATTAACCCCTATTCTGCCGTCCCGACACCACCACAACCTACATTATACTTATTAACCCCTAATCTGCCGCCCCCTACACCGCCGCTACCTACATAAAGTTATTAACCCCTATCCTGCCTCTCCCGGAGCCCACCACAACTAAATAAAGCTATTAACCCCTAAACCGCCAGCCCCCCACATCGCCATAAACTAAATTAACCTATTAACCCCTAAACCTAATAACCCGCTAACTTAATATTAAATATTAACTCATCCCTATCTTATTATAAATTTTAACTTACCTTTAAAAATAAATTCAACTATATTAAACTATTAATTAATCTACCCTAAATATTATACTAAAATTACCTTAAACTATATTAAAATAATAATTAATCTACCCTAACTTTTAAACTAAAATTACATTAAACTACAAATTAAAATAACTATATTCTATATTTAAACACCTAACCCTATTTAAATAATTTAAATCTATACTAAAAAATTACTAAGTTACAAAAAATATAGAATATAGTTATTTTGATTGATTGATTGATTGGAACAGCCAATAGAATGCAAGCTCAATCCTATTGGCTGATTGGATCAGCCAATAGGATTTTCCTACCTTAATTCCGATTGGCTGATAGGATTCTATCAGCCAATCGGAATTGAAGGGACGCCATCTTGGATGACGTCACTTAAAGGAACCTTCATTCTTCAGTCGCGTCGGATGGAAGAGGATGCTCCGCGTCGAATGTCTTCAAAATGGACCCGCTCCGCTCCGGATGGAAGAAGATAGAAGATGCCGTCTAGATGAAGACTTCTGCCGGTCTGGATGTCCTCTTCTGGCCGGATCGGATGACGACTTCTGCACCTCTGGAGGTCCACTTGTGCTCGGCTGGGTGAAGATGGCTCAAGGTAGGGTAAACTTTAAGGGGGTAGTGTTAGGTTTTATTAAGGGGGGATTGGGTGGGTTTTAGAGTAGGGTTGGGTGTGTGGGTGGTGGGTTTTAATGTTTGGGAGGTATTGTATTTTTTTTTTACAGGTAAAAGAGCTTATTACTTTGGGGCAATGCCCCGCAAAAAGCCCTTTTAAGGGCTATTTGTAATTTAGTATTGGGTAAGCAATTTTTTTATTTTGGGGACTTTTTTATTTTATTAGGGGGATTATAATAGGTGTAATTAGTTTAAAAATTTGTAATTTCTTTTTTATTTTCTGTAATTTAGTGTTTTTTTTTCCGTACTTTAGTTTATTTAATTTAATTGTAATTAATTGTAGGTAGTTTAGGTAATTAATTTAATTATAGTGTAATGTTAGGTGTAATTGTAACTTAGGTTAGGGTTTATTTTACAGGTAAATTTGTCTTTATTTTAACTAGGTAGTTATTAAATAGTTAATAACTATTTAATAACTATTTATAAAAATAAACCCTAAGATAGATACAATGTAACTATTAGTTATATTGTAGCTAGCTTAGGGTTTATTTTATAGCTAAGTATTTAGTTTTAAATAGGAATAATTTATTTAATTGTAGTTATTTTATTTAGATGTATTTAAATTATATTTAAATTAGAGGGGTGTTAGGGTTAGACTTAGGTTTAGGGGTTAATAACTTTATTATAGTGGCGGCGATGTTGGCGGCAGCAGATTAGGGGTTAATAATTTAATATAGTTGTGGTGACGTTGGGGGGGCAGATTAGCGGTTAATACATATAATGTAGGGTTCGGCGATGTTGGGGGCGGCAGATTAGGGGTTAATACATATAATGTAGGTGGCGGCGGTGTCCGGAGCGGCAGAGTAGGGGTTAATAAGGGTATTTAGGTTGCGGCGACATTGGGGGGGGCAGATTAGTGGTTAATAAATATAATGTAGGTGTCGGCGATGTTGGGGGCATCAGATTAGGGGTTCATAGCGATAATGTAGGTTGCAGCGGTGTCCAGAGCAGAAGATTAGGGGTTAATAATATAATGCAGGTGGCGACGATGTCCGGGACGGCAGATTAGGGGTTAATAAGTGTAAGATTAGGGGTGTTTAGACTCGAGGTTCATGTTAGGGTGTTAGGTGTAGACATAAAATTCCTTTCCCCATAGGAATCAATGGGGCTGCGTTAGGAGCTGAACGCTGCTTTTTTGCAGGTGTTAGTTTTTTTTCCAGCCAGCTCACCCCCATTGTTTCCTATGGGGAAATCGTGCACGAGCACGTTTAGCCAGCTCACTGCTACCGTAAGCAGTGCTGGTATTGAGGTGAGATGTGGAGCTAAATTTTGCTCAACGCTCACTCTTCTGTGTCTAACGCCGGCTTGAAGAAAACTTGTAATACCAGCGTTGTCTTAAGGGAGCGGTGAGAAAAAAAGGCTTGTTAGCACCGCACAGCCTTACCGACAAAAACACGTACTCTAGCCGAAATTTTTTATATTTTATTTATTGAAATACATATTTGATACATATCTCTAAGATAAGAAGAAATACATCCATCTAATATTCTGACATGTAAACAAAATATTAGTCCCATGACTGTTAAAGTATCTATTTTACAAGCACATGCCTGATATCAAATATACTAATTTTGACTAATTTATTGAATGAAAAAATATCAACACAGCTTAAGCAGATAATGTTAAAGTCAAGTATCTTACAAAAGTTAAGGGGGAGTTAGATACAGCCATCTATGATTTGGTTGTGTGATTTTGAGATGTCAAAATCCTAAAATGTTTATGACGAGGATATGCAGTATAAAGTATACATGACAACTTTGCTCATTTCACTTTTAAGAAACGAAAGTGTTAAACTTGTTACATTAAAGTGACAGTGTAGTTTAATGTTCTATTTACATTCTAATATCTCTAATCTTTCTTAGGTAACAAAAACCATTCTTAAAATAAATAGGTTATTTATTATGGTTTAATTATTTGAAAGGTAATCTAGTTTAAATTATCTTTAAAGAAAACGTAAGTTAATTTTACATTTATACCAAGCTAGTTATTGTATGCCATATTGATGACTTTTCACTCTACTGGAGTCATTTGAAGGGTCAGTTAACTATAGATATATCAAAATATAATTTCTAACAATTTCTATTCTGTTACCCTTGATTTTAATTTAGTTTATTTCTCCAGTGTTATCTCCACCTATTCCTAATGGTTTTGTCCTTAAAGGGACATTAAACCCAAAATTTTATTTCATGATTCAGACAGAGAGGCCTATTTACCAAAGGTCTGTCGGACCTGATCCAACAGTGCGGATCAGGTCCGACAGACCTTGCTGAATGCTGGTGCAACGCTGCCCCCTGCAGACTCGCGGCCAATCAGGGGGTGTCAATCAACCCGATTCAGAGCTTGATAAATGGGCCTCAGAGAATAAATTTAAACAACATTCAAATTTAATTCTGTTATCTAATTTGCTTCATTCTTTAGATATCCTTTGTTAATAAAATAGCAATGCACATGGGTCAGCCAAATACACAAGGCATCTATGTGCAGCCACCAATCAGCAGCACCTGAGCCTATCTAGATATGCTTTTCAGGAAAGAATATCAAGAGATAAAAGCAAATGAGATAATAGAAGTAAATTAGAAAGTTGTTTAACATTATATTCTCTATCTAAATCACGAAAGAATAAATTTGGGTTTAATGTACTTTTAAGGCAAAGCTGTATAAATACAGCCATTCTAAGATATTTCACTCACAGTGGGGCATACAATACATAAGGTAATACAAATTACAAATGTTTTATACTGATTGTTTGACAGATATACGAAGTATGGATTTGTCTAAACATGGGATTAAGTTAGGAGTTAGGAGATCAGACTATCCATCCAAGCTAATACACATATTTGTGGTTTTTGCTTCCCAATAATAATTCATAGACCAACATGAACCATTTAATTCCATGCATTATATACTCTGCTGATAATAAAAGAATAAGGAATTGTAAACACATTCATTGCTCAAAATATTATAGTATACTGTCCCTTTAAGAGTCTGCACTGAATCATTTAAAAGCTCTATGAAAGGATGGAGAAGTGGACATTTTACAAACAAGGTTCTCACACAGGTCAATCGTATATTCATATAACAGGATCAAATATGCAATAATTAGTAGTGTATTAAAGTAAATATCTTTTTGGTTTACTGTCCCTTTTATATATATATATATATATATATATATATATATATGATATATATATATATGACATGAGACACTTCCGGTTGTAAATCACTGGAACGCAAAATGCGCTCCATTCACGAGTGTTTGGCGGTTTATTCTGGGGCACTAAGAGGTACACAGGTATTTTTCATTGATGTAATTGATATGTTAGTATAAATATAAGCTGTATTTCACACGTTTGTTATGCTGATGACGGGGACAAGCTCCTTGAAAACGTTTCAATAAAAAAGAGACTTTTGTTGTTCTCACATTAACGAAAGACCTGAGAGTGCTGTTATTTGTATTGGAGATATTTAAAGCATCACTGCACCCAGGCAGGCGACCTTGGGAGGGTATATCCTGTGATAAAGGGACGGTATTGTATTTTGACATACACAGTGATACCCCCACCACCGGACTGGTGACTATCCAGAAAAAACTCTTTTCTTTCTTTTTTGCTACTGTTGACTAGCTAACATCTTTAAAATATTGGACACTCATGAAACCATCAGTGAATTGTATAGCCATTTGAGCCAAGAAGCACGTGTGTATTTGAACTACATAGCATAAATTGCATATATAATATGGAACCTATTTTTCCCCCAATATCAGCACTACCACCACCAGGAAATACAACAGTGCAAACAGAAGAAACCCCGGGAGAACATGCCTTGGTGGCACAGATAGGCACGGTGACTTACACGCAAGATGATGCAGCAAGGATTCTGTTCGCCCCTATCAACAGAAGTACCGGTGAGACCCCTATAAATTTATATCACAACCTACTGAAACTTAAAAAATGTGAAATAGACCTTATGTTACACGCTAGTTACCTATCAGAATACTACAGATTGAGCAACATCCCTAGGGGATTCAGGGTTAAAAATATCCCAACCATAGGGCGTGACAACCCTGAATTTAGGAGGAAGTGGTGTCACATTTTGAATAAGTGCTCACTAGATTTGGTGCTCCTAGTAATTGAGGAGGTTACAAACATACTAGTAAAGGTCAAAATAGAAATAACAACCTTTGAGGAGGCACACAACACCACACTCACACTAGATCAGCAAGAAAACTGGTTACTTAAGTTGAACCAACAGATAGAAAAATATAGAACTGATCTTACAGTGTTCAAAAACAGAAAACTTGACTCTGTAAATGCAGACTACACGCATGGTAGAGTATATAAATGGTTAACCAACACCACAGAAGGCAGAAACAGGAGAACCTATAGACCTAGACGAGTACAATTTGCAACAATCGATACAAGTGGGGCAGAGTCTTCCGAAACAGACACCAGTACCTCACACATGAACCTTATGTCACCAGGAACATACACGCCTCAAACAACACGTGGGGACATATATGCACAAAGGGGACACTCCACTCCAGATCATTTTTTAGGAGTGACCACCAGGTCACGGGGAGGAGGAGGAAACATAGGCCGCATATCAGGAGGGCGGGGAGGAAGGTACAGGCCAGCACGCCGCAGCAGAAGGAGGACATAATAGTCAATCTTAGCAAACATACACTTACACCAGCAGAAAGACAAGTCTTTAATAAAGGCCTAACATTTGTGCCAAGTCATAAAACTACAGAATTAGAACTCAAAATAGACATGTACAAACATAACAGAGTTCTAAAAATTAAAGAATTCTTCCAAGACACCCCCCACGAGAAACAAGCATGTCCCCGATAGATAAATGCAAAAAGGTAAGCACATTTGAACCACACAATAATAGTGCTTCTACAAAGACTTATATAAGACTCATAACACAAGATCTTGAACTAGAAAGGGTCAACAAAAAATGGACACACACAACCTAACACAAGAAGAAAGACAAGCTATCAAAACCTTGCAGGATGATCACTCACTAGTCATCCACCCCCAGATAAGGGCGGGGCGATTGTCCTTTTGGACTACACAGACTATAGAGAGGACATCCTGCAACAGTTAGGTGATGTTGATACATATACCACACTAACAAGGGACCCCACGGGTAGATACAAAAAAGAATTGGACCAGATCCTAAAGTTAGGATTCGAACAGGGATACCTTAATGAACATCTATATGAATTTTGTACAACTGAATATCCAAAGGTCCCTATACTATACACCACGCCCAAAATCCATAAAACCATGGAACGACCACCAGGGCAATCAATTGTGTCGGCGGTACAATCCATGACGCAGCCAGTGGCACAACTTCTTGATATCCTGCTGCAACCAACAGTGAAAAAAATCACTTCTTATATCGCTGACACAAATGATCTCATACGCCAACTGAGGGATGTTGCTGTGGAGACTGGGGACATCCTGGTCACCCTGGATGTCAACAGTCTCTACACCATCATCCCTCATGACAAAGGATTAATAGCGGTTAGGAACCACCTCATTGAAGATACAGAATATGAGGGACCCCCGATTGAATACCTCATGACATTAATGCAATTCTGCCTTACACATAACTACTTTCGTTTTGAGACCCAGTACTACCTGCAGACATCAGGCACGGCGATGGGGTCAAATATGGCCCCATCGTATGCCAACATTTATATGTCTGATTTTGAAAAAACATTCCTTTGGAATAAGGACATAACATCTATAATTTTCTATGTAAGATATATAGATGATGTCTTTTTAATCTGGAGGGGAGGACAACACACACTACTTGAATGGTTTGAACATATGAACAGCACAGCCACACCGGTGAGGTTCAAAATAACATACAGTGAAACTGAAATACATTTTTTGGACCTTAATGTTTACATACAAAATGGAACATTGGGTACCACACTCTATCACAAACCTATCGATAGGAACTCCATTCTATGTGCAAATAGCTGCCACCCACCAGCCTTACTCAAAGGAATTATTAAATCACAAATGATACGAGTAATACGCAATAACACAAGTAAAGCCACAGGGGTCTCCCAACTTCAATATATGAGGGACAAATTCATACAACGGGGGTACAAGAAGAGTACAATAGATGAAATTCTACAAGAAGTACTACCGCACACACAAGAGACTCTTATATACAAAGAAAATACAACAGAACCATCCAACAGGCTCATAATGGCTACTACATTTTCACCCAACACCACTGAGGCTGGCAATATCCTGAGAAGACATTGGCCAGTGGTACAATCGGATCCTAAACTAAGATTTGCACACAATCTTACACCCATGATTGCATACCGGAGGGGCACTAATCTAAGAGATCTCCTGGTAAAAACAGATCCTAAAAGATGCTATCTGAACAAAGAAAAGATCAACATCAAAGGCTCATATAGATGCTTAGGCTGTACCACATGTAACGGCCTGATAACTACCAAAACTTTCCATCACCCGCACACCAATCAAGTGTATCACATCAAGCATTCCTTATCGTGTAATACAACACACGTAATCTATCTACTCTTTTGCCCATGTGCCCGGTTCTATATTGGAAAGACCAGTGGCACACTACGTGAAAGAATGGCCAACCATAGGCGGGCGATACGTGTGGCACTCGACACAGGAGAGTCTGAGCAACCTGTAGCCAGACACTGTGCACAAAGACAACATCAGGTATCCAGCATTAGATACATTTTAATTGATCATATCCCCCAGTTGGAAAGAGGAGGAGATCGTAATAAAGCCCTACTCAGAAGAGAGGCAGAATGGATGTACAGATTAGGAACGATACATCCAGGGGGGCTCAACTCGGCACCAGACTTCAAGGCACTGATATAGGTAGGAGATACAAACTAAGGTACGCCATTAAGATATTGTGCACCATATCAAGGATGGATAGGGACACAGACCCCAAGGGGGGTAGTGCCCCAATCATACTCCTATGATCAGAGTAAGGGGGGACACGAGAGTGACTTCCACTACTCTTTGGATAAGACACATATCAGGCAAGTTACCACTATATATCCACTCCCAAAACCTACATAGACAGTAGCCAATATGAATAGAAAGAAACTACAAACATGGACACTATCCAAACCCAGGAAGGAAGGAATAAAGCAACATTCAAATACAAGAATGGAATCCAAAGGAATATAGATCTGATACACAGGAGCTTAGAAGAAAAGCGAATCCTTAGATGTGTAAATTCTAGAGAGCCCACATATGAGCAAATTTTGGAAAAACATACAAGGATCATAAAAACTATCAAAACATACGGAAAATGGTGACAAATAACCAGTATTAAGATGATATCTCAATATATATAAAGCACAGATATCAAAATTTGATTCTACAACTATATGCTGATAGCATGTATGTAAATAATTAATGTTATGTTTAAAGTTATTTTATTATTTTATCTCTGGGCAGACATGATCAATGGTTAGAACAGGTTGATCACGATCGACTTGTGATATCTACTTGACATGGAGTAAGAAACAAATATGTAAATAGTGGGGAGAATGACAATGTATGTAAGATGTAGTGTGGTAAACTGTCAAGATAGGGGTCTACAACAGATAACCGGTATAACAGACAGTAAACATTATGCCTTAACAAATAAATAATATAGAGCAGGGATTGTAAGATCATAGACTGCTCAAATAAGGCATCACAGGGTTACCAAGACAACCCAGATAAACAATTGGTCAAAAAATAGCAGGAATATGCGTTTACACAAGAGACCATAGTAATATACACAGAATAATTACCCACATACAGTCACAAATACACTATGTAGATCACAGAGTGATTAGTTAATGCAGAGATAAAGTGGCTGCATTGACGTAATAAGCCTATAATAAAAACTTTCGATGATAGATATATATAAAAAAATTTTTGAACATTAGGCTAATCACAACACTTGAAGAAAGTCACAGGGATATAAAAACACTTTATTACACATAGTTCGCACCAAAAAAGATTATGATCTGAGAATCAAAGATAATTTACACGGAGAATGTAAAATATTACAGACCGGAAGTCATGTGACATGAGACACTTCCGGTTGTAAATCACTGGAACGCATAATGCGCTCCATTCACGAGTGTTTGGCGGTTTATTCTGGGGCACTAAGAGGTACACAGGTATTTTTCATTGATGTATAAATATAAGCTGTATTTCACACGTTTGTTATGCTGATGACGGGGACAAGCTCCTTGAAAACGTTTCAATAAAAAAGAGACTTTTGTTGTTCTCACATTAACGAAAGACCCGGGAGTGCTGTTATTTGTATTGGAGATATATATATATATATATATATATATATATATATATATATATATATATATATATATATATATATATATATAAAATCATATATTTAAATATATTTTACATATTCACACATGACTGCATATTTAAAAAATAAACTTAGTTTTAGTTTAGAGCTTGTGATATTTCATTTTTATTGAAAGGGAAATGACAAAAGAATCTAATCTTTCATGATTCAGACAGAGTAGATTTGAATCTAAAATAAAAATGGACTTTAATAATCACATATAGTTTATTCTCATGTTATCCTAAGTTTGCACAAACAAGATGCATAGGCTTATGATCAGCAAAGCATTACAGGGAAATATCTACTTATTTGTGGGTGGGCAACAATGCATATTTACAATGTTTAGACAGATGTCTTTATATAAATTTAAATATTGCATATCAGCTCATTAAAGGGACATTAATCCAAAAACGTTTCTTTTCTGATTCCTATAGAAAATATAATTTTAAACATTCAAATGTACTTCTATTATCTAATTACCTTCATTCTTTTGATATACTTTCCTTTACAACCATATCTAGATATGCTCAGTAGCTGCTGATTGGTGGCTACACAGAGATACCTTGTGTGATTGACTCAACCATGTGCATTGCTTTTTCTTCTGTAAAGGATATCTAAAGAATTAGAGTTAGATTTTAATGTTGTTTAAAACTGTATTCTCTATCTGGATCAGAGAGGCTGAACCAGGTAAATATCAGACCTCATATAATATATTAATATTTGAGTAAATATTTAAGCAATGTGTATATAGTTATATATTCAACCTATATAGATCTCACAACACACGCTACATATGATGTTTAGATATCTGAATTTAGATTTGTCAAATTGAAATGATGTTTCTTGCGCTCTCCAGAATATGCGTCACAGAGCTAAAATGGAATTGCGCATCCGTGAAATCCCTATCATCCGCCATTTCATACATTGAATATTGAATCATCCAAAAGTTATAAATATTAATTGGTATCATTCAATCTTTATAAATATCCAATTGGAATATCGTAATACACTCAATTGCAAATATATTTGAAGTCTTTAGAAATTATACTCATCACATTACTATATCCAAATCAATTCTGAATCACGGATGCGCAATTACGCTTTTAATAATTGCGCAATGATCACGAAAGATATAATTGCGCAGAGACGTGAACATGTGTTTGCTGTAACAGTGGCATTACTTTAGACATGTTGTTCAAATGTATACGTTAATTAGTATATATGTGAAGAATACAGTATCCTGATTTACAATCTTCTACATTAGAAAAGCTATACTAGCAAGATCAAAATAAAAATTTAACAATGTCTAACAATTGATGACAATGCAAGAAGACAATAAATGACTTAAAGCGACAGTCAACAACATAAAAGATTGTAAATAAGAATACATGATCTCTTTATTTATAAATTAATTTTGAATGAACTCACGTGAATACAAATATTATTTTATTTTGCCAATTTGAAAAATAATATCTGATTGTTTGTGTCCATGGCCTGATTTGTATTAATGATATCCAATCCTGATTGAATATTTTACAGATATGGATGTTGATGCTGGAACCTCAAGCCCGTGTTCCTCACAGTATAGTATGTCTCATTATAATTTTCCTTTGTCTTACAAACTTGGACATAACATTACCTAATCCATTCACATTGATCTATATTAATATGGATACTCTAATTCAATTTTCTTGTTATTTTAAAATAAGAATCATGAATCAGAGTTGGGATTCCATTGTAATACAAATCTCAATTTATGAGTATTTGAAGATATTCCTTCGATTCTTGATATCTTCATTTTAATATAATCTTAGGGTCATGGCCATTTTGTATTCTGCCCCAGGTAGTGCTTGACAGTTGTTGGCTACATTTGGACAACACTAACACATTTTTACATATGTGCAGATTATATAAATATACATCTCATATGCTTTGATATTTTCTTCTTATCATTAAAGGGACATGAAAACCAACATTTTTCTTTTATGATTTAGACCCAACATGTGATTTTAAACAACTTTCCAATTTGCTTCTATTATCTAAATTGCTTCAGTCTATTGGTATCCTTTGTTGAATTGCATATCTAGGTAGGCTCAGGAGCAGCAATGCATTACTGGGAGTAACCTGCTGATTGGTTGATGCACAAAATTGCCTATTTTCATTGGTTCAACAGATGTCTTCAGATAACTCCCAGTAGTGCACAGTTGCTCCTTTAAAAAAAGTTTCTAAGACAATGAAGCAAATTAGATAAAATAAGTAAATTGGAAAGCTGTTTAAAATCACATGCTGTATTTGAATCATGAAAAATAATAAAATTACACATTTAGAGTTTCATGTCCTTTTAAGAGAGAAGGATAATTAAAGATTCTTCATGATAGCATGAAATTATATATTTTATTGTAATTGCATGCTCTCTCTGATTCATTACATCATCATATGCACTAGACAATTCATTAACAGTGACATTGTCAAATAAAGATATTTATTTTTAATATAAATACAAAATATCTTCATTAATCCTTACACTGTTTGGATGAAGCAATATTGATATAGAAATCACATATAGCTCCTCCCTTTCCTCCACCCCCAGTCATTCTCTTTGCTTGTATTAGTAATAGGAAGAGGTAAAGTGAGGTGTTAGTTTTAGATTCTTCAATCAAGAAGTTTTTTATTTTAAATGGTACTGGTGAGTACTATTTTCCTCAGGGAGATATGGAAGAAGATTTCGGCCCTGAGGTTGATGATCTTAGCAGATGTAACTAAGATCCATGTTGGTTCCCACAGAGCTTCTGAAGGTAGTACATGAGAAATCTTCAGTGTGGAGAACGGTTGCATGCTACAAGCAGCATTGAGGTATGTTCAGTTTTTTTATTTCTGAGGAGACTTGGTATATCAGAACTGTCTGACATTTTTTCCCTGCAAGGGAAGGGGTAAGCAGTAGACCTGTACACAAAGGGTATTACTGATGATCCTGTGTTTATTTCTTTAATCATAGTACTGGGCTGAAAGCAAAAAGGGACACTGGGGAGAGGCAGCTTAACGTTTTTTATTTGGTTAAATACAAATAATCAGTATGGCTGCTGTATTACTGTAGTGTGTTTTAGGGGACCACATGGCTTTATTTGCTCACCACTTCCCATGCGGTTATACAGACTAATATGAACGACGTCCATGATGGACGGGGCCTATTTTCACGCGCTCAGACGTGCATTTTACTCTGACTGAGAAGGCAGCAGACATTAGCTCCGGTTGGGCCTAAACTTGTGTTCTGTTAACCGGATCGTTGTCGAGTCATTTTGCAGTGCCCTGGGGGCAGGTAGGCAGGGGTCATTTTTTCAAATCAAATATATTTTTTGCTATAAATGTCTTTTAGAGGTTAAATTCACCCTTTGCTCTTAGGGTGCAATAAAATTGTGCGCTTTTTTTATTTCTTAAAGGCGCAGTACACATTTTTTGAAAAATTGTTTAAATCAATAAATAAAGTGTTTAACGACTATTGTGGTTATTGCTAGTCTGTTCAACATGTCTGACATTGAGGATACTAATTGCTCTATGTGTTTAGAAGCCATTGTGGAACCCCCTCTTACTTTGCGTACCTCTTGTACTGAAAGGGCCTTACAATGTAAAACGCATATTTTAAAACATAGATATGGACGGCAGATAAGAGCCATAGGCCCAGCAAGTCTGCCCGATATTACCTAATAGTATAAACATATATAGTTTGTAGGATAGCCTTATGCTTGTCCCATGCATTTTTAAAGTCCCCCACAGTGTTTGTTGCTACTACCTCTTGAGGAAGTTTATTCCAATAGAAACATAGATATTGACGGCAGGTAAAGGTAAAGAAAGGTAAAGAAGGTAAAGGTAAAGAAAGTGTGCCTAAGGATTATTAGGTAAAGAAAGTCTGAAGAGAATCAGGATATGCCATCCAATTCTCCCCAAGTGTCACAACCTTTAAAGCCCACACAAGCGACGCCAAGTACCTCTAGTGCGTCTAATTCTTTTACTCTGCAGGAGATAGCTGCAGTTATGTCAACTACCCTTACAGAGGTATTATCTAAATTTCCAGTGTTACAGGGTAAACGCAGTAGGTCAGGTATTAATGTGCATACTGAATCCTCTGATGCTTTATTGGCTATTTCCGACGTACCCTCACAGAGCTCTGAGTTGGGGGTCAGGGAATTGCTGTCTGAGGGAGAACTTAAAGGAGTACCTGACAAGTATGAAGGTACTACGGATTGCAGGGGTTTCCTTAACCAATGCAGGCTGCACATCCGTAATGATCCCCACACCTTTCAGTCTCCCCAGTCAAGGGTCACCTTTATCATTTTCTTGCTGAAAGACAAGGCCCTAGCCTGTGTCTCTCCTCTTCTGAAACAGGACGCTCCACTCCTGCATGATGCTGATGATTTCATCTCTGCTTTTTCTGCTGTGTTTGGGACTTCTGGCCGTACCTCTGCTGCGGAATATTTCCTCCTGGATCTTTGCCAGGGCAACAGACCCGTGGCTCAGTTTGCCGTGGAGTTTCGCACCTTGGCACATGAAACCACTTGGGATGGCAGTGCTCTCAAGGCAGCCTTTAGGAGGGGTCTGCATGAAGGCATCAAAGAATAACTCACCTATCATGATATTCCTTCTTCTTTGGATGACTTTATAGCACTTTGTATCAGCCTGGACTCTCGCTTTCAGGAGAGACAAGCGGAGAGAGACCAAACTAGGAGGGTCCTCCCTTCCCGTCCCCCTGTTCGTTCGGCTCAGGTTGTATCCTCTACCCCTTCTGCAGCTCCAGTTACCTCAGTGGAGGAATCCATGGACCTCTCCTTCAAACCTTCAAAGTTCGAGAGACAGAGAAGAAGGAGACTGAAACTATCCTTTTATTGTGGCTCTAACTCCAACCAACTAAAGGACTGTGACATTCGGCCGGGAAAAGCCAATGCTTAGAGGATAACACAGGGGTACCTCTAAGCATGATCTTTACCAAACCCCCTCACTCCTCTCGGATCCTGGTACCTGTTACCCTTACCTTCCTTCAGAATACTGTCCACACTCAGGCCTTCATTGATTCAGGGGCAGCTGGCAACTTCCTGGATCACCGTTTTATGATTCAAGCTGGTCTACCTCTTCTACAGAAAAGACATTGTCTCAAGGTAACTACCCTGGATGGCTCCCCCCTTGGTTCAGGTTTGATCCATTTTGAGTCAGCACCCCTGACCCAGACCATCGGTGTTCTTCATACCGAACAGCTCCAGTTCGAGGTCATTCATTCCCCAGCTCAGCCTGTTATCCTTGGCCTCCCTTGGCTTCGCTTACACAATCCACAGTTCAACTGGGCTGAGGGACAACTGGCTTCTTGGGGTGCCTCCTGTTTCCACTCCTGCCTTGCTAAAGTTACTCCCCTGCTCCACGTTCCCATAACCAGCATCCAGACTCCCTCCATCCTTCCTTTGGTATATGCAGACTTTGCTGATGTGTTTGAGAAAAAAGCAGCCAATGTGCTGCCACCCCACCGTCCCTATGACTGCAAGATCGACCTCCTTCCCAGAGCCCCACTTCCTAAAGGCAGGACATATCCACTCTCCAAGGCTGAAACCAAATCCATGGAGGAGTACATCCAAGAGAACCTAGCTAAAGGTTTCATTTGCCCTTCTTCTTCTCCTGCTGGGGCTGGCTTCTTTTTTGTTGGTAAGAAGGATGGTGGGCTCAGACCCTGCATAGACTACAGGGCCTTGAACAACATAACCATCAAGAATCGCTATCCCATACCACTGATCACTGAATTGTATGACTCACTCCGGAATGCTCGCTTCTTCACTAAATTGGACTTACGTGGGGCATACAATTTAATTTGCATCTCTCCAGGCCACGAATGGAAGACTGCCTTCAACACAAGATTGGGGCATTACGAATACCTTGTAATGCCCTTTAGGCTGGGTAATGCCCTTGCAGTCTTCCAGGGATTTATCAATGACGTCTTTCATGACCTCCTCAACCTCACTGTCATTGTCCACTTGGATGATATCCTTGTTTTCTCTTCCACTTTAGAGGAGCATCACAGGCACGTGAGACAGGTGCTTCTTCGTCTCAGGAATAACTCTTTGGTAGCGAAGCTAGAAAAATGGGAGTTTGATCAAGTCCGGATCCAATTCCTTGGATATGTCATCTCGAAGGAGGGTTTTGCCATGGATCCTGCTAAACTCACCGCTGTACTAGAATGGCCTCAACCTACCTCCTTAAAGGAATTACAGAGGTTCTTGGGGTTCTCCAATTATTACCACAAGTTCATAAAGAACTTTTCTCAAACAGTCGCTCCTCTCACTGAATTGACTAGATGGAATAAGGAATGTAAACATCGGTCTCCTGAGGCCATAAATGCCTTTTCTTGCCTGAAAAATGCTTTCTGTTCTGCTCCTGTGCTCCACCATCCTCATCCTGACCTACAGTTCACTTTAGAGGTTGATGCCTCCGAGGTAGGGGCTGGAGTAGTTCTTTCCCAAAGAAACCCTCTGACTTCCAAATCACACCCTGTAGCCTTTTTTTCTAAATGTTTCACTCCTGCTGAGAGGAACTATGATGTGGGAAATCGTGAACTCTTAGCCATTAAAATGGCCTTAACCGAATGGTGTCACTGGTTGGAGGGCACCGCCAATACTATTCAAATCCGACCATAAGAATCTGACTTACCTAGAAACTGCTCATCAACTCAACCCTCGTCAGGTCAGGTGGGCCTTGTTCTTTTCCCATTTTCACTTTGTGGTTTCCTACCTTCCTGGGACCAAGAACAAGAAGGCGGACGCCCTTTCTCGTCAGTTCCTCACTCAAGTGATTCCTCCGAAGCTTTTATTGAACACATCATACCCCCCTCCTGTGTGATCGCTCAACTCAATACCACTCTTCTGCAAAGATTGCAACATGCTCAGTCTAGTAAACCTCCTGGTGCCCCCATGGCCTCTGATATCCTCTTTGTACCTCGGAACCTCCGTATCCCTGTGCTAGCCTGGGCTCATGATAGCAAACTCTCTGGACATCCTGGTTCGACTAGGACCTTCAGGCGTCTTTGCCAACATGTTTGGTGGCCTACTATGAAGTCTGACGCTCAGGACTATGTGAAAGCCTGCACAATTTGTGTTACCAACAAGACTCCCCGATCCTTGCCTTCTGGCTTGCTCCAACCATTGTCCATTCCCAAACGACCTTCGACACACATAACAATGGACTTCATTGTTGATCTTCCCTCTTCCGACCACCATACAGTTATATGGGTTGTGGTGGATCGCTTTTCCAGACTGGCTCACTTCGTACCCCTAACCAAACTGCCTTCTGCTCAGGAATTGTCTTCCCTTTTTCTCTTGCATGTGGTATGACTTCATGGCATTCCTGTAAATATTGTCTCCAACAGCTCATCTCTGCCTTCTGGAGAGCCTTTTGTAAGTTGATTGGAACCACCATTTCCTTGTCGTCTGGCTACCATCCTCAGACCAATGGACTAACTGAGAGAGCAAACCAGGATCTTGAAGTCTACCTTAGAGCATTTGTCAACACTAGTTAAACCAACTGGTCTGGTTTGCTACCCCTAGCTGAACTGGCAAGAAAGACTCATTGGCACTTGTCTCTTCGATGCTCTCCGTTTCAAGTTGCAGCAGGTTATCAACCTCATATCTTCCCTCTTTCAGTTCGGTCCACTGGGATTCCTGCTGAAAACCGTCATGTTACTGATCTCACCACTCATTGGCAACGTATTCGCTCTCAGCTGCGTTCAGCTGTCTCTAGATGTATGAAGTTGGCTGACCGTCATAGGGCTTCTGTACATGCCATTCCGGTGGGTGAACAGATTTGGGTCTCCACTCAACATATCCGCCTACGTTAACCCTGTCACAAATTGTGGTTTATTGGTCCTTACAAGGTCCTAAAAAGACTGTCTCCTGTTGCCTACAAAGTGGCCGAGAACCCTACGCATACATCCAGTCTTCTACATCTCACTACTCAAACCGTACATCAAGAATAGATATTCCCAGCCTCAAACTCCTCCTCCTCCGCTCTTGATCCGTGGTAACCCCGAATATGAAGTGGCTAAGATTCTGGACTCCAGATACAGGTGCAGACAACTGCAGTATCTGATACATTGGAAGGGTTACTCTGTGGCAGACCATTCCTGGGTCCCTGCCCGTGATTTGCATGCTCACCCTTTCAAGCCGGCACTGGTTCCCAGAGGGAACCCTTGAGAAGGGGGCTATGTCACCCGGCACCGTTGCTAGGGGCGCGGCATCCTCTCCATGCTCGTTGCCTAGGGCTGTGTTGACTCAGTATGCATGCAATGCTGACGTCATCGCCGCGCGCTCCTGATGCCGGCCGGTCTCTTGGCACCATTCCAAAGGTATGTAAACGGGCAGCAAATGACCTGTCACTGCCCAAGTATAGGTGCTACTTCATGTGCTCCTGGGAGTGACAGATCATTTGCTGGATTATACCTTGTTGCCGAATCCCTGCTTGTCTCACTACACTAACTGGTTAACCCCTAATCTGCTGAACTGATACTTGTTACTGAACCCTGCCTGTCTCACTACGCCAACTGGTTAACCCCTAATCTGCTGGACTGATACTTGTTATTGAACCCTGCCTGTCTTACTACGCTAATTGGTTAACCCCTAATCTGCTGGACTGAACCTTGTTACTGAACCCTGCCTGTCTTACTACGCTAACTGGTTAATCCCTAATCTGCTGGACTGATACCTTGTTACTGAATCCAAAATACAAAGTCAATTGACTCAGCACACAACGGTCCCTGTGCCAGCCACTCAAGAGACCCACTCCAGTCTCTAAAGTAATATCCAAACACACTCCAAAAAGAGTAGCAGCAAACAATTGTGTTTATTGGGTACAACACAGCATTAACAGCAACGTTTCGGTATTGCTACCTTATTCATGCTAAACATCATACTGCAATGATTCTATTTAAACCTAAACACCACTAGGTGGCGCTGCAGGTTCAACTTCCTATTAACTCTTTACATCAACAATATTTTATACATCAAAAAACATGGGACCGTTGTGTGCTGAGTCAATTGACTTTGTATTTTGGATACTGTATCCACTCGACTCGTGCACCTAGGTCCTGATAAGGAATTTACCTGTGATTTTGGAACATGGATACTACACAACAAGAGTTAAAGACTTTCTCATATACAGATGTAGAAGCAGCTCGCATTACAACTTTGACTAAAGGATCAAGAGATTTCCTAAAAACAGCACCTTCTGAATCGATTGCAAAGGATTTCGAAAGATTACAGAAAAAAAGAGTAGCCTATGATTTGCATGCCGCCACCCTTGCGGAATATCACAGGGTGAAAAGAATCCCTAGAGGGCTCAGAATGAGCACACGTCCAACTCTAATGAAAGAGAATACAACCTACTGCGAGAGATTTGAACATATTTTAAACAAGTGCTCTATGGATTTGATGGTACTTACTGTCGACTGCCTGAATGCAGAGATTGCAGAGCAGGATGAGAAATTGGCATCTATGGAGGCTGAAATCAAGAGCGGACTATCTCTTAATGAAGCAACGAAACTACTAAAAGAGGTGAACTCTAAAATTGAAGACCTGAAAAAGGTAATAGAAGAACGAAAAAGATCAAAGTTTTCAAGAGATGAGAACGATTACCTTCAAAATAGGGTTTACCGTTGGAAGTATGATCCGGAAGGAGTAAGCAGAAGACAAGCTTCCGGTTTCCAAAGGCGTAGGAATCGTTACCCCATGAAGAGTGGAAGTAGTACCGGATCCTCCGATACGTCACCGGGGGACTCCGAATCCGACATCGGCGTGGCGGCCGGAAACACCGCCGATCAGAAAAAAGAGAAAGAAAAGAAAAAGCAATTGAGACCGAGAAGGGGCAAGTAAATGCCGGACCGGGTAAGGTCTTAAAGGTAGCTGCTAATTTGTTTGCTAGCGATAAAGAAGTAGAAGATACAGTGATTAATATTTCCAAGGCTGAACTTTCGCAAGATGAACTGTGCACTCTTAATAAAGGACTGTCCTTCTGTCCCAGAAGAGATTGTGACTTTTTCCAACTTAGCAAAGATTTATTTAAGTTCTACCGTAATTTAAGGTTAAAAGGGTTTATGTGTAATCTGCAACAGAGTACTAAATTAGAATCTGAACAGTCTGTATTTAATCTACCTAAGCTTGGTTTAAAAAATAAAAGCACTTTTTTACCACCACAAAACAACCATAGCATAGAGACATACATTAATCTTGTAGAACATGATATAGCTAAATTACAAGCTGACACTGACAAAAAGAAACATAATGTAAGGTGTAGTCCTGTATCTAATAAATTTGGTTACACTAAAAAACAAAAAAGTAACTTTAATGCAAAGAATGTAGCTGCTTTAAAAACTTTAAAAGCGAGGGATGACATTATTTTGAAGCGTGCTGATAAGGGCGGGGCGATTATTGCCCTAGATAAGAATTACTACGTGGAAGAAATTAAACAACAATTAAGTAAGTCCGATGTGTACAAGAAATTGCCAAATAACCCTGTATTCCTGATTCAGAATGAGTTGAAAAAAATATGTCAGAGAGCATTGAACTATGGTCTTATTGGTAAAGATTTGTTTAAATTTCTATATATAGAGCACCCTTGCACTCCTGTGCTCTATACACTTCCAAAAGTGCATAAAAATTTACTTGAACCCCCAGGCCGCCCAATTGTGGCTAGTAATCAGTCCATCTTGACCAATGTGTCTATCTTTCTAGACCGTATTCTTAGACCATTTGTTGAAATATCCAATTCTTTTTTGAAAGACACAAGTGACTTTTTAAGAAAGATAGACACCTTGGTTTTTGAATCTGACAAGTTTATTCTATATAGTTTAGATGTAGAAAGTTTATATACATCAATTACTCACGAGAGCGGTATGGGTGCAGTTAAGATGGTGTTAGATATGGATAAAAACTATTCTAAAGCCCAGGTTCACTTTCTCCTTCAGCTATTAGAATTAATTCTTTATTGTAATTACTTTTTATTTGGAGATGAATTTTTTCTTCAGATACAAGGGACTGCTATGGGGTCCAACGTCGCCCCGAATTACGCTAACATTTTTATGAATGTATTCGAAGAAAAGTTTGTTTTTTCCAATCCTGGATTTCATCGGTATGGCGCCTGCTGGTGGCGCAATATCGATGATATCTTTGGGATATGGTGGGGCGACGTTGGATCCCTACTTAAATTTGTGGAGGATATAAATGGAGCATCTGGCCACATAAAATTTAAGCTAACTTGGAGTGAGAGTAATATTGCTTTTCTTGACACTAGGATTATCAAGGAAGGAAGAGAGTTGAAGGTTGACTTATTTAGAAAAGAAACAGACAGGAATAGTTTATTGCACTTTGATAGTGCCCATCCTGGATCCCTCCTGAAGGCACTTCCCCGTAGTCAGTTCTTACGAGCCCGCAGAATTATTACTGATGAAAATCTAGTAAGAAAAAGAATGATAGAAATGGCAGACAGATTTTCTAAAAGAGGATACCCATCCGATATATTAGAAGATGAAATTAATCATGCACTTTCTGTTCCTAGAGAAAGTTTACTTAAAACTAAACAGAAGGAAAATAATAAAGAGGATCGCCTCATATTTGTATCTGAATTTAATTCCCAGTCTAACCAAATCCAATATATCCTGAGAAAACATTGGTCTATACTCTCTGAATGTAACCCCCAAATTAAAGAATTTAAGAACTTACCCATGCCAGCGTATAAACAGAGTTTTAATTTGAAACAACAATTAGTTAGAGCAGATATAGGGACAAATATTAAGTCAACACAAAAATTCATTAAAAGTAAGAATGAAGGGAGTTATCCCTGTTTGGGATGCTCTTGTTGTAACAACATGATTAAAGGGCCCACATTTGTGCATCCAACTACTGGAAAAAAGTTTAAAATTAATGGCTTTCATACTTGCTTAACCACTTATGTGGTTTATTTAATTAAATGCCCCTGTGGGCGTGGCTACGTCGGAGAGACGACCAGAACTATCAAAGATAGGATAATTGAACATAAAAGCTCTATTCGAATTAAGAATTTTAAAGCGCCAGTAGCACAACATTTTGTAGAAATGGGCCATTCAATTGGGCAATTGCGCTTTCAAATTATTGAGAAAATAGAAATACCTAGAAGGTTAGGGAATAGAGAACTTCTCCTTAAACAGAGAGAAAGTTTCTGGATTTGGAAATTAGGCACTATGGAACCGAATGGGTTAAATAAAGATCTTGATATGTCTGTCTTTCTTTAATAATTTTTTATGAATTAATTTTGTATTTTTTCATAAATTAATCTGTATTTGAGAAAATAACATGATTCTATAAATATTTGTTTTTGTAATTTAATTATAATTAATATATTATAGAGTTTTTTAATGTTTTTTGATGTATAAAATATTGTTGATGTAAAGAGTTAATAGGAAGTTGAACCTGCAGCGCCACCTAGTGGTGTTTAGGTTTAAATAGAATCATTGCAGTATGATGTTTAGCATGAATAAGGTAGCAATACCGAAACGTTGCTGTTAATGCTGTGTTGTACCCAATAAACACAATTGTTTGCTGCTACTCTTTTTGGAGTGTGTTTGGACCTTGTTACTGAACCCTGCCTGTCTTACTACGCTACCTGGTTAACCCCTAATCTGCTGGACTGATACTTTGTTGCCGAAACCTTGCCTGTCTTAATACGCTACCTGGTTAACCCCTGAGCTACTGGTCTGATACATTGTTGCTTCCCCGTCTCACTAAGTCTCCTGTTTAACCCCTGAATTGCTGGACTACTTTTCTGTTGCCGTATCCTGTCTGCCTAATTTGCCTTGTGCTGTCCTGCCTGTGGTGAGTGTCGCTCTCCTCATTTTCCTGATATTCTCTGCTCTGGGATATTCCCTATCTTTCCGACTTGACGCCGGGATAACAAGACTACTGGCAGAGTTCGAGAGAGGAGTATCCCACGAGCCTCACAGTCTATTAATATTGGGATGACATACATTTAATCCTAATGTAAAAGAGAGGTTCTCAAAAAGTACTCTGAAAATGTAATGTCAGATAGATAAAATTAAATTCTTAATATTTAATATGAACGGTAGTATCTACTGTGTATATATTCTGAATAGTAATTGATTGAACCATCAAGCTTCAAATTATTAAATTTAAGATTACAAAGGAAATCACCAAAATATATATGTAAATCAGTGTTTACCTGGTTTCAAAGGCTAGGTGGAGTGGCCATTTAGATTTGATCATGTTACACACTCCCATATTATTCAATTGTTGGATTTAAAAAAATCAATCAATGGGCATGTGTCTAAAAGAACTCTATTGCATTTCAATCTCAAATGCATACATGCGTACCAAAATATTATCGAAAAGATAAATATATTATAAAATCATAAAGATTAGCACATAATGTTGACTTTGAAAAATATGATTTGTAATGTATTTATGAAATGTTACATAAAAAATAACAGTGAATAGTCAGAGTTTAAAGGATAAATTAAATCTTCGTATTAATTATATTTGATTCAAATATCAATAATTTAAAACATAGTCATTATTGTGACTTTGTCTAAATATTTTATGAGAACAAGAACCCATATTTTAAATAATGTTGAATCTTGATTTCTTTCAAGATAATAATATATTTTCATATCATATATGTATTTATAGAATTATTTTATATATTTCAGATGGACCTTCCACTTCTGGGCATCAGCCCCCCCCCCAGCCAGAAGCCCCTCCCCCCCACCCCCAGCCAGAAGCCCCCCGCCCTTTCCCAGCCAGAATCCCCTCCCGACCCTTCCCAAACTGAACCCATTCCTAGCCCTTCCCGTTCTTACTCCTATCCTGTCCCTCCAAAAAAAGATTTATTGCCCCCATTCGCCACTCTCCCCATTTGGCCCACCTTTCTTCTCCCCCACCTGCACAGCCACAAACTCCCCAGGCTCCTGACTCCCCAGCTGTGCAGGCTCCACCGGAGCGGCAACCCAGTCCCCCACCTCGCCCCATCCCTCCTCATCAACCCCTTTACCCTAATCCCAATCACCACCTTCATTGTCCTGGGTGTCGGATTGTCCTTCCCAGCCACCAATGTAAGTATCATTATGAATCAACATTAGAACATACATTCTTAAAGGGACATTATACTGATATAATTATACATAAATTGAATTTGATTTGAAAAGGTTTTTTTATAAACCTTTTCTTTATTTGATTAATGTAAATGTTTCCAATCTTCAGTTTTTGAAAACAACATCCACATTTTTTAATATCTAAATGATATTGCCTAGATGTTGGATATCTATTAGGAGATTTATTCCAGACACGCCCCCTTCTTCCGTTACCTGTTGGTGTTCTGTGTGTAGCGACTGAGAATATGGAATAAATCTCCTATTTGTTTTTCATATACCTGGAGTGCCGCCTTTTTCTTTCTTTTGCATTACCGGATCGACTTTCCTTTGTGTGGTGAGCACCTCTACCATCCCAGCTATCCGTGCAGTTTATATCTACAATTTGGGTTCGCTGTTTGTTCCTGGAGATGGCTTTTGGAGCCGCACTGTCTACTTCCTGTCTCTGTTGGATATCTATTATGTATATATGCCAATATTTTGGATTTGGTATCAACGGCCTTTTCACAGTGTGTCATAAACCAAAGAAATATTTTTTTAACCCTTTGGCTGCTAAGCCATTTCCCACCTGGGTGCTAATATTTTCTTTTTTTATTTTTTTTATTTTTGAAAGACTTTTTTTTAAAACTTTTTTAATTTTTTTTACAGACTCCCAAGACTTACACTGTTGGAAAGGTTAGGCGATTACCTTTCCAACAGTGGGTCTTGGGGGTCTGTAGCTGCTTAGATGCCTGAGATACAGGCTTCTAAGCAGCATGCCCCCTCCTCCTATACTTAACATTGTTAAGTATAAATAAAGTTGTGCAGTGACGTCATCACGTAATTGCGCTTGACGTCACCGTGCATCACGTGAAGCCCCGGCGATGCCTGTCACTCTACAGGCACGATCGCCGGGTAGGAGCAGCAAGGAGCCCCCAGATCTCCCTCAAGGTGGGAGAGTGCTCATGACGGCTCTGAGCCGTCATTAGCACCAGAGTGAGAAACTCTGTGACGGCTCAGAGCCGTCATTAACACTGAAAGGGTTAAAGATTGAGAGGGTTTTGATTTGTCTTAATATCTTAATAGTTTATCTCTGAGAAACATATTTAATCTTCTATATAGCATATTTAATTATATTAATGATTTGCATTTTAATTATTACAATGTCTCTTTGCTCTCTTTTTATTATGTTCTGTAATTATTAATTTGTATTATTTTTTTTGTTTAGGTTGTGATTTAGCATGGTTAACGCTAGAGGCTCTAGCGTGTATTGAGCAGACCATGCTGAGTTCCAATCAGTTGCTGGGAAGGATGCATGACATCATGCGTCTCCAGCTGCGGCTTCATCACTTGACTCTAGAACGAATAATGCGTTTAGAGGCATTGCATGAAGCCGCAGCTGGAGATGCGCATGGCGATGAAGGTGATGCTGATGGCCCATAAGTGGAGGATCCGGAGATGGCCCGAGGGAGAACAAATAAATCCTCTATCCACATGTTGTTATTTGTTTATTTAATCTGTTGCCATTTGGCCTATTTTGTGTTTCTTGTTGTGCCTGTTGCACTATTTCACCTTGTCAGATTTTAATTAAGGGGCCATGTTGGCCTTTGTTTGCCCTTGTCAACTCCCTCCAAGGACTGTGATGCACTATGTCACCTTGTCAGATGGCTCCAATGGGGCTGTGTTGGCCTTTGTTTGCCTTGTCAACTCCCTCCAAGGACTGTGATGCACTATGTCACCTTGTCAGATGGCGCCAATGGGGCTGTGTTGACCTTTGTTTGCCTTTGTCAACTCCCTCCAAGGACTGTGATGCACTATGTCACCTTGTCAGATGGCTCCAATGGGGCTGTGTTGGCCTTTGTTTGCCCTCGTCAACTCCCTCCAAGGACTGTGATGCACTATGTCACCTTGTCAGATGGCTCCAATGGGGCTATGTTGGCCTTTGTTTTGCCTTGTCAACTCCCTCCAAGGACTGTGATGCACTATGTCACCTTGTCAGATGGCTCCAATGGGGCTGTGTTGACCTTTGTTTGCCCTTGTCAACTCCTTCCAAGGACTGTGATGCACTATGTCACCTTGTCAGATGGCTTTAATGGGGCTGTGTTGGCCTTTGTTTTGCCTTGTCAACTCCCTCCAAGGACTGTGATGCACTATGTCACCTTGTCAGATGGCTCCAATGGGGCTGTGTTGACCTTTGTTTGCCCTTGTCAACTCCTTCCAAGGACTGTGATGCACTATGTCACCTTTTCAGATGGCTTTAATGGGGCTGTGTTGGCCTTTGTTTTGCCTTGTCAACTCCCTCCAAGGACTGTGATGCACTATGTCACCTTGTCAGATGGCTCCAATGGGGCTGTGTTGGCCTTTGTTTTGCCTTGTCAACGCCCTCCAAGGACTGTGATGCACTATGTCACCTTGTCAGATGGCTCCAATGGGGCTGTGTTGGCCTTTGTTTGCCCTTGTCAACTCCCTCCAAGGACTGTGATGCACTATGTCACCTTGTCAGATGGCTCCAATGGGGCTGTGTTGGCCTTTGTTTTGCCTTGTAAATATAGTACAGTGAGCATATATTTCTAATGTAACTCTTCAAAGGACATGAAACCTGTTTTTTTAGTTTTTTTTATTTAACATACATTTTTAACCCAGTTTGCAATTATCTTCTATTCTCAAATGTGCTTCAGTCTCTTGGTATAATGTGTTGAATGAGCATCAATACACTACTATATTTTAAGTAAACACATGGGTGAGTCAATGACTATCGGTAGGTATATGCAGCCACCAATCAGCAGAGCAGTCCTAGATAAACCTTTCCGCAAAGGATAATAATATAACGAGTCAAAGAATGTGAGTAAGTGTGAATGTTGTTTAAAATGTTAGACTCTCTCCAAATCATGTAAGCGAATGTTCTGCTTTCATACACCTTCTAAATGAAATGTCTTTCTTACAAAATTTAAACACTATAATGTAGCTTTAAAAAAATACACTTTATTTAACACGTCGAGGGAAATATCTCATACAGGCTTAGTATCAAATTCAAATATTTGCTTGTTTTAACAAGTACGTGTATATATACCAACAAGCCCTGAGGATTAGTATATGTTAGCAATACAGAGTGTGCTCCACAAGCTTAAGAAGACCACATCATCACATACCTATCCTTTACACATTAAATAAATAAAAATATAAACAAAATTACTTCATCTTCCTTCCCCTCTTCCCACGAGACTGAGGCTCTGGAGGGGTCAACTACCCCCTCCAACGAGTTCTCATAGGAGATGGTTGGGGAATAGGGGGAGGAGGAGTACTGTGAGTGGTTAAGGGATCACCAGGCTGAGGAGGAGATTGAGGCAGAGGAGAAGATGGAGGAGGCCCAGGAGCAGATGGGACAGGAGCAGATGGTGTGTTTGGCACCTCCTGGAGGACCTGCAACATATTATTAAGAGCATTCAAAATATCTCTTTGTCTTTCACGAATATCATTCAGTACTCCTGTCAGGTACACTCTGTATTCTGCCAGTTCCCTCCGGGAGGCACGCATCTCTTCGAGGAAATCATTTAAGATCTGCACCTCTGGTATCTCTGGGGGGATGTTCTCCTGAGCAGCTGCTGCACGGCGGGCTGCTGCTGCACAAGGGGCTGCGGCATGAGGGGCTGCTGCAGGGATCTCTTCTGCAGAGGGGGGCTTCTTCAGGGGGTGCTTCAGGGGGGGATAGTGCAGGGATATCTTCCATGTCTCCCCGAGGTGGTGAGTCATCTGCCTGTGGGTGCTGTGCTTCCTCCTCCCCGGCCTCAGACTCTGTATATTGTAAAAAGAAAGATATTAGCACAGTTCCAAATAAAGATGTAAATGTTCTATTTGAAAGTGTATTAATGAGGCTGCTTTCGTAATTCTATTGTAAGCAAAAGCAATCAATACGATTTCAGCATTTGCAAACCCGTCTTTCTTTTTTGTGTTTGTCTTAAATCTGTTTAAATGCACACCTAATCTGTAGACTAGATACTAATGTGATGGCTTTTCTTGAATTGCAACTTTCTCAAGGTAATTGTGAATGTGTTAATGTAATAATGTATAAAAAAGTGTAATTGCGTTAGTCATATCTGTAAATATTTTTGCGTTTGAATGGGTTATGAGGTGGATGTAAAGAGATTAGTAAATGAGCTTACCAGCAGATTAGAGGGGCAGGTTCCCTGTATCAACTCCTCCGATACTGACTATGGCCACCTCAGAGATGTTGGGACGCACATTTCCTCCCAGCGAGAATACTCAAAAATTATTTCCGGACAGCCACCGGTCCCTGCTAGGTATTCCCTCTCCCTTGTGAGCTTTCTTTTCAGTTCAGCTCTGCAGTCCCAGTAAAGGTGCTGAATAGACTTCACATCACTGTTATAGACCCCCACTGCATTAACGGCATTCCTGATCTCATTCCAAAACTTCCTCTTATCCAAAGGGGTGGCCCTCAGTGCCTGCAGCCTCCTAGCCCTCTCTATAAGAGCCTCCTTCTCATCCATAGTATATCTCTCCTTCCTCTGCCTGGGCTTCCCATGTGATGTGAGCCTCTGTTTTCCGTACTGTGAAGCTCCCTGTCTACGCTGAAGACCACTGGGCACAGCCACTTGTTCATCTTCCACAAAGTAGCCGGGTCCACCCACCCCTTCTTCTCCCCCTTCCTGTCCCCCTTCCTGTCCAGTTCCACTCCTCCTCCTTCTCTTCTGCCTAAACTCCTGCCTAACCTCCTCTAGAAGCTCATCCCTTAACTCATCCCTAGGCTCCTGCGTAATGATCTCTAATAGCTCTGGGCTAATCATGCAAAACTCCAAAAATGGACTGAACAAGATTATTGGCACCTTCTCAAAATTGTAAGAAAAATTTGCATTCCAAATTTGTGATGCTCCTGTAATTTGTAATTAAACTTACCTGTATCAATCAACAGGTGCTGACAATATAGAAATCACTCAGGCAACCAGTTAAAATGGTGAAAAATTAACCTTTTTGTTGTGTGTCTCTGTGTGCCACACTGAGCATGGAGAAGAGAAAGAGCAGCAAAGAATTCTCTGTGAAGTCCATCTCCAGAGATCTTAATGTTCCTGTGTCCACTGTGCGTAATATTGTCAAGAAGTTTACAGCCCATGACACTGTAGCTAATCTCCCTGGATGTGGACAAAAGAGAAAAAATGATCAAAGATTGCAACAAAGGATTGTTCAAATGGTGAATAAGGAACCTCGATCAACTTACAGACAAATTCAAGCTGACCTTCAGGCACAGGGTACAAATGTGTCAGCTTGCTCTATACGTCGCCATCTGAATGAAAAGGGACGCTATGGTAGGAGACATAGGAGGACCCCTCTGCTGACACAGAAACATAAAAAAGCCAGATTGTAGTTTGCCAAAACTTACCTGAGGAAGCCAAAATCTTTTGGGAGAATGTGCTGTGCACTGACGAAACAAAATTACAGCTTTTTGGTAAAGACCATCATTCTACTGTTTTCAGAAAAAGAAATGAGGCTTTTAAAGAAAAGAATACAGTCCCTACAGTCAAACATGGTGGAAGGTCACTGATGTTTGCTTTGTTGCTTCAGGGACTGGGCGTCTTGACTGTGTGCATGGCATTATGAAATCTGAAAACTACCAAAGAATCCTGTGGTGCAATATAGGGCCCGGTGTCAGAAAGTTGGGTCTCCATCAGAGGTCATGGGTCTTACAGCAGGACAATGACCCAAAGCACACGTCAAAAAGCACCCAGAAATGGTTTAAGACAAAGTACTGGAGAGTACTAAATTGGCCAGCAATGAGTCCAGATCTCAATCCCATAGAATGCCTGTGGAGAGATCTCAAAACAGCAGTTAGGAAAAGGAACCATTCCAATCTGAGAGACCTGGAGCAGTTGGCGAAAGAAGAGTGGTCCAAAATTCCAGTAGAGAGGTGTAAGAAACTCATTGATGGTTACAGGAAGCAATTGATTTCAGTTATTTTTTTCAAGGGGTGTGCAACCAAATATTAAATTGAGGGTGCCTAAAATTTTGTCCAGTCAATTTTTTGGAGTTTTGCGTGGAATGTGTCAGATTTGGCTTTTTGTCTCTCAACTTTTTGTGTCATACCAATACAAACAAAAGAAATAAACATGAGTATGCTTAAACATTTGTAATTGCAACAATTTTCTGGGCGATGTGGTGCATTATCTAACAGAAATGCAGGGGTGTCAATATTTTTGGCCATGACTGTGTATGTATGTGTGTATGTGGGTGTTTATATATATATATATATATATATATATATATATATATATATATATATATATACAGAATCCAACAAAAGTGAGTACACCCCTCACATTTTTGAAAATATTTTATTATATCTTTTCATGTGACAACACTGAAGAAATTACAATTTGCTACAATGTAAAGTAGTGAGTGTACCCCCTGTATATCAGTGTAAATTTACTGTCCCCTCAAAATATCTCAACACACATTCATTAATGTCTAAAATGTCTAAAAAGTGAGTACACCCCTAAGTGGAAATGTCCAAATTGGGCCCAAAGTATCAATTTTTTGTATAGCCACCATTATTTTCCAGCACTGCCTTAACCCTCTTGGGCATAGAGTTCACCAGAGCTTCACAGGTTGCCACTGGAGTTCTCTTCCACTCCTCCATGACAACATCATGGAGCTGATGGATGTTAGAGACCCTGTCCTCCCCCACCTTCTGTTTGAGGATGCCCCACAGATGCTCAATAGGGTTTAGGTCTGGAGACATGCTTGGCCAGTCCATCACCTTTACCCTCAGCTTCTTTAGCAAGGCAGTGGTCGTCTTGGAGGTGTGTTTGGGGTTGTTATTATGTTGGAATACTGCCCTGGGGCCCAGTCTCCAAAGGGAGGGGATCATGCTCTGCTTCAGTATGTCATTGTACATATTGGCATTCATGGTTCCCTCAATGAACTGTAGGTCCCCAGTCCCGGCAGCACTCATGCAGGCCCAGACCATTACACTCCCACCACCATGCTTGACTGTAGGCAAGACACACTTGTCTTTGTACTCCTCATCTGGTTGCCGCCACACACGCTTGACACCATCTGAACCAAATAAGTTTATCTTGGTCTCATAGGACCACAGGACATGGTTCCAGTAATCTATGTCCTTAGTCTGCTTGTCTTCAGCAAACTGTTTGTGGGCTTTTTTGTGCATCATCTTTAGAAGAGGCTTCCTTCTGGGACGACAGCTATGCAGACCAATTTGATGCAGTGTGCAGCGTATGGTCTGAGCACTGACAGGCTGACCCCCCCACCCCTTCAACCTCTGCAGCAATTCTGGCAGCACTCATAAGTCTATTTCCCAAAGACAACCTCTGGATATGACGCTGAGCATGTGCACTCAACTTCTTTGGTCGACCAAGGCAAGGCCTGTTCTGAGTGGAACCTATCCTGTGAAACCGCTGTATGATCTTGCCCACCGTGCTGCAGCTCAGTTTCAGGGTCTTGTCAATCTTCTTATAGCTTAGGTCATCTTTATGTAGAGGAACAATTCTTTTTCTCAGATCCACAGAAAGTTCTTTGGCATGAGGTGCCATGTTGAACTTCCAGTGACCAGTATGAGAAAGTGTGAGAGCGATAACACCAAATTTAACACACCCGCTCCCCATTCACACCTGAGACCTTGTAACACTAACAAGTCACATGCCACCTGGGAGGGAAAATGGCTAATTGGGCCCAATATAGACATTTCCACGTAGGGGTGTACTCACTTTTGTTGCCAACGGATTAGACATTAATGGCTGTGTGTTGAGTTATTTTGAGGGGACAGCAAATTTACACTGTTATACAGGCTGTACACTCACTACTTTACATTGTAGCAAAGTGCAATTTCTTCAGTGTTGTCACATGAAAAGATATAATAAAATATTCACAAAAATGCGAGGGGTGTACTCACTTTTGTGGGATACTGTAGATATATATATATATCTATATATCTATATATCTATATATATATATATATATATATATATACTTTTGAGGCCTTTCAACGCATAAAATCCTTAAAATAATTTTTTTTCAATTTTTATATTTGTAATTTTAAATATATATATATAATTTTAAATATTGAATAATTATGTTTAGTGCCTTAGCTTCTACAGTTAGTTTTAGGCATAGTGCCGCTGTGCGCTGAACGCTTGCTATTTTTCTTTTGTATTCTCATATCAATTTTATTAAGAGATTTTGGAGACAGAGAATCTTATACTTTCCAATTCACTGTTTGTTTTTCTGGGCTTTAGTAAATAGAGAAAAGAGTGCTGAGTTTTCAGGGCATCATTTACTAATTTTTAAATGTTTGAAGTCATAGACATGCATTCTTTCAAGAATCCTTAAGGGGACAGTCTAGTCAAAAATAAACTTTCATGCTTCAGATAGGGCATGTAATTTTAAACATTTTACCAATTTACTTTTATCATCAATTTTGCTTTGTTCTCTTGGTATTCTTACTTGAAAGCTAAACCTAGGTAGGCTCATATGCTATTGTTTAGCCCTTGTAGGCCACCTCTTATCTGAATGCATTTTGACATTTCTTCACAACTAGAAGACATTAGTTCATGTGTGCCATGTATGTGTGCTCATGTCCGTGGAGTTACCTTGGAGTCAGCACTGGCTAAAATGCAAGTCTGTTAAAAGAACTGAACTAAGGGGGCAGTCTGCAGAGGCTTGGATACAAGGTAATCACAGAGGTAAAAAGTGTATTAATATAACTGTGTTGGTTATGCAAAACTGGGGAATGGGTAATAAAGGGATTATCTAGCTTTTTAAACAATAGAAATTCTGTTGTAGACTGTCCCTTTAAGAGCTAAGCTCCCATTTGCGACATTTAAACTAACCAATAAAAACAAAACAAACCCTGCACCAATAAAGACAGACACACTGAGCTGGAAACTGTTGGGAAAAGATTACATACACAGGGCGCCTCCTAGTGTAATACTGCGATGATAAAGGGAAGCGTGTGTTTCTTGTGATATGGGTATTCTCACAAAAATGGCAGAACTCAATGTGCTATATGGCACAGGCTGGGAACTCTCAGTGCCCCAGCTAACTGTTCCCAGGTGTAGAGAGTAAGACCCAGTAATCCAGGAGTCCGTGCCAGGCGGATCAGATAAGAAAGCTGTATCTATGAAAGAAGATCACCTACAAAGGGCGCCTCCTAGTATATTACTGTGATAGTAAAGGGAAGCGTGTATGTCTTGTGTTGTAGTTATATTCTCAAGAATGGCAGCACCCAATGTGCTAAATGGTGAAGGCTGGGAACTCTCAGTGCCCAAGCTAACTGATTCAAGGTGTAGAGAAAAGGGCCCAGTAGTCCAAGTGTCTGTACCAGGCAAATCAAACCAAGCTCAGGCTTCCAAAAGGTTCGGGATATTTTATTTAAAAACAGGATTAAAGACTAAGGGTGCATGCATTCACCCAACGCATATAAAAACAATGCAAATAACAGATTGCAATGCGTTTCTTAGCTGTACTAGTTGTTTCATCAGGCATCTCTATGTCTTTTTCTCTACACCTGGGGACAGTTAGCTGGGGCACTGAGAGTTCCCAGCCTGCACCATATATCACATTGGGTGCTGCCATTTTTTTGAGTATACCCATATCATAAGACACACGCGCTTCCTTTATCATCGCATTATTACACTAGGAGGCGCCCTCTGTATGTGATCTTTTTCACAGATTCATCTTTTTTGTTTTCGTTGTTTATACTTGAGAGGAGCAGCCGTGTTGTTCACCTGGGATTGTACCAATTGCAACTGAAGTTACATCTGACACTGGTCTGTTTGCCAAATCTTCAATTTGGACTCAGATAAGAACTGTGTTGGTGTCTCTATCTGTGAAACAAATATTGTTTCTCTTTCTCCTTAACTATATAGTGTTAACCATATATATCTTGTAAACTTTTATATTATTGTATCTAGTTCCTCTGATCACCTTCTTTTTGTACTATTGCGCCCCCTAGAGTTGGACACGCCAGTGTTACCAGCAGCTTTTGTAAACTGTTGGAGAAACATCTCCCAAACCCTTAGGTCCTCTTGTATCTCGTCTGAAACCTGCAGCCTACAAACTGCTTGCCTACTGCCCCTAGAGGGTTTCTCCAAGGACCTATTGAACACCCTGCCAATTAAGATCACCTTACAAGCAACGTTTAGCAACCCTAGTACTAATATTGAATGGGCAAGCATCATGCTGCAGCAGCCCTCTTGATTGCTCCCAGAATTTGTTTTATCTTCTCCTTGGGGAGACAACATAGCTTTGTCACAGTATCAATCGCCCCAAGAATGTAAGCCTGGTACATGGACAATGTTTTTTTTTTTTTTTTTTTAATTTTGTTTTAATTTTTTTTATTGAAGATTGAAAATAAACAGTTACAAGCATAGTTTGCCTCTATAGAACAACGGCAAAATCTCAATCAAAATACAATAATCACTGGCATGACCACCATGTATACACGTATAGGAATCACATGCATAACATTATTGATAGGGGAAAACATGGCACATGAACATACTTATGCAATGCCTGACTATAAAACATACAGCAAATAATGTATAACATAAATGCTTTTTATTTGAATGAGTAATACTCCCATCTCTAATGGAAGCCACTTTTGGGCTCCTACTAACATTGAAAGCAAACATAGGGAGAGATATTTTAAAATATTCAGACCTCTTTTGGGCCTTAGAAACTTTTAACTTCAAGCAGTGGGAGACCGCATAAATATTAGGACCCCAGGGATCATTTAGAAGAGAGGTGACAACATACAACTAAGGAGCATTTAGACCCTAACTTATGAAACTGGGAACCGGTTGCTACCAGTAGCTCATTATCGCCTCCTAGGAGGATAGTAGTATAACACTAAGGAATCATTTCAGCAGCGGTGAATGTCTAGATGTACTTTCATAGGCAAAGGGCCATTGGGGTAAGTTGAGCATGACCAGAGGGAGACAATTACTAGTGGGTTTATCCTGATAGGGTAGGTCAATTAATCGATAAAACTAAAGTTTGCATAGGACTAGGTTCCTGACATACTTATAGGGGAAGGAATTGGGTGTTATAAGTAATGCCACTAATTATCTAGAGTGCTGGGCCTATATTGTAATGCTGCTCTTCCGTCTGGGTAATTCACCACTCATTGCAAAACAATTGAAAAGCATATTTGATATAAGGACTCTCCACTTCTAGGGCTAAAACTAATGCACCACATCATCTCAGCCGCTGACGATGCAGTAGCGCCAAAAATCTGAATGGTAGAATAGTAGAGGGGAGGAGCCTATTTAGTAAAGAAGCAAGCATGGCTTGTATATATGCATATGTAGGCCAGAAAGTGAGTGCAATATGAAACAGATATACACATTAAACTTAGGGGAAACCACTACAATAGGAGTCGTTAAATGAACCATTAATATAAGTTCCATTATTGTAGCTACCACTAAAAATAATAATCTTTAGAATGCTTTCTTATGGAGCTGAGATGGGCTGGCAGGGAAGAATAGTGACAAACATCTGTATGTACATATAGTTGGACATGTTACACTCTCAAACTGAAAGTGTATATACCTACATAAACAGTTGCACACGTGACTCACAGGGTATCCGAGTAAGAGGAGTCCCCATATCTTAACAAGTACTATTATCTAACAAGAGTAATCAGTACATAATCACATATACCTGTACAACACAATGCTTTACTATAAAGGCTATATATAAAACAGTTTAAATAGCTAACAACAGGAGGTGATGGTGTGAATATCCCTTAAACTTGGATAGGGTATAGATAGTTCTATATCGTCCTCATTTCTTTAATCTTATGATCGTCATATGGAGGACTCAAGGATCTAGTAGTGAGCTTTAATTGTTCGAACTGAGGTGTCAGCCTACCCCCATCTTACTGTTTACGGGTAAATGCCAGGGACTCTGGGGCCAAACCAAAGCACGAGTTCCATCGTTGTTCAGGTATGCTGACTGTTTACCAGACGTGTTTCTCTTATCGGCTTGGCGGAATTCAGCCACTGCGTCTCTGCAAATTTGTTGTGGCCTATCTTCAGGCTCAGAATCCCTGACTATTTCAGCCGGCGTCACAATGCCATAGCCTTCTCCGTTGCTAGCGAAAGTATAGCAGGCTTGTTTATCGTGTTCAATCTCCACCTGCGCTTATAGTTCCCTTGTACTCGGTAGGAACAAACAGCTCTTGGACGCAGATTTAGAAGGGATCTCCTCTCTTTCAAAGTTTTCAGTCTGAGATCCAGTCTCTAGGGTAGCGTTGTGTTCTTTTTGAAACTCTGCATTAAATTGACTAGCAGGTGTTGCTGTATAAATGTTGCGCTCTTCCAAACTTATTTGCTCTGGATCATTCCGTGTGGTTTCCAGTATCTGTGGGTAACTTGCTTTAAGCCTAGAAGTGCAAATACAACCCCATTCTCTTGCTAGGTGGTCAAAAAGGCTTCTTAGCTGGTCTTCTAGTAGTCTGTTTATAGCGTCTAGTAGCATTGTATCTGCAGGATCCATTCTGCTACCATATATTTGTGGTTTTCTCTTAGGCTGTTTCAACGGTCTCCCACTAACTTGGTATATGAACATCTAAAAACTTACAGTCCAACTGAGACTGTCATACCCAGATAACGGGGGACGGGGGGGGGTGACGAGGTCCTGTAGGTAGGCTGCCATCAGAGGCCTCGTCGCTCCAGATCAGCAAACAGGTATTGATCTGTTTAGAAAGTTACACTACACTTGTGAGTGGTCTTATTTCTCCAAGATGCTGCCTTTAGCTGGTGGTAATCAGCGGATTGCCCAGTTCTCACCCAGAGCTTCTGATATTACGACCTGTCTTGGATGCTGCCTAGACACGCCCCCGACAATGTGTTTTTTCATCTGCTAAGAGGACCCCAAACTCATGAATTAGGGACTTCATTACTGACATAAGCCTTTCACATTCATATGATCTGGCTGGTGCTACCAACAGAAAGTCATTAAGGTAATGTGCCACTACCTTTACCATGACCCTATGCAAAAATTAGCTAAATGCTTCAAAATATGTAAAGGAGACCAAGAAACCTATTGGGAGACATCTGTTGATTAAAAATTACCTTCAAACTTGCATCCCATTAACCCATGTGAGGATGGGTGAATGGTAAGCAGGCAAAATGCAGATTTGATGTCGAGTTGATGTCAGCATCAGAGCCCCCTGGCCAGCCTCTTAAGTTGAGAGCCTGATCAAAGAAACTGGTACCTAACAGAGCTTACCTATGGATCTATTGCATAATTCACTGACCTGCCTTTGTGGTGAGATAGGTGTTAAATAAGGCAAACTTTACCTGGCTCCTTCTTCAGGACCACCCCCAAAGGAGAGATCACCAAAGAAGGAATAGGGAGCTCCCAAAAAGGACCTGCAAAGCAACCCAGTGCAATCTCCTTCACAAGTTTCTCCCTCACTACAGCTGGGTATTCATAGGCAGACTTGAGATTTCTGTGAGTGGGGGATCCTTTCACTACGCCTTGTGCAAGAATCCTGAACCCCTCCTGGATACCCCTGCACAACACTTCAGCCTTCCCATCTGTGTAGGCCGCCAGCAATGGCCTAATTGCGTCCAGCCTCAGTGGTGTGGGTGCCCTTGTTCCCAACAGCCCCTTTTTGCTGGCCTCTTCCTTTCACTCCATCTCTCCTGCACTAACATTCAAGCTCTGGATGTGGCCCACTACAATACACGCAGATGTGACGAAAGGAACACAAAGCCCCCTTGCCACATTGCTTATCATTAAGGCGCCAGCACTCCTTACCCTTGCATTTCAATGCCACTTGCGGCTTCGATATGCCTGCATGCGGCTGAAAGAATGTAGAAAGTGAGTGCTCTGGCCCTAGGAGAGACCACAGGTGCATGTTTATTTTAACAAAACACAGAAACAGATAACCGGCCACCTTGCGGCAGAACTCCATGTCATAGTTCAGCGACAAGCCTTCCCCAAACCCACTATGAATATAGTCAATGGTGTCCATATATTTTAACAACTCTAACGCTTGAGCTGGCCTGAACTCCAGCTTAAAGGATGCAAAAACACATAGGTGTCTGGACCTTTCACATTCTTGGGCTCTGTACTGTCTTCGCTGTGCTCCTTAGCCCTGTAAGTTTCTACCAAGAGCTCAAAAATGTTAATATATTTCCCTTCCTTATTCTTATTGATGGTCTTTGCTTTTAAATGTGTGTTCAATGAGTGCACAAGACAGAGGTAGGTGACCCCCTGAACTGATACCCTCCTGGTCACCCCTTGCTGCTCACCCCACTGCTGCAACTGCTGAGTACTTGGTGGGATGACCCCTCCTGCTGAAGGCAAAACCAATGCATTGACTGAACCAGCTTCACTAGACCCCCTTGTTCACCTGGGACCCTGCACCCTAAACCTATATACCAAACTTGCGCCACAACAAGCCTCTTGAGCATCCTAAACATCTTATACTGTCTAGGCCTAGCGTCCCTCTGCTGTCTGAGTCAGAATCAGAGCCAGAGTCCCCTCTAAATGTGTGTAGATGCCTGAAGGTAGTATGCTCACTGCTCCTTGATTCCCTGTGCCACCACTGGTCCCTGCTGCACTGATATTGGAGGTTCCTGAGGGTCCTGGCTGAGTATTCGCCTCTAAATGTTCAGCTGCAATGGCCCCAGGCAATCCAGCCAGTAGGTCGATGTTAGCTGCTGCACCTCCTGCCTGCAGGGGAGACATAAAGGAGAGAGTACCCAGGCCAGCCAAAGGTTGCCCTTCCCCACTACGAAGTCCCTAGCAGGCGTAGGTGCCACAGCTACTATGTTTGCTTCCAACACATTCAAAGAATCAGTGCTGGTATCAAGTATCCACACACCAGTGAACTGTCTTTCATTCCTGTGCCACCCTCAGCAGTCTCCACAACTAAGCACATGCATGCGAGCATGGCCCTTGGGCCTTAAATGCGATGTTGCCACTGTCTATTTGACTGATATGCCCACCTGTAGTCACACTCTCTCCAGCCACTGCATGATCCATGTCCACAGAACGCTTTCTGTCATGCAAACTCACATCAATGGAAAAAGGCCCCTTCATCGCCCCTGCGCTTACTGTGTCCCTTTCTGTGCCTCCAGCCCGGTTTGATGCAACACTCCTCTTCCTAGCGGCCTTCTTCCTGTTCACCGTTGCTCCCGACCGCTGCATGTCACCCCTATTTCGGCATTTGAAATAGCTGATTAGTCTGTGGTATCCCCACCTATACTTAAAATTTATATCGACAGGCAATGTAAACACAGCCAGTAGAAGACTCCAGGTGGGGTGTAGAAGAGATAACTAATAAAATGATACATTTTAATTGTTCTCTCTAAGGCCCAGATGATCGAAAGTGTTACGAGGTGGTGAGATATTCCAAGAGATCCACCGTTATGTTGAGTGAGCCAGTCAAAATATTCTTCATCCCGACACTGGGGGCCCATCTTTGTGGAGGTTGCTGGCGGGTTTCCAGTTGTCCTCTTTCGCCACATCCAAAAGGGAAGAAGCAATAACCCTTTAAAAAGGGGTTCCATGCATCCTGAAATTTAGTGTGTGGTGGTGAACACATGAATAGTATGGCTCTAAGAAGAGAGCTGAAGAATTGAAAATAGAAGACGCGGAGTGGAGACAGCAGAAGAGGCTGTCTGGAAGCCACCTCCGCTGCTGTGAAGGTGGGCTCCTGGTGCCTGGACCATGGATTAAGAGGGTCCAACGTCGGATTTTCAGATGGTGAGTTTAAACTTTTGGTTTAGTTTGGGCTTTTTTGGGGTGCTTTTTTATTTTAAAGAATAAGATTTGTTATTTAAAATCTTTATTTTTAGGGTAGATTTTGTAGTTTGCCTTTATTATTGTGGGGTGGGGGTTACTTGTATTGTAGAGGGGGATGTAATTTATTTTACTGCAAAAGAGCTTTAAAAGCTTTAGGTAAGCTACATAGATTGGCTTTCTGAAAGAACCTTAGGTATATTTTTTTTAGTAAATAGAGAAAAGAGTACTGAGTTTTCAGGGCATCATTTACTAATTTTTAAATGTTTGAAGTCATAGACTGTATTCTTTTAAGCAACCACCTGTAAAATATTTCAGAATCCTTAAGAGCTAAGCTCCCATTTGCGACATTCCAACCAACCAACCAACCAACCAATAAAAACTAACCAAACGCTGGGGCCTGATATGTGCTGCTGCTACTGTTTATTTGACTGATCTGTTCAACTGTAGCTACACTCACTGCAGCCACTGCATGAGCCATGTCCAAAGACCGCTTTCCATCATGCACATTCACATCAATGGGAACAGGACCCTTCATCGCCCCTGCACTCACTGGGCTCCTTTTAGATTTTTTACTCAAGATGATCTGTGCCTCTCTAACCACCTTTCCAGAACGCTGTGCAGCGGAGCCTCCAGCCTGTCTCCAATGCAACACTTCTCTTCCTCACAGCCTTCTTCCTGTTCATCTTTGCTCCCGACCACTGCATGCCCTTTCCGGAAGCTGCAATGACACCTGGAAGCTCAGTAGGAAGATGAGGGGCTGACTGCCATATTAGAGGAGGCTACTCCACCACCGGACACCACTGCTGCACCAGGGACACTAGGGCCTGCTACCGTCGCTGGACCTACACTGCTGGATAACGCCACACTACCGGATACTCCTGCAATGACACCTGATGGAAGGCCGCCACTGACAAGGCCCAAAACAGGCCTACAACCGCCATTGTTGCCTTGCACGACATAAAGAATGCACTAAATTCACTCATGCCTGCTGCCAGCGTCTGCTCAAGCCCCTCTGACTCCTGAACCTGCAATGTCCCTCTGCTGCCTGCCACAAGTGCTCCACACTAGGCCCCCACCTAGACCACAACCCTGAGTGGAAGAAGACAACTGGGCCCAAACCCAGGGGTCAAGGGGGGGAAGGGGGGACCAGATCAAATTAATCTGGAAAGGGGTAGGAGGTGGGGAAGGCCAGGCTGGGAAATGGAGGGCCCACAGCGGGGGAAAGAAGGGGGACTCACCGCGTCTCCTCTTATTTCTTTTTCCACAGGTGTCCCACAATGCGATGGGGTGTCAGCCATGTCCCTGAAGCACTTGGGAAGCACTGAAGTTCACCTGGCAGGTTGCATCATGGCAGTGAAAAATTATCCAGCGAAGATCCAAGGAGAAAGAGATAGAAGTCTATCTACCTAAACTTAAGTAGGGTGAATAAAATCCCTCCCCCAAACTCCCAATATAGTTGCCAACAAACAGACAAGGTTTACATGTCAGCTAGGGAGTAAGACCCTTAAAGGACCAGTAAATACAGTAGATTTGCACAACCAACAAATGCACAATAACAAGACAAGGTAATAGCACTTAGTCTGAACTTCAAATGAGTAGTAGATTTTTTTCTAACAAATTTCAAAGTTATATCTATTTCTACTCCTCCTGTATCATGTGACAGCCATCAGCAAATCACAAATGCATATACAGGTGGCCCTCGTTTTACAACGGTTCAATTTACACCGTTTCAGAATAACAACCTTTTTTTCCAGTCATGTGACTGCTATTGAAAAGCATTGACAAGCAGTGCATTTAATAAAATAGCCAGTAGGTGGAGCTGTCCGCTTGTGTTGCAGCAAAGCCAAGCAAGCTGAAATTAATCAGTTTAACCACACCTGAGCTATCGAGCAGATTTCAAAGGAACAAGATCTTCCTGTCTATAACTAAGTTCAGATTGGAATGCATAGAAAGAACTGTTTGCAGAAAAATGCAAGTGAAGTCTGTGTTGTGTGATTATTTTATTAGGTTTATAATGCTGTTTAGCAAATGTTTTTGTTCATTTAACTTAGTTTAATTATATATTTTGTGTTGTGTGATTATTTCATTAGGTTTATAATGCTGTCTAGCATTTAAAGTCTTCATTTCTAAGCTTTAAAAATAATGTATTAGGTGTTACTTATGACCATTTTGAGAGGGGCCTGGAACTTATCTCCCTCACTTCCCATTGACTTACATTATAAACTGGGTTTCAATTTACAACGGTTTCGATTTACAACCATTCCTTCTAAAAACTTAACCCCGGCGTAAACTGAGGGCTACCTGTACATATATTTTTTGAATTCTTGCACATGCTCAGTAGGAGCTGGTGACTCAAATAGTGTAAATATAAAAAGACTGTGCACATTTTGCTAATGGAAGTTGTTTAAAATTGCATGCTCTATCTGAATCATGAATGCTTAATTTTGACTTAAGTGTTGAGTGCCTTTAATATAGCTGCAACTTCAAGAGACAAGTTTCCTTACACTACCATTCATTTTCAAATGTTTCTTATATTATTATGAGATAATAATCATCATGAAATGGACATTGCTAATTAATTATACTGGTGGTATGCCAGCTAATAAATTGTTATGCAGGAGTAGTGGAAAGTATCTAGAAAACATTTTTTTCTGTTCTCTGTTGTCTCAGATTTATATTTTTCTTGTGCCTCTAATCCTTAGTTTAGTTTGAATTTAAGTACAACCGTGTAATAAAGGATTCCATTTGTAAAATCAGCTCTAGACTTTATTATAGGATGCACAAATTGCTCTGTTAAACCTGAACTTTGTGATGTGTTGTTTTAGTAGTAAATAGACTTCAGCATTGGCTTGTGTATTATGTGTGCTCCCGTCTCATCGAAGTTTCTTTTATGATCCTAAGCTTAAAAGAAAAGAAAATTCTAAGAATTTGTATAATGCATATCAGATAACTCTATTTTAACGCCCCCCCCCCCATGAAACAAGGTTTAAAGCTTTTTAATCTTTATTTTTAAAATAATAGGAAGTGCAACTGAACCTAAAGGGACAGTTTATCCAAAACTGTTCTCCCCTTTAATTTGTTCCCAATGATCCTTTTTACCTGCTGGAGTGTATTAAATTGTTTACAAGTAGCTCCTTTACCCTTATTTCAGCATTTGAAATAGCTGACTTAACCTGTGGTATCCCCACCTATACTGAAAGTTTCTGTTGACAGGCAATGTAAACACAGTGACAGCCAGCAGAAGAAAATACACTCCCGGAGGGGTGTAGAAGAGATAGCTAATACAATTATAAATTTTCATTGTTCTCTAAGGCCCGGATGATCAAAAGTGCGATGAGATGGAAAGATATTCCAGGGTATCAAAAATGATCTATTAGAGGTGGTCGCACCCAATAAATTGAAGAAAAAAGCTAACCTTTGTGATGTGCGGACAGTCACAAAGTAATATTATAAAAATATACAAAAGAAAAAAACGTAAGGTGTATTAAACAATGCTAAAGAATGACATTGCTTGGACCAGGGCTTAAAGTTATGCTTTTTTTTTTTTTTTTTTTTTAAATAATTTTTTTTATTGAAGTTAAAGCATAGATCAGCAAACAAGATTCGCCCTAAGGCCAAAGTTACAACAATGAGAGTAATACATTGTCTATACACAGGCATTATTGAAAAAGCAATATGCACATGCAACAAAACAAGTACATAACAGATCCCAATATGAAGATAGACAATAATTTAGGCGAGATAGAGTAGAACTTCATTTTATGTTATATTATAGACGGATGATCTCCACAGTACAATAGAAAATAGAGGGAGAATTATCTGAGTCCAAGATATTAGCCTGTGGAGAATTAGCATATGTGTCAGCCACTCTTGGGCTGAGATATATAGGGGGGAAGGGGAGATTCAGCGGATAAGCACCGCTATACACATAGGGGAAAAGGTGGAGGGCGGAGCCATATATGAGTGTAAATAGGTTAAGGTACATGGTGGGAACTTAGAAATGTTCGAGCATAGAGACCTCAGGCCTGCAGGAGAGAAATATATCTTGCGGGTCATAGTGTATATTAGTTTATTCTCTGTCGTTAAGTTTCCCCTCTAATAATATGGTACCATCCATAAGGTTGAGGGAATAATCGCTAGTAAGGGAATTTTATCAAGGCTTAGAAAAACTTAATACTATTGTTATAATAAGACTTGTATACCATGGACCGTGAGGTTAGGGAAACATGCTGGCTCTAGTCATAGTAAAGTTAGACAAGCAGGCAGGGATTCATAATCAGCAACTTATTAATGTATTGAATATACCTGATATATGGGTAGACGTGAGATACAGACAAAAACAAGTACTGGTTGCTGCGACAAAGTACTCCCCCTAACATTAAGGGTGAGTGGGCTGTATGCCTGAGAAGGCCTGCCGCTTATATATGGAGAGCAATAATGATATATAAGCCTATTAATACACCATAATCTAAGACAAGGCCAGCGAAGTCTCCAACATATGTAACTATGACTTTTACAAAACGGGAGACATACATAGGATTATCACAACAAAGAAAAGATAATACAAACCCTCTCCACAAGACCCCTTATGGCATACAATCCATTAGTCTCAGCAATATCTACCCATTATAGCTACAGTACAACAGCAATTGTAGATTTAATATTTATGTTCGGTGCAGTGTTTAGGTCTATTAACTAGTGTTGTTCTAAAATAGCCAAGAGTATAGGCTTCATCTGAGAGATTAATGTCGGCTACATATAACAATCTAGCCTAGCATGCTAATTGTAGTATATATTGGCATTGGATGTAGATAGTAGATATGTAAATGATATCATAACAATAGAGACGCAGCGTGAGATCCATATTGAAGGATTATCCCCACTCAGAAAGGGTGCACCCCTCACGGCCCCATCAGGGGCTTAAGTATGAACTTTATTGTGGGACTACTGTGGGTGTTATATTCAAGAATTTGGAGGGGATTCTAGGGCATAGTTTAATGTTAAATATAAATAGCGAACAATCTATTGGATGGGAGTAAGTATACAAAACCACTAATTTTAGAGAGGAAAGGTGTCTATAGCTAATTAACCTATTTAAATTAAAATTAAGGGGAGATGGCGTGAGAAGCAGGCAAGTAATAACTACTAACTTAGAATTTTAGATAAAGTATCTGTAATAAAACAACATCTAAACCCTATATAAAATAATCCATGCCTAGTGGATGAGTTTGTGGGATAACTATACCTAAGGTATACAATAAATAGTTTGTGGGGGTCACTAAAACCTAGCTCAGACTAGGGTTGAGTGGATTATGTAGTGAAACAGTTTGATAGATCTGGCTAATGTATTGTTATATAGCAGGTTTACTGCATTTTCTTGCAATTAGCTCGAATACAAACTAGGTCTCAGTATGGTATAGGGCTTAGGTATAGGTTAGGTAAGTTTTTGTTTTCCCATACTAGATATAGGGCATCTAAACAGTATCTATAGGAGGAGAAAGTGCTATACCTTGTGAGGCATAGACTGCACAATATTTAGATGACAAATACCAACCCTTCTCCCTCCAAACAAAAACAAATATAGCAAGAGACATTGTCATGAGGAAGCCATGAATCTCAAACTAGGGAGCTGATAAGAAGTCATCACTTAAATATAAAGTATATAACAGTAATCAAAGTAGATTATAATATGCGTTGCTCCCCTATATCCATGGACGTGAAATAACCATAAATGCATGTAAATATACAGTATATCCAAACAATAACAGTAAACCGGTTAACAACTACATTGATAGGATAAGCCAAAGATCCCATCAAAGTATAGAATAATAGCATACAACTAGCAAGGAGTTCTCTCTTAAAAGTTTTCATATGACAGCATTAAAGTCCTCTTGCTGAATGGGATGTCAAAACTTTCAAGTCGTACTCCGTAGTGGAACCTGGGACAAATATTAGCGGGTAAACAAAAGGGAAGGTTGGGAAAAGAGGGTCACTGATGTAATAGCCGGTTTCTTAATTACTGAACCACCATAGATACAACAAAAAAGTGGTTGAGAGACTGTCATTGTTAACAGTTACCATCCTATTCGTTCTTAAATGATTAACAGTCAGAGTCCCGTTCCAATTAAGGTGGTGTTACAGTGGGTGGCTCTGCAATCACTAGTACCAAACAGGAGTTGCAAAGGTTAAGCATCTAAATTCAGGTTTTCTAACTCGTATTAGGCAAACAAAACATAACAGTGTAACCCTGCCTTAGCTCACCCCCATATCCATCATGGTTAAAAGCCTCCGCTCTAACCAATACCCAGGCGGGTCTCACTCCTGAGCTGCACAGTGGACCGTAGGTTCAAAGTCCTCAAAAGCCACATAAACACTGATGTAGCCAGAGTAAGGATCGTCTTTTCAAAAAACCAGCACAGATTAGCAAACATATAATGGCCCGAGTCAGCATATGTAGAGTTCTCCCATAAGCGTGTCAATCGGTCAGCGTTAGGCAGTGTAAATCTGGCATCCTCCTTGTTAGCTGTGGCACTAACCTCAGATTTGTTGCTCGTCTCCACTGGGTGCAGTGCCAAGAGTGACCCCGCGAGCAGCACTGTAGGCTCCGTGTCTGAGGATGTGAAGGAAATGGCGCCATCTTGTAAGTACACGACCTCTCTTTGGGCACATAGTTCTCCTAATTGCTGTGCCTGTTCGGGAATCTTGTATTGAGCACGAAGTGTTCTTTCAGCTTCCGTGACATGGCCACTGTTCAGTAAAACGGATTGCACCGTGATATCGGCCATTCTAGGTATGACTTCTCCCGTCGCCGCTCTTATCTTTTCCTCTCGTGAAGGGTGTTGCTTTTTGCAGGTCGGTAGCTGTTTATTATCCCCTCTGTCTTGCGTCGGGGCCGCTTGCTGATCCCCATTGAACCATAGGCAGGCTGATAGTTCCTCATAGCCAGCATCCAGTTGTAGGCTAAGCTTCCACATTGCTTCGTATATATCTGCGGAGTCTCCCTCCATATCTGACACCATAACTTTTGTAGGCCACAATGGCCTAGTCCCTTCTCAGTTAACGGAGGTAAGTAGGATGAATATCTGTCTTGACTAAGAAGTAAAGTGATTCACTATCATAGCAAGAGCAGTCCTGCTTGCATACTATTAGGGTTGGGGCAAATTACAGTGAATAAACTGCAATTTGCCGTTATTTTAAGGAAATCTTTGCAGGAGCTCTCTAAAACACGTCCTCTCTGCTTAGCTGTTGGCTCCGCCCCCCTTTTTTTATTAATTGTGTATAAATATCTTATGTGCACTTCACAAGCGCTCCAGTTATCATATACTGTAGATACTATGCACCAAACAATGTAAGCAGATACTGTATATACAAAGTATCAAGATAGATACTTATAATGCTAAATCAATGTAGCTGTATCGAAAGTTCATTCAGGTTCAGATATAGGAGAAAAACATCCAGTTCTTATTAATGAAGTTATTAGTGCTTAAGCACATTACGAAGCAAATATATACGTTATTATGGCAACATAGGACAGCTGGACACTTAGTGTACAACATGCTCCAGAGTCCTTAAATATATCTACACACACTTGTGGTATCTGTGGTATTCAAATCCGGTTACACAGGGCAAACAATCTTATACTGTGGCATTCTGGAACTCCCTTTTTAGCTCTACATTTGCAGTCTTTGCCGCTTCCACTTTGTACCTTTATCTTCTACCGCTGTGAATAAAGGGGTACTTCCGTTCCTTGTGTGCTTATAGATTATGTCCCTGTCGGTTGAGCCTTTTCCACATGAACTTTCAAGCCTCAGCATATCCTTGTAGCTTACTTGCAGTCAATAATCCACTCCATGCTAATCAAAAGTCACCACATTCAGAAACCCAGAAGGGAAAGTCAGTCTCCAGATATGTTCCCCATTGGAACATGCAATACATGCTCCAAGGTTTGGAAGTTAAAAGAAATTCGAGACAAATATGGCCAAATACATTCCTTTACATCATACTTCTCCTGTACATCTGCAGGAGTGATATATGTACTGAAATGTCCATGTAACCTGTACTATGTCGGAATCACAACAAGGCAAGTCAGAACACAAATAATGGAACATAGCAGAAATATACTATTGTTGAATAGTGTCAAACCATAGGGAATGAACGACAACAACAACTACAATGTATATCTGTAGAGAATATATTTCTCTTCTCTGACAATAAATGGTAGTACCATCCTGACACTAATTCACATACACATGAAATTATCAATGTCATAGTTGATACATCTTCCTATTGACAATAATTCACCTACATGAAACTATTACTGTCATAGTTGATACATCTCTTCAAAATAAAGAATCAAGAACCAATAAAACACAAAGTTACAAAATGTGTCATGTATATATGTCTCTAAAAATGTAGCATCAATTACTAACAAAACATTGATGCATAAAATAATGATGAGGGTATACAAGTCACAAACATTCCCATAACTCTAGTCACTCATACAAAAATTTTATTATTTAGCTTTGCCACAGAATGCACCATTTTCTATTATATTTTGTAGACTTACTTTTCACCAAATACTGCTAGTCCCCCACTCATCTTTCTATATACTTAGCACAAAATTGTCAGGGTTTTTTCTCTGCTTTGTTTGCCATGTGCTACTGGCAGTCATTTTACTCACCTATCTTGCTGACTCTGGTGCATAGTGTGTGATGGTGCTCATTTCCTGCATGACCTTTTATGGTATACATCATCCGTGTGAGACAGGTTGCACTCTCAGAATTGTGAAGTCATCACTTATTATTTAAGGGGCCTCTGTTCAGTATGCTTTGCCCTTGCGTTGTCTCAGGCCTGTTTGTGAGTTCCAGTATTACCTGGCTGTCTGGCTGTCCCTCCTGGTTCCTGATCCCTGGCTTGTTCCTGACTCTGCTGTTCTCCTTGTTTCTGATTCCGGCTCGTCTGACTACTCGCTTTGGGTCGTGACTGGGCTCGTCTGACTATTCGCTTTGGCTCCTGGCTCGGCTCGTCTGACTACCAGCTCTGGTTTTGACTCCTGGCTTGTTATTTGACTTGTGGACTTTTTATTATTTTTTGTTATTAATAAAGGTGTGATTATTTTTGCACTTCTCGTCTCAGTCTGATTCCTGGCACCCTGACATTACGCATGGGCCATGAATCCTGATGGTGCTAATAATCCATCTTTACCTACCATCATTTCCAGGATGGATGAACAGGATCGCCGCTTGGATCAATTTGCACTAGCCCTGCAAACCCTGCTGACTCGCACTGCACATTTGGACCAAAGTGTCCCGCAAGTTATGGCTGCTCCTGTTTCCGCTGCTGCACTAGTCCTACCAGGAGCATGTCCGGTTCTGCACCTCTACCTCAGAGATATGGAGGCGATCCTATTCAGTGCAGAGGGTTTTTGAACCAGGTGGGCATTTACTATGAGATGTTACCTCAGGCGTTTCCCTCTGACAGAACTAAGGTGGGATTTCTCATCTCGTTACTCTCTGACACAGCTCTTGCCTGGGCTAATCCCTTGTGGGAGACTAATAAACCTGTGATTTCAAATTACCCTGAATTTGTGGCCTCCTTTCGAAGGGTATTTGAGGTTCTGGCTCGCTCCTCCTCTGCTGCTAAACTAATCATGTCCATTCAGCAAGGTACAAGATCTGTTGCTCAGTATGCCATTGAGTTCCGTATGCTTGCCGCAGAGGTAGGTTGGAACAATGAAGCCCTTGTTGCGGCCTTCATTCATGGGCTCTCTTATGCGATTAAAGACGAAGTTGCTGCCAGAAATTTACCAGAGGATCTCGAGGCATTGGTGTCTTTTTTGTATCCTAATTGACATCAGACTCAGAGAGAGGCCCACTTTCAAGGAGTGCTTGCGGAAGCCTCCTGTTCCATTGTCTCCTATGTGTTCGTTCCCACCCATGCCTCCCTCTCCTCCCATGCCTCCTGGTCCTGAGTCACCAGGTACTGCTGAGCCGATGCAGTTGGGATTCACGTGTCTCTCCGCGGTGGAGAGGGCCTTTACTAGAAGGGAGGGGTTCTGCCTCTATTGTGGGTTACAGGGCCACCTTTTGAAGTCTTGTCCTACACGGCCGGGAAACGCTCACACCTAAAGTCCTGTCGGGGGCAGACCTTGGGTGGCTTATCCTCCCCAGAACCACTAAAGGAGAAACCTTTGGTCACGGTTGTACTTTCCTGGGTGGACTCCTCCATAGTCACCTAGGCTCTTGTTGACTCAGGTGCTGCGGGCTATTTCATTGACAGTGCTTTTGTATCAAAGCACTTCATTCCTGTTTTGCCTTGGTCAGTTCCACTTGCTATTGAGGCCATTGATGGCAGGCCCCTTCAGCCCGCACTCGTTACTCACGAAACCACTCCGTTATCCATGGCTGTTGGGGCTCTCCATTTTGAAACTCTCTAGGTCCAGGTGATAAATTCTCCGCATTTTCCAGTTGTTCTGGGTTATCCCTGGCTCCAAAAGCACAATCCCATTCTCAAATGGCCCAGGTCCGAAATTTTGTCGTGGTCTCCGCAATGTATTTCCACTTGTCTTCGGAAACCACTTAAAGTCTTGTGCACTTCTTCGGTATTTCAATTGCCAGAGGAGTACCAAGAGTTCCTAGAAATTTTTGACAAGGTGCATGCCGGTATGTTGCCTCCTCACTGATCTTACGATTGTGCCATAGACCTACAACCGGGAGCCATTCCTCCTCTGGACCGGGTTTACCCTCTGTCTGTTGCGGAGAATTGTGCTATGGAGGAGTATGTTGCCGATGCTCTGTCATGGGGGATCATCTGCAAATCCTGCTCTCCTGCAGGGGCTGGCTTCTTCTTTGTGAAGAAAAAGGGTGGCGAGTTAAGACCATGCATCGATTATAGGGGTCTTAATCGTCTTACCATTAAGAATGCTTACCCTATTCCGCTCATTATGGAACTCTTTGACCGCCTCAAAGGAGCTACTGTCTTTTCTAAACTTGATTTGAGAGGAGCGTACAATCTCGTTAGGATCAAGGAGGGCCACAAATGGAAAACAGCATTAAACACCAGGAGCGGGCATTATGAATATCTTGTAATGCCCTTTGGCCTATGTAATGCTCCTGCTGTTTTCCAGGAATTTATTAATGATGTCCTACGAGATATGTTGCAAAAGTGTGTTGTGGTGTATTTAGACGACATCCTCATACACTCACCCACACTTGAGGCTCATCATTCTGTTGTTACATGGGTTCTTCAGAGACTACGTGAGAATGGCCTGTTTTGTAAACTCGAGAAATGTGAGTTCCATCAGACTCAAGTAACCTTCCTAGGTTATGTTATCTCCATTACAGGGTTCTCCATGGATCCTGAAAAGTTGTCTGCAGTTCTGCAGTGGCCTCGCCCAGTTGGTCTTCGGTCTATTCAACGTTTTTTGGGGTTCGCCAATTACTATAGAAAGTTTATTAAAAACTCTTCTTCCTTGGTCAAATCTATCACAGACATGACCCATAAAGAGAATGATCCACTCCATTGGTCACCTACTGCCATTAAGGCCTTTGATAGTCTTAAGACTGCCTTTGCTGCTGCTCCAGTTCTGGCTCATCCTAACCCTGTCCTGCCTTTCATTCTTGAGGTTGATGCGTCTGAGACTGGAGTAGGTGCCCTCTTGTCTCAACGTCCTATGCCTGACGGTTTCTTGCATCCGTGCGGTTTCTTCTCTAAGAAATTGTCTCCAGCAGAGTGCAATTATGAAATTGGTGACAGGGAATTACTGGCCATAATTTTGGCACTCAAGAAATGGAGGCATCTTCTCGAGGGTACTAGCGTACCAGTGCTCATTCTTACTGACCACAAGAATTTAACTTATCTATCTGAAGCAAAATGTTTGTCGCCCCGACAGGCCAGATGGGCGCTATTTTTGTCTCGGTTTAATTATGTGGTCTCCTACCTGCCTGGTAGTAAGAATGTTAGGGCTCATGCCCTCTCTCGACAATTTTTACCTCTGTCCAAGAAGGAGTCTGTACCTACTCCAGTTATACCTCCTGACCACATTTTGGCTAGCATACGTACTAATTTGACATCTCCCTTGGGGGAGGAGATCCTGGCTGCACAAACCTATGCACCTCCTGAGAAACCTAGTGGTAAGTGTTTTGTTCCTGAGAATCTTCGAGCTAAACTTTTGCACACTTACCACTATCCTAAAGCCGCAGGTCACCCAGGCAAGAACCAAATGACATATGCAGCAACATCAGAACGACAATTCTGGTGGCCAGGTCTTCGTTCTGATGTTGCTGCATATGTTGCCTCCTTCTCAGTTTGTGCACAGAATAAGACTCCTCGACGTCTTCCTGTGGGTCTTCTTCAACCTATTGCTAATGGTGAGCGTCCTTGGACACATCTTTCCATGGACTTCATTGTCGAGTTCCCTGTTTCCAATGGCAATACTGTTATCCTTATGGTGTTTTTTCTAAAATGTCACATTGCATTCCCTTGAAGAAGCTGCCTACCGCTCAGGAGCTTGCTTCAATTTTTGCCTGGGAGGTCTTCCGTTTACATGGGTTACCCAAGGAGATAGTGTCGGACTGGGGTAGCCAGTTTTTCTCAAGATTTTGGCGTTCCTTTTGTGCTTAATTGGGGATCCAGCTTTCCTTCTCCTCGGCATATCACCATCAATCCAATGGGGCTGCGTAACAGTCTAATCAAGCTCTGGAACAGTTCCTCCGTTGCTATGTCTCAGATCACCACAATAATTGGTCTGAACTGTTACCTTAGGCAGAGTTTGCTCATAATAGAGCTATTAATGCTTCCTTCAAGTTATCCCCGTTCATGGAGAATTATGGGTTTCAACCATCTTTGTTGCCCGATTCATTCATGTCTCAGGGTATTCCGGCTTTGGAGGAGGATCTCCGGCAACTCGGTTCTATGTGGGTGCAGATTCAGGATTGCCTTCATCGTTCTATGCAGCGCGAAAAGTTCCAGGCTGATCGTAGGCGTCTGCCCACGCCTTCCTACCAGGTTGGGGAGAGGGTTTGGCTATCCTCCCGCAACTTGAACCTTTGCGTGCCTTCCAATAAACTGGCTTCCCGTTATGTTGGTCCTTTTCGAATTCTCTGACGGGTCAATCCTATGGCCTACGCTCTTGACCTTCCTCCTGCAATGCGCATCTCCAATGTTTTTCATGTCTCCCTCTTGAAATCATTGGTTTGTAATCGGTTTACCACTGTGTTGCCTCGTCCCCGTCCTATCTTTGTTGACAACCATGAAGAATATGAGATCAGCAGCATTAATGAATCTTGTTTGTCCAGGGGCAGCGTACAGTATTTGGTTCACTGGAAGGGCTACGGTCCGGAGGAGCGTTCATGGGTTCCCTCCTCTGATGTTCATTCTCCCACCCTCCTCTGTGCCTTCCATGCCCGTTTCCCCAATAAGCCTTTTGTGCTCTGTTGTTGAGGGGAGGGTACTGTCAGGGTTTTTTCCCTGCTTTGTTTGCCATGTGCTACTGGCAGCCATTTTACTCACCTCTCTTGCTGACTTGGTGCATAGTGTGTGATGCTGCTCATTTCCTGCACGCCCTTTTATGGCCAGACTGATGTACATCATCCGTGTGAGACAGGTTTCAGTCTCAGAATTGTGATGTCATCACTTATTATTTAAAGGGCCTCTGTTCAGTATGCTTTGCCTTCGCGTTGTCTCAGACCTGTTTGTGAGTTCCAGTTCCTGTGTATTACCTGGCTGTCTGGCTGTCCCTCCTGGTTCCTGATTCCTCGCTTGTTCCTGGCTCTGCAGTTCTCCTTGTTTCTGATTCCGGCTCGTCTGACTACTCGCTTTGGCTCCTGACTAGGCTCACCTGACTATTCACTTTGGCTCCTGACTCGGCTTGTCTGACTACCAGCTCTGGTTTTGACTCCTGACTTATTATTTGACTTGTGGACTTTTTATTATTGTTTGTTATTAATAAAGGTGTGATTATTTTTGCACTTCTCGTCTCAGTCTGATTCCTGGCACCCTGTCAAAAATTTACTGAAGCACGGTTTTTAGCATCTTTCACTTGAACACATATTACCTCACCAAATAACAAGGCTACTATGACACAAGTATATCTCATACTACATACATTTTATCATCAACCTTAAAGGGACAGTTCAGCCAGAATTTTTCTCCCCTTTAAATTGTTCCCAATGATTAATTTTACCTGCTGGAGTGTTTAAAATTGTTTACAAGTAGCTCCTTTACCCCTATTTTGGCATTTGAAATAGCTAATTTAGCCTGTGGTATCCCAACCTATACTGAAAGTTTCTATACTGGAGTATATTCTATTGAATAGCCTAAGTAAACACAGCCAGTTGAAGAGATTACACTCTCAGTGGGGGGCATGATAGTTAAGTAATAAAATAATAATTTTCCATTGTTCTCTCTATGTATTGAGCTTTAGTTTTCCAGACAAATATAAGATAAGGAAGCAAGAGTGTGTACACAAAATGATAACATAATGAGATCTGATATTACCTGAAGCTCAACCCATTGTAATAGGCTGTAGTTTAAAAGCACAAAACCAGCTACTTCATATACACAAATAAACCCGAAAATGCAATTTCTCATAAATGTTATACTCTGCAGCTGGTATAACAAGTCATTGAAAATACATTTATATAAAAACAATTTTACAGTGTACTGTCCCTTTAAGAGTACACTAGAAGGCAATGTATCTTCTCATTGGCACCACAACACTCTAGCCCTTCACATTTTTAATTTAACATTTAATTTGCACCTATCACATTGTCACTTAATTGTGACTCCAGTTTAATTTCTCATCACAATACAATATTAACTCACAAATAATACATAGGTACCCTTTAAAGGCACTAAAACTATATATACATTTTAATTATAAACATCTCTAATTAACTCTCTTATTATGATGCTAATCAAATCGGCAAGGGTTCAACTCTACCCACAATGGTATAAAGTCAATGCAACACACTTGATCATATTGTCAAATATATAGAGATACAGACAAAATCAAGAAAGAAATGTTTTCAATAAATTAATATACTTATAATTAATATTACTGATATATTAAACTATTAATGGGATGATATGTATGGAAATTGCATATGAATATCAAACTATAGATTATATTAGAGAATAATTCACAAATCATAACATCAAAGTAATAAGCTGTACAATATTAGATTCCAGACACACAGAAACACAACAGATGGGTGTGCGCACACCACTCTGTAATTGGCTATGAGTGAAAACGCAATAGCCAATAGATGACTCGGCATCAGCCTGCAAATAAACCGAAGCAACTATAAACTTTTGATGAATACCACTAACATCTCTTTGCACGACAAAGTCAGTGAGACAACTGTCATACACTATACAAGATCGTACTTCATATATTAATGAGAACCGATTGGAATATATTTTCTCCAAATAAGTCAATCAACACTAACGCCTAGATCATGAGTTTGGCGTTAGCCTTAAAAAGAAGCGTTGAGAGGTCCCAACGCTGCTTTTTAACGCCCTCTGGTGTTACGAGTCTGGCAGGTACAGGTGTACTGCTTACTTTTCTTCCGCGACTCGATGCTACCGCAAATCCCCTTACGTCAATTGCGTATCCTATCTTTTTAATGAGATTTGCCTAAAGCCGGTATTACGAGTCTTGGAAGAAGTGAGCGGTAGACCCTCTCCTGTCCAGGCTCCTACTGCATTTAAAAGTCAGTAGTTAAGAGTTTTATGGGCTAACGCCAGAACATAAAACTCTTAACTAAAGTGCTAAAAAGTACACTAACACCCATAAACTACCTATTAACCCCTAACCCGAGGCCCCCCCACATCGCAAACACTAAAATAAAAATTTTTAACCCCTAATCTGCCGACCGGACATCGCCGCCACCTACATTATACCTATAAACCCCTAATTTGCTGCCCCTAACATTGCTGACACCTACATTATATTTATTAACCCCTAATCTACCGCCTCCAACGTCGCCACCACCTACCTACAATTATTAAACCCTAATCTGCCGACTGGACATCGCCGCCACTTTAATAAATGTATTAACCCCTAAACCGCCACACTCCCGCCTCGCAAACACTAGTTACATTTTATTAAACCCTAATCTGCCCGCCCCCCAACGTCGCCGACACCTACCTACATTTATTAACCCCTAATCTTCCGACCCCAACGTCGCCGCTACTATAATAAATGTATTAACCCCTAAACCTAAGTCTAACCCTAACCCCCCCTAATTTAAATATAATTTAAATTAAACGAAATTAATTTAACATAATTAAATAAATTAATCCTATTTAAAACTAAATAATAAAAACTAATAGTTACATTGTAGCTAGTTTAGGGTTTATATTTATTTTACAGGTAAGTTTATTTTAACTAGGTAGAATAGTTTTAAATAGTTATTAACTATTTAATAACTACCTAGCTAAAATAAGTACAAAATTACCTGTAAAATAAATCCTAACCTAAGTTACAATTACACCTAACACTACACTATCATTAAACTAATTACCTAAACTACCTACAATTAATTACAATTAAATTAAATAAGCTAAATTACAACAAAAACAAACACTAATTTACAGAAAATAAAAAAAGAATTAAAAGAATTTGAAACTAATTACACCTAATCTAATCCCCCTAATAAAATAAAAAAGCCCCCCAAAATAATAAAATTGCCCTACCCTATACTAAATTAGAAATAGCCCTTAAATCCATGCGGCATCTTCTATCTTCATCCTTCCGGAGCGGAGTGGGTCCATCTTCAATCCAGCCGACGCAGAGCATCCTCTTCAAACGAAGTCCTAACGAAGAATGTAGGTTCCTTTAAATGACGTCATCCAAGATGGCGTCCCTTGAATTCCGATTGGCTGATAGAATCCTATCAGCCAATCGGAATTAAGGTAGGAAAATCCTATTGGCTGATGTAATCAGCCAATCGGATTGAAGTGCAATCCGATTGGCTGTTCCAATCAGCCAATAGAATGCGAGGTCAATCCTATTGGCTGATAGCATCAGCCAGTAGGATTTTTCCTACCTTTATTCCGATTGGCTGATCCGCTCCGGAAGGAGGAAAGATAGAAGATGCCGCATGGATGAAGCCTTCTGCCGTCTGGAGGACCTCTTCTGCCCCGATTGGATGAAGACTTCTGCTGTATGGAGGACCACTTGTGCCCGGCTGGGTGAAGACGGCTCAAGGTAGGGTGATCTTCAGGGGGTTAGTGTTAGGTTTTTTTAAGGGGGGATTGGGTGGGTTTTAGAGTAGGGGTGTGTGGGTGGTGGGTTGTAATGTTGGGGGGGGTATTGTATTTTTTTTTACAGGTAAAAGAGCTGATTACTTTGGGGCAATGCCCCGCAAAAGGCCCTTTTAAGGGCTATTTGTAATTTAGTATAGGGTAGGGAAATTTTATTATTTTGGGGGGCTTTTTTATTTTATTAGGGGGATTAGATTAGGTATAATTAGCTTAAAATTCTTGTAATTCATTTTTTATTTTCTGTAATTTAGTGGGGGGGGTTTTCCGTAATTTAGTTTATTTAATTTAATTGTATTTAACTGTAGGTAGTTTAGGTAATTAGTTTAATGATAGTGTAGTGTTAGGTGTAATTGTAACTTAGGTTAGGGTTTATTTTACAGGTAATTTTGTATTTATTTTAGCTAAGTAGTTATTAAATAGTTAATAACTATTTGATAACTATTGTACCTAGTTAAAATAAATACAAAGTTGCCTGTAAAATAAAAATAAATCCTAAAATAGCTACAATGTAACTATTAGGTATAATGTAGCTAGCTTAGGGTTTATTTTATAGGTAAGTATTTAGTTTTAAATAGGATTAATTTATTTAATTATGTTAAATTAATTTCATTTAATTTAAATAATATTTAAGTTAGGGGGGTGTTAGGATTAGGGTTAGACTTAGGTTTAGGGTATAATAACTTTATTATAGTGGCGGCGACGTTGGCAGCGGCAGATTAGGGGTTAATAAATTTAATATAGTTGTGGCGACGTTGGGGGGGGGGCAGATTATGAGTTAATAACTATAATGTAGGTGGCGGCGATGTTGGGGGCAGCAGATTAGGGGTTAATAAGTATAATGTAGGTGGCGGCGGTGTCCAGAGCGACAGATTAGGGGTTAATAGTATAATGCAGGTGGCAACGATGTCCGGGGCGGCAGATTAGGGGTTCATAAGTGTAAGATTAGGGGTGTTTAGACTCGGGGTTCATGTTAGGGTGTTAGGTGTAGACATATTTTTTTATTTTCCCATAGGAAACAATGGGGCTGCGTTAGGAACTGAACGCTGCTTTTTTGCAGGTGTTAGTTTTTTTTTCAGCTAGCTCAGCCCAATTGTTTCCTATGGGGAAATCGTGCACGAGCACGTTTTGCCAGCTTACCGCTACCGTAAGCAACGCTGGTATCGAGGTGAGATGTGGAGCTAAATTTTGCTCAACGCTCACTTTTCTGAGGCTAACGCCAGTTTAAAGAAAACTCGTAATACCAGCGTTGGCTTAAGGGAGCGGTAAGAAAAAAAGGAGCGTTAGCCCCGCAAGCCTTACCGACAAAAACTTGTGATCTAGCCGTGAAATTGCACACGTATGTTGATTGACACACTACAGGGCCAATGAGTCCACTTGTTCACGGCATGGCCGATGACCAATCATTTTCGAGGGTGGGACTAACACCGGTATATACAAGTAAGTCTTGCAGCCTTGCATACCCTTCTGAGGAAGCGTATGTGAAACACGACCGCGTCAGGGGCATTTTTGTTATTTTAATCAGCTCACCTTTTGTTTAACTTATATATAATGTTCAACATTAGAATTTAATCTTAACAGCTAATGTATTAGTCTCAAACCGCTTGGGTTGATCATACAAGGGGAAGAGGGATTTTCGCTCTACTTTATTAAGTGCCGCTACCTACGGCAAAATAATATCCTGTCCACGCTACTATTGAGCTAACTATATCCTATTTAGGAGACCTATTACATTAATGCATATATTCTGTTGTAAAACCAGCATTTAGCACATGTAGAACACGCAGCGTTCCCCTCTCCCTGTATGGTGATACATTGTTACTCTTACAGCAGCACAAATCATTCAAAGTATCACTATTTCACTCAGTTACAAAGGTGTAGTGTTTTTAATTACGTGTCAGTGCAGCAAGAAGGTATATTGCTCTGCTGTCTTTTTAATATATTATAGTTAAAAGGTACTTTTTATGTTTGATTATATTTTTTAATTGTGCAGAAAAGCATATATTTTTGAGTAAACCTATATCTTTGTGGGTGAACCATACTTGTTGATGTCTGACACCTCTGAGAATTTGGGGTACTACAATAATGAATGGTTGTGCTTTGCATCACCCAGAACCTTCTAAAACCCAAGCCTTTCAAAAGGAACTACAATGCAGTTGGCAGACACCCAGGGAAACTGCCCCCCCCTGGCATTTTGACTATTGTGGCAGCATTCACTATCATTTATCTTTTCACAAGTAAGCCCTTGTCCAGTCCCTCCCCCACAAAACCAATTGTCCAACAGCCAGGGAAGGCTCAACATGGGACCAAGTGGGTCCAATGGACCCAGGCAGCACTTGACAAGGGGAAGCACTCAGACCCAGACCGCTCCTGTCTTCTGTCTCAGTGGGGGAAGTTGTAGGCTCCCAGCAGCATAACCTCATCATGCACAAAGAGACAGAACCGGTTAGGGGCGACATTCAATGTGCATCTCTTCCCAAATTTCCTTCCCACTTATGGCCAGATTACAAGTGGAGCATAATTTTAATGTGCAGCCGTAAAGGGACACATTTGCCCATTTACAGGCGCACATTTAATAACCAGTCATTACAAGTGGCTGATTAATGCTACAGCAAGCTCGCTGTAGAACTTTACGCTCAAATTCATAAACCAGAGATCAGATCTCTGGTTAATTTAAACAAATTGTCCCTCAATTTCCCTCAAAATAAAGTGTACAGTTTATTTCTAAAAAATAAAAAAAATACAAGCATCTTTTTTTTTTTAATTAAAAAAACTGTACGAAGGGGTTAAAGTGAGGGAATGTGGGGTGTTAGATTTTTTTTTTTAAATATGCTGCCCAACGCTGTGCAACTTACCCCTACGTGGCGCTAGGTTCTTTTTGCCGTGTCTATCGGCTTCAGAACAAGGCCCCCATTGAAGCCTATGGAAGTAGCGCTCTTGTGAGCGCAAAGCTTCCATGCAATGCGAACACAAGTTCGCATTCGCATTGCGCTTTACTTGTAATTCCAGTGCACATATGCATGCACCAGTATGACTGAGTGGAGCGCAAATATCGCATTTGCAAAAGCGCAATTTTGCGTTCCACTCGTAATCTAGCCCTTATACAAGTGTGCATAGCATTGGTTGCATGCAGGTAGGCAGGCTTAGTAAGGTCAGAGGCCAGGCTAGTATACTTATTTTACTACTGGGGAGGGTGTTCTTTCGTTCTCTGACCCAGACAACAAAATATTGTGAGCAGGCCCTGCCAACAGCTGGCACTGAAGGATTCTAAATCTGCATTTGCTGCTTTATAAATGGAGCCATCAGAGTCAATTTTAAACACAAACTAGCTTCAGTGACCAGAAGACAACCTGAGGTTAGCTGGCCCTGGCTTCTCTGTTCAGAGAAAGAAGTATTCTAAAATGTTTAAATGTATTTCTTTTTCACATACCTTTCTTTTTGGATAGAAAATATTTGTTGCAATGTAGAGTTTTATAATCCTTATTGCTGGAATGGATTTATCACATATAGACATGTCACATGCACCTGCTCTTTTTAATGTTGTGGGCATTACGGCTTCTGATTAGCGGACCCCCTTGCCTATATGTATATGTGTGGCTGTAGTAATTAGTGAGTGCGCGACCACGGACAGTTACACAACCACTAATGTAGTGTGGGCATATCTTTCTGAGAATCAAAATATCATGTTAAAGGGACATAAAACACCTTGGGCGAGATTACAAGTCGCGTGGCAAATCAGTTTTTTTGTAATTGGAAAAACACAGCGTGCCTTAAGGTTTTTGCGCATTTGGGGTTGCCCAGGTATTACAAGTTGCAAAATAACTTATTTTGCGCACGCGTTAACCAGCGTAACCCAAAAAGCCATAATGAGTGGCACGTTCACGTATTCCCCCATAGAAGTCAGTGGAGAAGACAAATAGTAAAAAAAACTAACACCCTAATCTGTTGCACAAAGCCCATGACGTATTCTCCTTGAAAAGTGAACATGAAAATGCGAATATTTCATATTGCAAGAATGTTTTGTTAACGGAATATGTTCTATTTATTTATAACTAAATATTTCTGTATATATGTGATGATTTTTGACAGATATATCTATTTATAGTGAGATATGAATAAATATATGTCCAGATATCTCAAGATCTATATGCGAATATCTCATTAAAAATCCATCTGAGATATTGTGTAATGTGCATAAGATTGTTAAGTAAAATATTTTCATTATCTCCAAATTATACATATCTCTATACATATAAATCCATGTTTATCTATGTATGTGTATGTATGTCAATGTAAAATCCCTTTGTGGGCTTTTTTTTTCATACACCCGAGATCTCATAACTTTAAGCCCTTATAACTTTTGTGTGCAATACATTTTTAAAATAATTTCTAGTGTTAATATGATTGTAACTGTACTTTGTAATGTATTTTTTAACGGCTAGATTTAGAGTTCTGCGGCCAAAGGGGTGTGTTAGCTACGCATGCTTTTTTTCGCCTGCATCTTTTAAATACCGCTGGTATTTAGAGTTCACAGAAGGGCTGCGTTAGGCTCCAAAAAGGGAGCGTATAGCATATTTACTGCCACTGCAACTCTAAATTCCAGTGGTGCTTACAGACGCGGCCAGCTTCAAAAACGTGCTCTTGCACGATTCCCCCATAGAAAACAATGGGGCTGTTTGAGCTGAAAAAAAAAACCAAACACCTGCAAAAAAGCAGCGTTCAGCTTCTAACGCAGTCCCATTGTTTCCTATGGGGAAACACTTCCTACGTCTGCACCTAACACCGTAACATGTACCCCGAGTCTAAACACCCCTAACCTTACATTTATTAACCCCTAATCTGCCGCCCCCGCTATCGCTGACACCTGCATATTTTTTTTAACCCCTAATCTGCCGCTCCGTACACCACCGCAACCTACGTTATCCGTATGAACCCCTAATCTGCTGCCCCTAACACCGCAGACCCCTATATTATATTTATTAACCCCTAATCTGCCGCCCCCAACGTCGTCTCCACCTACCTACAATTATTAACCCCTAATCTGCCGACCGGACCGCACTGCTACTATAATAAATGTATTAACCCCTAATCCGCCTCACTCCCGCCTCAATAACCCTATAATAAATAGTATTAACCCCTAATCTGCTCTCCCTAACATCGCCGACACCTAACTTCAAGTATTAACCCCTAATCTGCCGACCGGAGCTCACCGCTACTCTAATAAATTTTTTAACCCCTAAAGCTAATTCTAACCTTAGCCCTAACACCCCCCTAAGTTAAATATAATTTTTATCTAACAAAATAAATTAACTCTTATTAAATAAATTATTCCTATTTAAAGCTAAATACTTACCTGTAAAATAAACCCTAATATAGCTACAATATAAATTATAATTATATTGTAGCTATTTTAGGATTAATATTTATTTTACAGGCAACTTTGTAATTATTTTAACCAGGTACAATAGCTATTAAATAGTTAATAACTATTTAATAGTTACCTAGTTAAAATAATTACAAAATTACCTGTAAAATAAATCCTAACCTAAGTTACAATTAAACCTAACACTACACTATCAATAAATAAATTAAATAAACTACCTACAATTACCTACAATTAAACCTAACACTACACTAGCAATAAATTAATTAAATACAATACCTACAAATAAATACAATTAAATAAACTAACTAAAGTACAAAAAATAAAAAAGAACTAAGTTAAAAAAATATTTACAAACATTAGAAAAATATTACAACAATTTTAAACTAATTACACCTACTCTAAGCCCCCTAATAAAATAACAAAGACCCCCAAAATAAAAAAATGCCCTACCATATTCTAAAATTAAAATAGAAAAGCTCTTTTACCTTACCAGCCCTGAAAAGGGCCCTTTGCGGGGCATGCCCCAAAGAACTCAGCTCTTTTGCCTGTAAAAAAAACCCATACAATACCCCCCCCAACATAACAACCCACCACCCACATACCCCTAATCTAACCCAAACCCCCCCTTAAATAAACCTAACACTAAGCCCCTGAAGATCTCCCTACCTTGTCTTCACCACATCGGGTCCCGATCTATCCAGAAGAGCCTCCGAAACCTTCATCCAAGCCCAAGCGGGGGCTGAAGAGTGACGTCCATCCTCCGGCTGAAGTATGGATCCAAGCGGCGGCTGAAGAAATCCATCATCGGGCTGAAGTCTTGATCCAAGCGGGCGCTGAAGAAGTCCATCATCGGGATGAAGTCTTCTATCAAGCGGCATCTTCAATCTTCTTTCTTCCGGAGCCATCATCTTCCAGCCGACGCGGATCCATCCTCTTCTACTGACGCCTACTCGCCGAATGACGGTTCCTTTAAATGACGTCATCGAAGATGGCGTACGTTTAATTCCGATTGGCCGATAGGATTCTATCAGCCAATCGGAATTAAGGTAGGAAAATTCTGATTGGCTGATGGAATCAGCCAATCAGATTCAAGTTCAATCAGATTGGCTGATTGGATCAGCCAATCAGATTGAGCTCGCATTCTATTGGCTGTTGTAATATTTTTCTAATGTTTGTAAATATTTTTTTATTTTTTGTAACTTAGTTCTTTTTTATTTTTTGTACTTTAGTTAGTTTATTTAATTGTATTTATTTGTAGGTATTGTATTTAATTAATTTATTGATAGTGTAGTGTTAGGTTTAATTGTAGATAATTGTAGGTAGTTTATTTAATTTATTTATTGATAATGTAGTGTTAGGTTTAATTGTAACTTAGGTTAGGATTTATTTTACAGGTAATTTTGTAATTATTTTAACTAGGTAACTATTAAATAGTTATTAACTATTTAATAGCTATTATACCTGGTTAAAATAATTACAAAGTTGCCTGTAAAATAAATATTAATCCTAAAATAGCTACAATATAATTATAATTTATATTGTAGCTATATTAGGGTTTATTTTACAGGTAAGTATTAAGCTTTAAATAGGAATAATTTATTTAATAAGAGTTAATTTATTTCGTTAGATAAAAATTATATTTAACTTAGGGGGGTGTTAGGGTTAGGGTTAGAATTAGCTTTAGGGGTTAAAAAATGTATTAGAGTAGCGGTGAGCTCCGGTTGGCGGATACGGTAGGGGTTAATACTTGAAGTTAGGTGTCGGCGATGTTAGGGACAGCAGATTAGGGGTTAATACTATTTATTATAGGGTTATTGAGGCGGGAGTGATTCGGATTAGGGGTTAATACATTTATTATAGTAGCAGTGCGGTCCGGTCGGCAGATTAGGGGTTAATAATTGTAGGTAGGTGGAGACGACGGGTTAATAATTGTAGGTAGGTGTCGGCGATGTTAGGGGCAGCAGATTAGGGGTACATAGAGATAATGTAGGTTGCGGCGGTGTGCGTTCGGCAGATTAGGGTTAAAATTTTTTATTAGAGTGGCGACGATGTGGGGGGGCCTCGGTTTAGGGGTACATAGGTAGTTTATGGGTGTTAGTGTACTTTAGAGCACAGTAGTTAAGAGCTTTATAAACCGGCGTTAGCCCAGAAAGCTCTTAACTACTGACTTTTTTCTGCGGCTGGAGTTTTGTCGTTAGATTTCTAACGCTCACTTCAGCCAAGACTCTAAATACCGGCGTTAGAAAGATCCCATTGAAAAGATAGGATACGCAAATGGCATAGGGGGATCTGTGGTATGGAAAAGTCGCGGCTGCAAAGTGAGCGTTAGACCCTTTCCTGACTGACTCCAAATACCAGCGGGCGGTAAAAACCAGCGTTAGGAGCCTCTAACGCTGGTTTTGACGGCTACCGCCCAACTCTAAATCTAGCCGTAAGTGTTTTTCGTGAAACTTTTTTGAGATAATATGATATTTCTGCAGTCTGGCAATACACATATTTTTTTTAGTGGTCACACTCCATCCACAATTTGCCTTATTTGAAGGAGCCAATCACTACTTATAATTGGAGTAGACATAGCTAGCCACTATCATTTTCATAGCAATATTATATTACTCCTTACTTGATCCACTACAATCTGGTTTCCGCCCTAAACACTAAACATAAACCGCTCTTGCTAAAGTAACAAATGACCTGTTATCAGCTAAAGCAATAGGCCATTACGCCTTACTAATTCTTCTTGACCTGTCCGCAGCTTTTGACAGAGTTGACCATCCTCTCCTCCTAAAAATACTACATTCATTTGGCATCTGAGACACAGCCCTCTCCTGGTTTGCATCATATCTTTCAAACCGCTCGTTTTCAGTTTCCTTTAACAACATATCTTGTGATCCTATGCCTCTCTCAGTTGGAGTACCGCAAGGCTCTGTCTTGGGCCCCTTGCTTTTCTCTCTTTATACATCCTGCCTTGGAAAACTTATAGCCTCCTTTGGATTCCAGTACCACTTATATGCTGATGATACCCAAATCTATCTGTCCTCTCCTGATTTCTCTCCCTCTTTACTAAACCAGATTTCTGACTGCCTCTCTGCAATTTTCTCTTGTATGTCTTCACACTACCTCCAACTCAATGTGAGGATTTATTATATGATTAATGTGAACCCAGTTGTATCTACTCCACTCAGTCTCACACCAAACCTAGGTACCTTGATAAACTAGGAACCTTATTCTGCTCATTGACTGAGGGTGACCTGTTTAGGTCAAAAGTAAATTACAACTAACTTTAGTTGCTGGAGATATGCACAACAATGTGAATGTGCTAATACTCTCCTAATTAATATAATAGCTATTGCTAAACAATAAATAATCTCTTTGGAGATTGAATATATTATAACTTTATGTAATTGAAGCTCTGTTAGTATCTCTTTAAATAGAACTCAGATACAATACTTGAATGTTCACGTTAGTATAGTTCGTATGCAAACTTATTTATGAATACAGCAGGATTGTTATGGCATTATATTGTATGTAGAAATAACCAGGTTATATGCAGAAGATGTTAAGCATGCAAACTTTCCATTAGTAACGTATATGTATCAGATTGAATTGTTAGTCTATACAGTCTTTGGAACATATGATATTAGCGTAACTTCGGCAATAACTTTATGTTAAGTACGATACCCATCACTTCATGACCAGCGTGTACTTGTGGAGTCTTTGCTAGCTGGTGAATAAGTTGTCCTGAGAAGCAGTGTAGAATCCGGCAACAGAGAGGAGCTGCGACACTGACTCCCGGAGTGCTGATGACGTCAGACGCCGAACTACTGCAGACACGCTGTATGTCAGTTAGCGTTTCAGAATAAAGTATGCTGTCCTGTGATTGAAAAGAACTTTGCAGATATAAGGTTAGCAAACACTTGATGAAAATAGAGAGAGCTTCTTGAAAGTTATGATCACTCCTCATGCGAATCAAATTACCAAGCATAGTTGAATTAGAGAGGAGGGCTTATAAAGGCATAACGGTCATGTGATATTATGTTTAAAGGGACAGTCAAACGTGGAAAACATGAAGTATAGAGAGAGAGAATTACTGTGATATGACAAGACACCCCCCTTAACTATCTGCTCCGCAGATCAGGGTTTGGGACGGTCTGGATGTCTGCGATGAAACAGAGATACCAATCTAGGGGCTGATAAGTTAGTGGATGGTTCCCAAGAATTCTCTTCTGATGTATAATTTTTCCACCGGACTAAATACTGTAGAGAATTCTTATAGAATCTAGAATCCAGAATGGAATCAACTTCATATGATACTTCATCCTCAATGAGTGTCGGAACTTGAGTTGTCAAGACTTGATCTCTGACTGGAACATAAGGTTTCAAAAGGGATACATGAAATGTTGGATGTATCTTAAAAGAAGTTGGTAGTTGTAAAGTAACAGCATTAGCATTAACAATCCTAATAATTTTGTAAGGACCAATAAACAGAGAACCAAGCTTTTTACTGGGAATGTGAAGCTTCAAGTGTTTAGAAGACAACCAAACTAGATCTCCCACCTTATAATCGGGAGGTTTCGTTCTCCTTAAGTCATAATAACGTTTTTGCTTTTCTTGAGATTGTAGTAAAATCTGTTTTAGTTGAATGAATCCTTCAGCAATCGTATTCACAGTGTCATTTACCAAAGGACAAGAACTTTCTGATCTTTGAAGGAGATGATAAGAGGGATGAAACCCATAGTTAATGAAAAATGGAGTTGTATTGGTAGATGAATTAATGGTGTTATTATAGGAGAATTCAGCAGTAGGTAGAAGAGAAGACCAGTTGTCTTGCTGAAATGTACAGTAGCATCTTAGATATTGCTCTAAACTCTGATTAGTCCTTTCGGTCTGACCGTTTGTTTGAGGATGGTAAGCTGAACTCAAACGGCGATCAATATGCAAACTAGAACAGAGTTGTGTCCAAAATCGAGAGGTAAATTGTGTACCCCTGTCAGTCGTAATAGAATTAGGTAACCCATGCAATCTGACAATATGTTTGATGAACAATTCTGCTGTTTCTGAAGCTGTTGGTAAAGTGTGAATAGGTATAAAATGTGCCATTTTTGAAAAGAGATCCACAACAACCAGGATGACTGTGTTGTTAGAAGAGGGAGGTAGATCGACAATGAAGTCTAGGGCAATATCTTGCCAAGGTCTGTCAGCGATTGGAAGAGATAAAAGTAAACCATAAGGGTGAATTCTTTGAGATTTACATTTAGTACATATAGCACACCCTTGTATGTATTGTTTTACAGACTGAATCATATGTGGCCACCAGAAATCCCTTTGAATTAAATGAAGAGTTTTCTTGAAACCAGGATGTCCTGAAAGTGGAATATCATGTGCCATAGCTAAAATGTAATTCCTAAGAGATTCTGAAACATACAGTGCATGACCATGGTAGAAAAATCCATCATTACCTTTATGAATCCTAGAATAATTAATCAATGGATCATTCTGTTGTTGTTCTTTGAGAATAGATGTTTTCCCTACTAAGAGGCCAATGAATTTTTCTGGTGGTATTATTGAGTTTAGTTCAGAACTCTCAGTTAATGGAGTTGAATATCTAGATAGAGCATCTGCCTTTGTATTTCTTACTCCTGGACAATAAGTGATTAGAAAATCAAATCTAGTAAAGAATAAACTCCATCTGACTTGTCTGGAAGAAAGACTTTTATTAGTTTTTAGATATTGTAGATTACGATGATCTGTAAATATGATGATTGGAAATCTTGCCCCTTCTAGTAGATGTCTCCAAAATTCGAATGCAGCCTTGATGGCTAGAAGTTCTTTTTCCCCAATTGGGTAATTAATTTCGGCCGAATTCATAACCCGAGAATAATATGCGACAGGATGAAGCATGTTGGTAGAAGAATCTCTTTGAGACAGAATGGCTCCTATTGCAAATTCGGATGCATCTACTTCTAATGTATATTGTTTCGATGGATCTGGGAATTGTAGGATTGGAGCGGTAATGAAACTATGTTTGAGAGCATTAAAAGAATCATCTGCCTGTTGGTTCCAGTGGTATTTGTGGTTCTTTCGGGTGAGTAGTGTGAGAGGTTTTGCGATAGTAGAGAAACCTTTAATAAATTTTCTATAAAAATTTGAGAATCCTAAGAACCTCTGGAGCTCTTTCTTATTTTTTGGAATAGGCCAGTTAGTGATAGCTTGTACTTTGTTGTCCTCCATGGATATTCCTTTTGGTGAAATATGATACCCCAGGAAAGAAATAGTATCAGAATTGAATATACATTTTTCTGCCTTAACATATAAGTTGTTCTTTCTTAATCTTGAAAGAACTGTTCTGACATGTTGTATGTGATCCTCTTTGGAATTTGAATAAATGAGAATATCGTCCAAATAAATGACAATGTATGTGTCAAGTAAATCTTTGAAAACATCATTAATGAAAAACTGAAAAGTTGCAGGTGCATTGCACAAACCAAAAGGCATGACACAATACTCGTAGAGACCATACCTAGTACGAAAGGCAGTTAACCATTCATCACCTTTGCGAATTCTAATTAAATTATATGCACCTCTTAAATCCAGTTTGGTGAAAATGGTAGCACCCTGTAACCTCTCTATGAGTTCTGGAATAAGAGGTAAAGGATATCTATTTTTTATTGTACAATTGTTCAGTTGTCTATAGTCAATTATAGGCCTGAGACTGTCATCTTTATTCTTCTTGAAAAATATCCCGGCACCAGCTGAAGATGTAGAAGGCCGAATAAAACTTTTTTTTAGATTATCCTCAAGATATCCTTTGAGATGAAGCAGTTCTGGTTCAGAGAGTGGATATATACGACCATAAGGAATTTTACTGTTTGGTTTTAAATCGATAGGACAGTCGTAAGGTCTGTGGGGAGGTAGAGATTGAGCCTCAACCTTATCAAAAACATCATAAAAATCTGAGTACTCTGTTGGTATATTTGTCATATCTACCTGTAATATAGTTTGTGATTGTATGCAGTGTGTTTTACAATATGGTGAGTCAAAGGAAATAGTACCACTATTCCATGAGATGGTTGGTTGATGTTTCTTTAGCCATGAGAGTCCTAGAATTATGGGGTACAAAGGAGAATGAATAACCTCGAAGGTACACAATTCAGAGTGACCTGATGGAAATGTTAATGATAATGGAACTGTATGATGGGTAACAGGACCTGAATTGATAAAAGAACCATCAACGACTCGAATAGGTAATGCAATTAATTTTTTAATTATAGGGATCTTGTGATTTTCAACAAAAGAAGAATGAATGAAATTATTAGTTGCTCCTGAATCGATTACCACCTGGGCTTTAAGTTGATGTTGATCCCACTGTAGACAAACAGAGAGAGTAAAGTGAGATGAGTTTTTTATAACAGTCTCATTTAAATGAGCTATCTCTTGCTTACCCTTTTTTGATTTTAACAGAATTGGACACTCCTTTACTCCGTGGTCTTTAGCAGCACAATATAAACAAAGATTATGTTGTCTTCGTCTAGCCTTTTCTTCCGGTTTAAGAGGACCTTTGACAAAACCTATCTCCATAGGCTCATCTGTTGATCGGACAGTGGAAACTGAATGAGAGCTATAGGATTTCTTGGTAGATAATTCTGATGACCCTCTTTCAATCTTCCTTTCCCTCAAACGACGATCAATAGATATAGACAAGGTCATAAGATTTTCTAAGTCCTTAGGAATAACCACACGTGCCAATTCATCTTTTAGAGAATCCGCTAATCCAATACGGAATTGGTTTGTCAAAGCTGGGTTATTCCACTGTGTGTCAGGAGCCCACCTTTTGAAATCAGTTATATATTCTTCTACAGGGCGTCTACCTTGTCGCAAATGTCTGATAGAATTTTCTGCTGAAGCTTGTTTGTCATGATCTTCATATAGTAAGGACATGGCATTAAAAAATGATTCTAATGAGTTTAAAATAGGATCTTCTTTCTCATAGTATGCATTAGCCCATGCCTTGGCTTCACCAGTGAGATAAGAAATTACCGTTAGAACTTTAACCCTTTCGGTAGGATAGGTTCTTGGTTTCAATGAAAATAATAAAGTACATGAATTTTTAAAGTCTCTAAATTGAGTTCTGTCTCCAGAAAATCTCTCAGGTGGACATATTTGTGGCTCAGGGGAAACAAGAGGTGATGGTAAAGTTTGAGCAGGTACATGATCCCTAATATATTTTCGTAATTCCTGATTTTCAACTTGGAGGTCCCTAAGACCCTGGATCATTATATCCATATTTTGAGAAAGGGTTCCAACACGGTTGGATAATTCAGTAACATCCATTATAGATACAAGTGGGTTAGGGTGGCTTGGTAATATGTGAGGATTTATTATATGATTAATGTGAAACCAGTTGTATCTACTCCACTCAGTCTCACACCAAACCTAGGTACCTTGATAAACTAGGAACCTTATTCTGCTCATTGACTGAGGGTGACCTGTTTAGGTCAAAAGTAAATTACAACTAACTTTAGTTGCTGGAGATATGCACAACAATGTGAATGTGCTAATACTCTCCTAATTAATATAATAGCTATTGCTAAACAATAAATAATCTCTTTGGAGATTAAATATATTATAACTTTATGTAATTGAAGCTCTGTTAGTATCTCTTTAAATAGAACTCAGATACAATACTTGAATGTTCACGTTAGTATAGTTCGTATGCAAACTTATTTATGAATACAGCAGGATTGTTATGGCATTATATTGTATGTAGAAATAACCAGGTTATATGCAGAAGATGTTAAGCATGCAAACTTTCCATTAGTAACGTATATGTATCAGATTGAATTGTTAGTCTATACAGTCTTTGGAACATATGATATTAGCGTAACTTCGGCAATAACTTTATGTTAAGTACGATACCCATCACTTCATGACCAGCGTGTACTTGTGGAGTCTTTGCTAGCTGGTGAATAAGTTGTCCTGAGAAGCAGTGTAGAATCCGGCAACAGAGAGGAGCTGCGACACTGACTCCCGGAGTGCTGATGACGTCAGACGCCGAACTACTGCAGACACGCTGTATGTCAGTTAGCGTTTCAGAATAAAGTATGCTGTCCTGTGATTGAAAAGAACTTTGCAGATATAAGGTTAGCAAACACTTGATGAAAATAGAGAGAGCTTCTTGAAAGTTATGATCACTCCTCATGCGAATCAAATTACCAAGCATAGTTGAATTAGAGAGGAGGGCTTATAAAGGCATAACGGTCATGTGATATTATGTTTAAAGGGACAGTCAAACGTGGAAAACATGAAGTATAGAGAGAGAGAATTACAGTGATATGACACTCAATCTGTCCAAAACTGAGCTGCTTCTTATCCCCCCTCTTCGAGACATCCGACACCTGACATTTCTCTGATGGTTGGAGACTCTATTCTCAACACCTCAACCCAGGTCCGCTGCCTTGGGGTCACACTAGACTCAGAACTCACATTCAACCCACATATACAAACGCTTACCAAATCCTGCCGTTCACACCTACGCAACATTTCCAGAATTTGTCCCTTCCTTACTCAAAAAACTACAAAAATACTTATTCATTCCCTCATCCTGTCACGCATTGATTATTGCAATCTACTCCTAAATGGCCTTCCAAAACACCGCCTCTCCTCCCTCCAATCTATTATGAATGCTTCTGCTAGACTCATCCACCTAAGTCGACGATCTACATCAGCTGCTCCACTCTGCCAGTCTCTACACTGGCTCCCCATACACTCCAGAATACAATTTAAAGTATTAGCCCTAACCTACAAAGCACTCAACAGTCTAACTCCCAACTATATTTCCTCTCTCATCGTGAAATATTCCCCATCCCGTCCACTTCGATCAACCTCTGACCTACGTCTCTACACTCCTGTTATCTCTACGTCCCACTCCCGCCTCCAAGACTTCGCACGTGCTGCTCCTGTCCTCTGGAACTCTCTACCCCGCTCCATTAGACTCCAACCTTGTATAGCTTCAGACGATCCTTGAAAACCCACCTATTCAGAGAGGCTTACCATCTCTCCTCCACCCCGCATCCAAACCAAACTAATACATGTACATGAACTGTCTGAGTCACTTCAGACCTATAGACTGTGAGCTTTGCGGAGCAGGGCCCTCTTCCTCCTGTGCTAGCTTTGTTTAGTTTTGTTATGTTTTGTATTTTATCACAAATCTTTGTCATTATATACCCCTATCATTGTACCCAGCGCTACGGAATTTGGCGGCACTATACAAATAAATGATAATAATAATAATAATAATATTGTTTTGTAATTTCTTATCTTATAATCACAGCTGAGACCAAACATTTGACAGAGTTAGGCTTTTTAAATCTGCAGTGTTTACTGCCAGTTCTCATACCTGGAAACCCCACAATTTTCAGTTTAACAATCAAAGGGGACAAAATAGATAATGAAAGTATATTACAAAGCTGTTTTACTATGCATAATTAAACATTTTATAGGACAAGTTTTTCTTGTCCTTTTAAAATAATCAAAGTAATAGCCTTTTGTTCTTTGTATAGCTTTATGAGACTTGAGTGATTTACACTGACTCATTTTAAATACCAGAGATTTGCTGTAGGAAATCAGTCTGTCTGCTTCCTTTTTGCTTTGGCAACCTCAACCCATGCTCATTGAAGGTTCTGGTTTCTGTTAGTGGAAATCTAAGAGAGGAAGGTATTCTGTTATTACATTGTCCGGATCTTGATTTAGGTAAATCAGCCAGCAATTAAGTACAAAGATTTGTGTACATGTGAATGGCTGGGGAAAAGACATTGGTCTATAAATTATAGACATCTTTTTTCTACAAACGTATTCTGAGCATCCCTGTGTTATAGTCTTATTTTCAATAGAAATGTAGTAATCGGTAGAATTATACATACAAAAAGATCAAGCTATTACAAGAAAAGAAAAGGAAATTACAATAACATATCCATTTCCATATTCAAAAAGGATAAATACTCAAAGAAAAAAAAATATATAGAAAAGTTATAAAATCAAAGTGATGACCTGTAATATTATCCAAGAGCAATACTGGTTATTACTTGTGTAGTGTAGTTTGAGCACCAAAGCATCGTCCTTAAAGGGACAGTGTACTGTAAAATTGGTTTCCCCTTAATGTGTTTCCTGAGACTTGTTTTACCAGCTGCACGTCTGAGTTTAAAATGTATAGTCAATTGTTCCTTTATGTATATTTCTGTATATAAAATAACTGTTTCTGATAATGGACATCATAGCCCAATAAAATGGACTGAGCTTGTAGGGAGAGCAGACCTCCTTATCTTATCTGCCTAATCATTTACACAAAGTTCTCCTTATCTTATTTTTTTTACTGTTTAATCCAAGAATGTGTGATTAGTATTATATAACACCAGTCATCCAGCAATGGATATCATGTAGTCTCTATGATCCAAAGTAGGATATATCAAACCTAAAGGGACAGTTTACTCCAGAATTGTTATTGTTTAAAAATAGAGATAATCCATTTATTACAGATTCCCCTGTTTTGCATAACCAAAACGGTTATATTAATATACTTTTTACCTCTGTGATTACCTTGTATCTAAGCCTTTGCAGACTGCCCCCTTATTTCAGTTCCTTTGACAGACTTGCATTTAGCCAATCAGTGCCCTCTCACTTGTAAATAAAACAGGCGTGGTCACAATGTTATTTGTATGTCACAACATGAACTTACGCCCTCTAGCTGTGAAAAACTGCCAAATGCATTGAAATAAGGGGTGGCCTTAAAGGTTTTAGAAATTAGCATATGAGCCTACGTAAATTTAGCTTTTAACAAAGAATACCAAGGGAACAAAGCAAATTTGATGATAAAAGTGAATTGAAAAGTTGTTTAAAATTACATTCCCTATCTGAATCATGAAAGTTTAATTTTGTTTATATATAAAGAGTTTTATTGAAATTTCACCATATGCATACAGTGGTATCAATGAAATCACATTACATTGCGAATTTAACAAACAACACAATTTATATCAGCATAACATGATAAGGCAGCTTCCCAGAAGTACATCGCTTTCCAATTTGATCAGTTTAAACATTCAGTTTTATAGTTCCATGCTATTCTATCTCACACCTACACCCAATGCGATATACTCATATGCCGTGTCCTCACTAGCCTAGCGTCTCTATCCGGGGGTAGCGGGGGCCGGGGCAGCCATGCTCGTGTATAGCCCAATTTTGACAGATCCCAATATAGTTTGATATCTAAAAATATCTCTTTTCTCTGGGTTTTAAAATACCCATATTCCTCTAGTTGTAGGGTGTCTTCTACATGTTTCAGCCAATCCTGCACCTTAGGTGGTACTGGTGTTTTCCACCTACTAGCTATCAAAGATCTAGCTGAGTTTAAGGAGAACTATATTACTCTCTGTCTGATTTGGCATATATTATTGGGGAGTGCATTCAACAAAGCTATCTCAGGGGTCAGTTTAAATGTGTCTCCTACTAAGTGTTGCATAAAGAGTTCTATTTCCTGCCAGAGTGGTTTAATTATGGGGCAGTTCCACCACATGTGTGACATGGAACCTTTCTGTTTACAACCTCTCCAACACAAGTCGGATGAGTGTGGGTATATACTTTTAAGGCGTGATGGTGTCAGGTACCATCTGGATAATAACTTATAATTGAGTTCTAACATTTTTGTCGAGGATGAGGATCTCTTAACAAGGGCATAAATTCTGTTCCACTCTTTGTCATTTAATTCAATGTTTAAGTCTAACTGCCATTTGTTGGTGTATGACGGTCGTGTGGCCCTATCGTCTGCCAACAGCATGGATTTTGCCAGTGATAATGTATGTCTAAGAGGGCCCTGTAAGCTACATACGTTCTCGAAACGGGTCAAAGGTCGTGTCCAGTCAGGTTTGTGTTTGGACGTCTCAAATAAGTGTTGTAGCTGTTTATACTTCAGCCAGTTTGTAAAAGCCCCATTTAGTATGTCCCCTAACTCTTGGCTACCTTTTACCCTCTGTCCATTCAGGACCAGGTGAATGGGTACAGTATAGCCAATCTCTTCAGGAATTCTTTTTACCAGCCCATATTCCATACCGCCCATAAACTCTGCGTTCGGGGACACCGGGGTTAAAGGGGACCTCAATGTGGAAATATATGGGCATACCCTTAAAATCTCATCCCAAATCGTAAACACTGAGATATAGAATTTAAAGGAGCTAGCAGCTTCTGGTCTGTGTGATTTGGGAATCCAACACAAAGCCCCCACTTGCGGGGTTTTCAGTATGTGTGAATCAATTGTTATCCAGGCTTTTGTGGTAGCGTTCCTGTGCCAGTCTAGTACCCTTTGAACACCTATAGATCTATAATAAGTTTCTACACAGGGGAGCCCCACCCCCCCTCCTGCAAGAGTCCTATAAAGTGTGTTCCGGTCCACCCGAGGTTTTACTGAGCCCCATACATATTTGTTTAGCAATACCTGTAGGTTTTTAATAAAGCTAGGTGGGAGGTGTACTGGGAGTGCCTGCATAATATATAATATTCTAGGAAGGGTCGTCATTTTCAGAGTTTGTATTCTTCCCCACCAAGAGAAGGGCTTCGACCCCCAGACCTTTAGGTCTGTCTGTGTGGTGTTATATAGCGACACAAAGTTGAGGTTGAATAATAGCTTGTGTTTGGGTGTTAATTTGATTCCTAAATATTTGATGGCTTTAGGCTGCAATTGATAAGGGCAGTTTATCATTAATGACTCTAGCTCAGTTTTGGGTAGGTTCACGTTTAGTATTTCAGACTTTTGATGGTTGATTGAGAAATATGATAATCTACCAAACTCTTTGAACTCCTCTGTCACAGCAGGTAAGGATGTGGCCGGGGAAGTAAGAGACAGCAACACATCGTCTGCGTACAGCGAGACTTTGTAATTATTTTGTCCTCGAGATATTCCCTTTATTAACTCATTCTGTCTTATGCGCGCTGCTAGAGTCTCTATGCCTAGCACAAATAGTAAGGGGGACAGGGGACACCCCTGTCTTGTCCCATTTCCTATCTGGAAGGCGTCTGACAGTACGCCATTCAACTTTATTTTTGCTGTCGGTTTGACATACATTGACTGAATTCTCTTTATGGCTAGTTCCCCAAAACCAAATTTTTTCAGAGTGGCAAACAGAAAAGACCAGTTAAGGCGGTCAAACGCCTTTTCTGCGTCTGACGTTAGTAAGATGGAGCCAATTCCCTGTGTCTTAGCGTATTCCATCAGCTGCAAGGCTCTTATGGTATTGTCCCTGTCCTCCCTGCCAGGGACAAAACCAACCTGGTCTGTATGAACCAACATTGGAAGGAGGGGACTATTTCTGGCTGCCAGGATTTTCGCATAAATTTTTAAATCTGTATTTAGCAGCGATATCGGTCTGAATTTGGATGGGGTATCTGATAGGTTTTCTAACTTCGGGATCACTGCGATATGTGCTTCTTTGATTAAGGTGGGGAACTGCTCTCTTCCACCAATGGCCTGGAATAAGGAGAGTAGGTGAGGTGCCAGAATTATACCAAAAGTTTTATAATATTTATTCGAGAGCCCATCTGGGCCCGGGCTTTTACCTACAGGTAGCGATTTTATTGCTTTAAGTATTTCTTGTATGGTTATCGGCTCCTCTAACACTGCTCTTTGCTGTTCACTTAACTGTGGGAGGTCTAAAGATCCCAGATAACTTTCAATCTCTGCTTCACTGGGGGAAGGTATGGAACTTGACAAATTATAGATTTTGTCATAGAAGTCTCTGAATACTTCCGCTATCTCTTGACTATTATGTTTGGTGATTCCTGAGCTATCTTTTATACTAAAAATATGGTTTTTGGCTGTTTTTTGCGCAGCGCTCTTGCAAGTAAGGCGCCTGCCCTATTACCCCCTTGGAAGTATAATTTTTTCAGAAACAATGCCTTTCTGTGTGCTGCCTTGGTTAGGTATGAGTTGAGTGCTAGCCTGGCCTCTGTCAGTTTATTTAGAGACCTTACATCAGTGGGGGTCTGTTTATGTACGGCTTCTGCCAGATAAAGGTCTGCTGAGAGCTTATTATAGGTCAAGTTATGGATTTTCCTTAGTCTGATACTGTGGTGTATGAAGTTACCTCTCATTACGGCCTTATGGGCTTCCCAAAGAGTACCCTTCTTATCTACCGAGTTGACATTGTGTGTGAAGTACTCCTCTAATTTTTGCTTAATGTCACATACAATATCAGGGTCGTGAAGTAGTGAGTCATCTAATCTCCAAAATGAGTGTCTCAAGGGTCTCGTGGGCCAGTCTATCTCAAGAGTCACTGTCGCATGATCAGTCCAGGCCACCGGGAGAATCTCTGTATGGGTTGCTAAAGAAAGGTGATTATGTTCCAGCATCAAGTAATCTATTCGGGAGAAGGATTTCTGTGCATAAGAGTAGAAAGTAAAGTTTCTGGAGCGTGCATGCTGCAGCCTCCAAACGTCCACTAACGCAACTGTCTTTAGACTGTCTGTAACACTGTTGCTAATGTTATGTGGTCCCCGCAATCTGGGGGTAGAGCAGTCCATCCCCGGATCTAAGGGCACATTAAGATCACCTCCCACTATCAACATTCCCTTTTTAATCTCCAGGATTTTATCGCAAGCCTTTCTGATAAACCTAGCTTGTTTCACGTTGGGAGCATAAACACAAACTAGCGTAACTGGAGTGTCAAATATAGTGCCTTGCAGTATAAGGAGCCTTCCCTCTAGGTCTTCATGTTTATCTAATAGTTGAAAGGGTACATTTTTGTTTAGCAAGATCCCCACTCCTGCTACCTTCCTGCTTGGACTGGCGTGAAAGAAACCCAAAGGGTATTCCAGAGACGTGAATTTGGGTGCATTAGTTCCCAAAAAATGGGTCTCTTGGATGAAGACTATGTCTCCTTTAAGTTTATGGAAGTGATTCAATGCTATGGACCTTTTCATGGGAGAGTTGAGGCCCCTGCAGTTCTGTGACAAGAATACTAGTGGTTGCTTAGCCATGATTTATAATATTTAAGTGTTTTGTACTGTTCAAATGATGTATCCACATGTGGTGTAGTGTGAGGCTGTCTGGCCCCCCCCGCCCCAAGAAACAAAAGACACTTACCGCTGCTCTCTCTGATTCTGAACTGTCTGAGGATTCTCGTGCACATAAGGACACTTGTACTGCTTGAGTAGGAATAAAACTTCTGGCGTTTCGCTAGCTGACTTCTTAAAAACACAACAACAATAACAAAAATAAGCAACAACATAACAATAACAAAACTATCAAAAACAGTGAATATCTTGTCGTAGTCAGACACAGTAGTGCCTGAACTAAATAGGGGGTGGATAGTAACTGGGATACTTTCAACGTTCACTTTGGGAAAATGTCATTTGTAGTGATTTAATTATGCATGCGTGTTTCTTTAGACCAACGGGTCTGACTCATCATTAGCAAAGTTAGGCCTAGATTTGGAGTTCGGCGGTAAAAGGTCTGTTAACGCTCCGCGGGCTTTTTTCTGGCCGCACCATAAAATTAACTCTGGTATCGAGAGTTCAAACAAATGCTGCGTTAGGCTCCAAAAAAGGAGCGTAGAGCATTTTTACCGCAAATGCAACTCTCGATACCAGAGTTGCTTACGGACGCGGCCGGCCTCAAAAACGTGCTCGTGCACGATTCTCCCATAGGAAACAATGGGGCTGTTTGAGCTGTAAAAAAAACCTAACACCTGCAAAAAAGCAGCGTTCAGCTCCTAACGCAGCCCCATTGTTTCCTATGGGGAAACACTTCCTACGTCTGCACCTAACACTCTAACATGTACCCCGAGTCTAAACACCCCTAACCTTACACTTATTAACCCCTAATCTGCCGCCCCCGCTATCGCTGACCCCTGCATATTTTTTTTAACCCCTAATCTGCCGCTCCGTAAACCGCCGCAACCTACGTTATCCCTATGTACCCCTAATCTGCTACCCCTAACACCGCCGACCCCTATATTATATTTATTAACCCCTAACCTGCCCCCCACAACGTCGCCGACACCTGCCTACACTTATTAACCCCTAATCTGCCGAGCGGACCTGAGCGCTACTATAATAAAGTTATTAACCCCTAATCCGCCTCACTAACCCTATCATAAATAGTATTAACCCCTAATCTGCCCTCCCTAACATCGCCGACACCTAACTTCAATTATTAACCCCTAATCTTCCGATCGGAGCTCACCGCTATTCTAATAAATGGATTAACCCCTAAAGCTAAGTCTAACCCTAACACTAACACCCCCCTAAGTTAAATATAATATTTATCTAACGAAATAAATTAACTCTTATTAAATAACTTATTCCTATTTAAAGCTAAATACTTACCTGTAAAATAAATCCTAATATAGCTACAATATAAATTATAATTATATTATAGCTATTTTAGGATTAATATTTATTTTACAGGCAACTTTGTAATTATTTTAACCAGGTACAATAGCTATTAAATAGTTAAGAACTATTTAATAGTTACCTAGTTAAAATAATAACAAATTTACCTGTAAAATAAATCCTAACCTAAGTTATAATTAAACCTAACACTACCCTATGAATAAAATAATTAAATAAACTACCTACAATTACCTACAATTAACCTAACACTACACTATCAATAAATTAATTAAACACAATTCCTACAAATAAATACAATTAAATAAACTAGCTAAAGTACAAAAAATAAAAAAGAACTAAGTTACAGAAAATAAAAAAATATTTACAAACATAAGAAAAATATTACAACAATTTTAAACTAATTACACCTACTCTAAGCCCCCTAATAAAATAACAAAGCCCCCCAAAATAAAAAATTCCCTACCCTATTCTAAATTAAAAAAGTTACAAGCTCTTTTACCTTACCAGCCCTGAACAGGGCCCTTTGCGGGGCATGCCCCAAGAATTTCAGCTCTTTTGCCTGTAAAAAAAAACATACAATACCCCCCCCCCCCAACATTACAACCCACCACCCACATACCCCTAATCTAACCCAAACCCCCCTTAAATAAACCTAACACTAATCCCCTGAAGATCTTCCTACCTTGTCTTCACCATCCAGGTATCACCGATCCGTCCTGGCTCCAAGATCTTCATCCAACCCAAGCGGGGGTTGGCGATCCATAATCCGGTCCAGAAGAGGCTCCAAAGTCTTCCTCCTATCCGGCAAGAAGAGGACATCCGGACCGGCAAACATCTTCTCCAAGCGGCATCTTCGATCTTCTTCCATCCGGAGCGAAGCGACAGGATCCTGAAGACCTCCAGCGCGGAACATCCATCCGGACCGACGACTGAACGACGAATGACTGTTCCTTTAAGGGACGTCATCCAAGATGGCGTCCCTCGAATTCCGACTGGCTGATAGGATTCTATCAGCCAATCGGAATTAAGGTAGGAATTTTCTGATTGGCTGATGGAATCAGCCAATCAGAATCAAGTTCAATCCGATTGGCTGATCCAATCAGCCAATCAGATTGAGCTCGCATTCTATTGGCTGTTCCGATCAGCCAATAGAATGCGAGCTCAATCTGATTGGCTGATTGGATCGGCCAATCGGATTGAACTAGATTCTGATTGGCTGATTCCATCAGCCAATCAGAAAATTCCTACCTTAATTCCGATTGGCTGATAGAATCCTATCAGCCAATCGGAATTCGAGGGACGCCATCTTGGATGACGTCCCTTAAAGGAACAGTCATTCGTCGTTCAGTCGTCGGTCCGGATGGATGTTCCGCGCTGGAGGTCTTCAGGATCCTGCCGCTTCGCTCCGGATGGAAGAAGATCGAAGATGCCGCTTGGAGAAGATGTTTGCCGGTCCGGATGTCCTCTTCTTGCCGGATAGGAGGAAGACTTTGGAGCCTCTTCTGGACCGGATTATGGATCGCCAACCCCCGCTTGGGCTGGATGAAGATCTTGGAGCCAGGACGGATCGGTGATACCTGGATGGTGAAGACAAGGTAGGAAGATCTTCAGGGGATTAGTGTTAGGTTTATTTAAGGGGGGTTTGGGTTAGATTAGGGGTATGTGGGTGGTGGGTTGTAATGTTGGGGGGGGGTATTGTATGTTTTGTTTTACAGGCAAAAGAGCTGAAATTCTTGGGGCATGCCCCGCAAAGGGCCCTGTTCAGGGCTGGTAAGGTAAAAGAGCTTGTAACTTTTTTAATTTAGAATAGGGTAGGGAATTTTTTATTTTGGGGGGCTTTGTTATTTTATTAGGGGGCTTAGAGTAGGTGTAATTAGTTTAAAATTGTTGTAATATTTTTCTTATGTTTGTAAATATTTTTTTATTTTCTGTAACTTAGTTCTTTTTTATTTTTTGTACTTTAACTAGTTTATTTAATTGTATTTATTTGTAGGAATTGTGTTTAATTAATTTATTGATAGTGTAGTGTTAGGTTAATTGTAGGTAATTGTAGGTAGTTTATTTAATTATTTTATTGATAGGGTAGTGTTAGGTTTAATTATAACTTAGGTTAGGATTTATTTTACAGGTAAATTTGTTATTATTTTAACTAGGTAACTATTAAATAGTTCTTAACTATTTAATAGCTATTGTACCTGGTTAAAATAATTACAAAGTTGCCTGTAAAATAAATATTAATCCTAAAATAGCTATAATATAATTATAATTTATATTGTAGCTATATTAGGATTTATTTTACAGGTAAGTATTTAGCTTTAAATAGGAATAAGTTATTTAATAAGAGTTAATTTATTTCGTTAGATGTAAATTATATTTAACTTAGGGGGGTGTTAGTGTTAGGGTTAGACTTAGCTTTAGGGGTTAATCCATTTATTAGAATAGCGGTGAGCTCCGGTCGTCAGATTAGGGGTTAATAATTGAAGTTAGGTGTCGGCGATGTTAGGGAGGGCAGATTAGGGGTTAATACTATTTATGATAGGGTTAGTGAGGCGGGTTAGGGGTTAATAACTTTATTATAGTAGCGCTCAGGTCCGCTCGGCAGATTAGGAGTTAATAAGTGTAGGCAGGTGTCGGCGACGTTGTGGGGGGCAGATTAGGGGTTAATAAATATAATATAGGGGTCGGCGGTGTTAGGGGTAGCAGATTAGGGGTACATAGGGATAACGTAGGTGGCGGCGCTTTGCGGTCTGAAGATTAGGGGTTAATTATTTTAAGTAGCTGGCGGCGACGTTGTGGGGGGCAGGTTAGGGGTTAATAAATATAATACAGGGGTCGGCGGGGTTAGGGGCAGCAGATTAGGGGTACATAAATATAACGTAGGTGGCGGTCGGCAGATTAGGGGTTAAAAATTTTAATCGAGTGTCGGCGATGTGGGGGGGGGCTCGGTTTAGGGGTACATAGGTAGTTTATGGGTGTTAGTGTACTTTAGGGTACAGTAGTTAAGAGCTTTATAAACCGGCGTTAGCCAGAAAGCTCTTAACTCCTGCTATTTTCAGGCGGCTGGAATTTTGTCGTTAGAGCTCTAACGCTCACTTCAGAAACGACTCTAAATACCAGCGTTAGAAAGATCCCATTGAAAAGATAGGCTACGCAAATGGCGTAGGGGGATCTGCGGTATGGAAAAGTTGCGGCTGAAAAGTGAGCGTTAGACCCTTTAATCACTGACTCCAAATACCAGCGGGCGGCCAAAACCAGCGTTAGGAGCCTCTAACGCTGGTTTTGACGGCTACCGCCGAACTCCAAATCTAGGCCTTAGAGAGGGGTGTAGAAAAAAAAAAAAAAAACGGCAAACAAAGATTCTACCAGCCTTTTGTATTTTGATATGAATTGGAGCACCAGTCTTTAGGTTTAAGTCCTAGTTTTGGAAGGTGGACTCTCAATCTTGGTCGTTGTCCCATCTTACATGCCACTTTCCCTGGAAGTCATGTGACCTCCGCCTCTTTTGATCTGTTCTTTGCTGATGGACCCTGGTTTCTTGGCCTTTTCTGATTAACTTTCTGCCAGTGTGATCTCTGAGGGAGTCGTGAATCTGCCGATAGATTGTCTCCTGCGGGAGCCTTACTGTGTATTGATGGCGGAGTGGGTAGCGGTATGTCGAGTAGCTTGCAAAACTCCTCAAGATCCTCAGGAGACTTATAGATGGCGGTTTTGTTTCCTTTATTAACCCTTAGACAAAAAGGGAATCCCCATCTGTAAGGTATTTCTAGTTCTCGCAGATGCTCTGTAAGATACCTGGCTTCTTTTCTGTTGGCCAAAGTCATAGGACTAAGATCTGCGTAAATTTGTATAGAGTGGCCTTCAAAGGTGAGAGGCGATGCCTTTCTCGCTGCTTGTGCAACTAGCTCTTTATCCTGGTATTGATGGAACTTAATGATGACATCACGTGGGGGTTCAGCATCCCCAGGTTTGGGCCTACGTGCCCTATGTGCCCTGTCCAGCTGATATGGAGGTGAAGAGGCATCTTTTGTAAGATACTGGAAAAGCCTTTGTAGATATTGTGGGGTGAGATCTTGCGTGATGTTCTCTGGGATGCCTCTAATTCTCAAATTTTGTCTCCTCCCCCTGTTGTCTAAATCTTCCAGGTGACTCTTTAATTGCTGGATTTGAATGTCCTGCACTGAAAGACACAGAGAATGATCATCCAACATGTTATTGGTGTCATTCACCTGCTCCTCTACGTAGTCAATCCTCTCCCCCATCTCAGCCAGATCTTTCTTAACTTCTGCCAAACCATCTTTTACAATCTTTGCCACTTGTTGCAGTAAGGTGTTAAAGTCCTCTTTAGTTGGCAAGGTATCCAAGTCAGCCCTGGTTAGTGGGGCATTTTTCTCTGTCATTGTGGGTTTAGGGGATGTGTTTGTCAGCATTTCCCCACCCTCCTCTTCTAACTCAATGTCAGACTGCTGTGAAGTACTTAATGCTTTAAAATATGTGTTTAACTTGGTGGCTGCAGCTGTAGTGTGTTTTACTGCTTTATCCCCTTTTGCTTGTCTTTTTGTAGCCATTCTGCTGTGCAGACGGTGTTGAGCAATAAGGCCTTTGTTCTGGGTAGCCTGCTTTCAATCTGTGTCCCAGGAACTGAGACAAGATCTTCCCTAATAAGGATCTATGTGTATGCTGTTATCACTCGGCTCTGTGTTTATCTGATTCCTAAGCTTACAGTCCATCTAGTAATGACCTTAGTATAAGTCAATGCTGCACGTTTAGATCAGGCCCCCTTGCTAATCCTCTGTGAGCAGTGGCTGCAACTGCGTTTTTCTTAAGGGACCACGTGTGTGTCTTGGCCTTGTTGCTTATCTCTGAGCTGCCTCCTGTGCCTTACAGTGTATTAAACAATACCCAAGGATGCTCTGTCCTGCGAGCAGTGTCCGTATTTTTTATTAGCCCCTGTCCTGTACTCCTCTGTTATTGTATTTGCGCTTTTCGCGCCCTTTATCTATGTGCTGCTACACCCCGAGATGGTTCAATAAGGTAGCGTGGCTCTCTGCCCGATCCCTGACTTGAGTCTCGGTGTTGCACTGTGTAAGTGCTTTGTTGGTACTCACTTGCTACCCAATATAGGCTGTTGGTGGTCTAGAGCCGTTTCTGCCGTGGGTCCGTCGGCTTTCCCTGCTCCATTGCGGCCTGTGCTTATGTAGCTCCGGTGTGTAATCTCTCCTCTCTTGAGTGCCGTGTAGCAGCTGTGCAGATTGTAGAGGGGTAACAGGTTACTAGGGGCAAAGAGTGCGCTCAATTACATGCTTTTTCTTTCCCAATGTGATCTATCTCACGGAGCTTCTCCTAAATGCGACTCTCCATCTTGGTAGTCGGCTCCGCGCCCTCATGAAAGTTTAATTTTGGCTAGACTGTCCCTTTAATAGTGCTAACACTTTTGCAGATAGCCTGAGATCAGTGTATGACAGCAACATTATACAATACAAGGTATGGTTGTTCCCTTCTTTCAGGAATATTAGATGTACTGTATTAGCTTAGAAAAAAAAGATGAAATGATCCACCTTCTAAGAGCTCGCTTCCATTGAGTTATTAAAATTGGCTGATTTGAACAGCCAATAGGATTTCAGTAGCTCTCATCCTATTGGCTGATTTGAATTTAAAGAATCAAATCAGCCAATAAGAATGCAAGGGAAGCCATATTTAATCACGTACCTTGAATTCACTATTTAGTGTGCGGCGGCGATCGTACGAAGAGGATCCTCCACACTCCATGGCTCCGCGGTCGCCGGTCTTCAGTTTTGCGGTCGCCGGTCTTCAGTTCCGTGGTCCTGGATGAAGATAGAAGAGGTCGCCGCATGGAAGAAGACTTCACCGCAGGACTTCAGGAATCGTAAGTACCTATCTGGGGGTTAGACTTAGACTTTTTTTTTATTTTTTAGATTAGGGATTTGGGCACTGTAAAAGAGCTGAGTGTCCTTTTAAGGGCAATGCCCATACAAATGCCCCTTTAGGGGCAATGGGTAGTTTAGGATTTTTTAGTGTTTTTCTATTTTGGGGGGTTTGGTGGGTGGGGAGTTTTACTGTTAGGGGGAAATTAGTTTTTTTTAAAGGTAAAAGAGCTGTTTAACTTAGGCCAATGCCCTACAAAAGGCCCTTTTAAGGGCTGTTGGTAGTTTAGTATTAGATTAGGGGGTGTTTTTATTTTGGGGGCTTTTTTATTTTCATATAGGAATTAAGTTTAATTTTTTATAATTTTGTTTATTATTTTATGTAATGTTAGACTTTTTTATTTTCTGTAATTTTAGCTTAATTTAAACTTAGTTTTTTTATCTTTAAAGTAAACTTAGTTTTTTATTTTAATTGTAAGTTAGGATTATTTTAATTATGTAATGGGGTTAATTTAGGGGGTTTTAGATTAGGGGGCTTAGTGATTAGTTATTTGTGTTGTGGGGTTTGGTGGTTTAGGGGTTAATAGATTTATTAGGTTAATTTAGATGTGGGTTAATAGCGGATTAGGGGTTAATAGTTTAAATAGTTTACTTTGTGGGGGCATTGCGAAATTATGGGTTAATAGTTTGAATAGTTTGTGTTGTGGGGCATGGCGGATTAGGGGGTTAATAGTTTTAATAGCTAGTTTGGTTGCGGAGCATGGCGGTTTAGAGTTTAATACATTTATTATAAGTTTCGATGTGGGGGGGATGGGGGATAGAGGGGTTTTGATTTGTCGGGTTAGATTTCAACACCTAGTTGAGCTGGGTGTTATTTTTGTATCGGCAGCTTACGACAGTGTATTTACGGTTTGCGCGGGCATTGGAAAACGTGTATAATTTAAAGATTAGTGGCTTCCAATACTTTGTATGGGACACAACAATGTTTTCGGTTGCTGAAATTGGGTTATAACGGGCCGTTGGAAGCAGTCGATAAACGATATTGCCTCCAACAGCTTATTTATCGGTTTGCGAGTGCACGCAAATGGAAATATGGCTCAATGAAAACAAGCTCTAAGATGGAAAGCTGCCCACTCAAGGGAAAGCACCAGCACAAATGCATTATAGGCTGCCTGACTGTTAGGCGCTGGGACCTTCCCAGTGTTCAAAGCAGAGATAAATTCTTGAATTGCCAAAATGATGCCTAACATTTTTGCCTGATTCTCAAAAACTTGCCGGCATGGAGAGAAGTTATCAGCTTATTTTACTAAGCACTATATTGTAAGTAAGTGCCTCTTCTTCACATAAAGCACATTAGTGAACTCCCCTTAATGAGATATGCAGTTTCCAAGGTAAAATTTGCCTTTAAAACAACCCTGAGGGGCCTTGTTATACTGATGAGACATCCTATACAGAGATGTAACTTGACCTTGCTAGCCCCAGAGCAAAGGCTGTGGAGGGCATTACATTTCAACAGAGCCCTTTCTGGCTTTTTGTACTTAGCAGTAGCTGAGCCAGCAGCCATATAGAAAAAAAGGAACTGTTTCTGTGTGACTGTGGGTCATCCTTCCCCTTTGGTTAGTCTGCACCAGAGGGTTTGCAACTGTACAGCCTGTACAAATATGGTGGCAGGTTTTTCTGTATAGCAACACTGTGGTGGCCATCTTGGAAACTCTGCCACCATGTTGTAAAGGCAAATCATTGCACTGCCCTGTGGAAAGCCACTACTAATTACAGGGCAAGATGAGAGGTGTGGGCCCAGTCTCAAATGAGATCTCTAAGACCCCTATAGTTATGCCTCTGATCTTGTAGAATCTCACCAGACCAAAGTGCTTTAGAGAATTGAGCCTTTGGAAAAAAGATGGAAGGTTTTATAATTGAGAATAAAGTTGTTAAAACCCAGTGGGATGATGGTTTAACCTACTAGCTAAGGGGCAAATGCAACAAATGTCTCTCTACTTCATCAGCTTACCTTATTTATTCCCCTGATATATTGCTGTTTTGTAATTGTTAAAAGGACATAAAAGACAAACATGTTCTTCATTCAGATAGAGCATACCATTTTACACAACTTTCTAATTTACTTCTATTATCAGTTTATTTTTTTCTATCTTGGTATCTTTTGTTGACAAGCAGGGTTGTAAGCTCAGGAGCATGCAAGTGTCTGGAGAACTATATGACAGCATTTGCAAAAGCACTAGATAGCAGCACTGTTTCTTGTCATTTAGTGCTCCAGATGCTTACCTAGGTATCTCTTCAACAAAGAATACCATGAGAACGAAGCACATTTGATCATATTTTTCTTTTAAATGGTACAGTCGGTCTGAATCACAAAATAAATGTTGGGGTTTCATACATATAGCTGTCCTGCTATATACAGAAAATGTAAGTCTATTATACAGATTTTACTATAGAGAAATTAGGAGTAAAACAGTGAGACAAAGGGGGGTAGTTATCAAGCCGTCAACCTCAAATACGCTGCGTATTCCGCAGCGTATTTGTGGCGAGGCTGATACGCCTTAGTTATCAAAGGCTCGAGACCGGCAAAAGTAGAATTTTGTGACGTCAGCTTCGATCCGCCGGACTCAGTCCGACACAGATCGATTCTTACGTCACTCCAGATGTTCCGCACACAAGTGCGGCACATTCTCACTACTTTTGCTAGCTATCAAAAAACTAGCAGGTACGCTCGGCACTTTTACGGCCCAGCGTACCTGGTTTTCAAAGCGCCAGCCTGGAGGCGGCGGATCCCATAGGAATCAATGGGAGTCTGACCATAGCGAAAGTACAAGTTCGCTGCTGACAGACATCCCATTGATTTCTATGGGAGCTGTCTACACCTAACACCCTAACATGTACCCCGAGTCTAAACACCACTAATCTGACCCCCCCTACACCGCCGCAACTAAATAAAGTTATTACCCCCTAAACCGCCGCTCCCGGAGCCCACCGCAAGCTACTCTATACATATTAACCCCTAAACCGCCGCTCCCGGAGCCCACCGCAACTATAATAAATGTATTAACCCCTAACCCGCCGCTCCCTGAACCCGCCGCAACCTATATTAAATGTATTAACCCCTATCCTGCCCCCCCTACACCGTCGCCACCTATAATACATTTATTAACCCCTAATCTGCCCCCCCTACACCGTCGCCACCTATAATAAATTTATTAACCCCTATCCTGCCCCCCACTACGCCGCCGCCACTGTAATAAAATGATTAACCCCTAAACCTAACCCTAACCCTAACGCCCCCTAACTTAAATATTAATTAAATAAATCTAAATAAATTAACTCTTATTAACTAAATGAATCCTATTTAAAACTAAATACTTACCCTTAAAATAAACCCTAATATAGCTACAATATAAATAATAATTATATTCTAGCTATCTTAGGATTTATTTTTATTTTACAGGTACCTTTCAATTTATTTTAACCATGTACAATAACTATTAAATAGTTATTAACTATTTAATAGCTTACCTAGCTAAAATAAAGAGAAATGTACCTGTGAAATAAATCCTAACCTAAGTTACAATTACACCTAACACTACACTATACTTTAATAAATTATTCCTATTTAAAAATAAATACTTACCTGTAAAATAAACCCTAAGATAGCTACAATGTAATTAATAATTATATTATAGCTATCTTAGGATTTATATTTATTTTACAGGTAACTTTGTATTTATTTTAGCTAGTTAGAATAGTTATTAAATAGTTATTAACTATTTAATAACTACCTAGCTAAAAGAAATACAAAATTACCTGTAAAATAAATCCTAACTTATGTTACAATTAAACCTAATACTACACTATCATTAAATTAACTAAATAAACTACCTACAAAGAACTACAATGAAATACAATTACATAAACTAACTAAAGTACAAAAAATAAAAAAAGCTAAGTTACAAAAAATAAAAAATTAAGTTACAAACATGTTAAAAATATTACAACAATTTTAAGCTACTTACACCTAATCTAAGCCCCCTAATAAAATAACAAACCCCCCCAAAATAAAAAAAATCCCTACCCTATTCTAAATTACATACATTTCAAAGCTCTTTTACCTTACCAGCCCTTAAAAGGGCCATTTGTGGGGGCATGCCCCAAAAAGTTCAGCTCTTTTGCCTGTAAAATAAAAATACAACCCCCCCCCCCCAACATTAAAACCCACCACCCACATACCCCTAATCTAACCCAAACCCCCCTTACAAAAACCTAACACTAATCCCCTGAAGATCATCCTACCTTGAGTCGTCTTCACTCAGCCGAGCCACCGATGGAACTGAAGAGGACATCCGGAGCGGAAGAAGTTAATCCTCCAAGCGGCGCTGAAGAAATCTTCCATCCGATGAAGTCATCATCCAGGCGGCGCTGAAGAAGTCTTCGATCCGGCCGATGTCATCTTCAAAGAGGCGCTGAAGAGGTCTTCTATCCGGGCGAAGTCATCTTCCAAGCCGGGTCTTCAATCTTCCTTCCGCCGACGCGGAACCACCTTCTTCACCGACGGACTACGACGAATGACGGCTCCTTTAAGGGACGTCATCCAAGATGGCGTCCCCTCAATTCCGATTGGCTGATAGGATTCTATCAGCCAATCGGAATTAAGGTAGGAAAATCTGATTGGCTGATGGAATCAGCCAATCAGATTCAAGTTCAATCCGATTGGCTGATCCAATCAGCCAATCAGATTGAGCTCGCATTCTATTGGCTGATCGGAACAGCCAATAGAATGCGAGCTCAATCTGATTGGCTGATTCCATCAGCCAATCAGATTTTCCTACCTTAATTCCGATTGGCTGATAGAATCCTATCAGCCAATCGGAATTGAGGGGACGCCATCTTGGATGACGTCCCTTAAAGGAGCCGTCATTCGTCGTAGTCCGTCGGTGAAGAAGGTGGTTCCGCGTCGGCGGAAGGAAGATTCAAGACCCGGCTTGGAAGATGACTTCGCCCGGATAGAAGACCTCTTCAGCGCCTCTTTGAAGATGACATCGGCCGGATCGAAGACTTCTTCAGCGCCGCCTGGATGATGACTTCATCGGATGGAAGATTTCTTCAGCGCCGCTTGGAGGATTAACTTCTTCCGCTCCGGATGTCCTCTTCAGTTCCATCGGTGGCTCGGCTGAGTGAAGACGACTCAAGGTAGGATGATCTTCAGGGGATTAGTGTTAGGTTTTTGTAAGGGGGGTTTGGGTTAGATTAGGGGTATGTGGGTGGTGGGTTTTAATGTTGGGGGGGGGGTTGTATTTTTATTTTACAGGCAAAAGAGCTGAACTTTTTGGGGCATGCCCCCACAAATGGCCCTTTTAAGGGCTGGTAAGGTAAAAGAGCTTTGAAATTTATGTAATTTAGAATAGGGTAGGGATTTTTTTTATTTTGGGGGGGTTTGTTATTTTATTAGGGGGCTTAGATTAGGTGTAAGTAGCTTAAAATTGTTGTAATATTTTTAACATGTTTGTAACTTAATTTTTTATTTTTTGTAACTTAGCTTTTTTTATTTTTTGTACTTTAGTTAGTTTATGTAATTGTATTTCATTGTAGTTCTTTGTAGGTAGTTTATTTAGTTAATTTAATGATAGTGTAGTATTAGGTTTAATTGTAACTTAAGTTAGGATTTATTTTACAGGTAATTTTGTATTTCTTTTAGCTAGGTAGTTATTAAATAGTTAATAACTATTTAATAACTATTCTAACTAGCTAAAATAAATACAAAGTTACCTGTAAAATAAATATAAATCCTAAGATAGCTATAATATAATTATTAATTACATTGTAGCTATCTTAGGGTTTATTTTACAGGTAAGTATTTATTTTTAAATAGGAATAATTTATTAAAGTATAGTGTAGTGTTAGGTGTAATTGTAACTTAGGTTAGGATTTATTTCACAGGTACATTTCTCTTTATTTTAGCTAGGTAAGCTATTAAATAGTTAATAACTATTTAATAGTTATTGTACATGGTTAAAATAAATTGAAAGGTACCTGTAAAATAAAAATAAATCCTAAGATAGCTAGAATATAATTATTATTTATATTGTAGCTATATTAGGGTTTATTTTAAAGGTAAGTATTTAGTTTTAAATAGGATTCATTTAGTTAATAAGAGTTAATTTATTTAGATTTATTTAATTAATATTTAAGTTAGGGGGGCGTTATGGTTAGGGTTAGACTTAGGTTTAGGGGTTAATCATTTTATTACAGTGGCGGCGGCGTAGTGGGGGGCAGGATAGGGGTTAATAAATTTATTATAGGTTGCGGCGGGTTCATGGAGCGGCGGTTTAGGGGTTAAACTATTTATTTAGTTGCAGAGAGGTGCGGGATCAGCAGGATAGGGGTTAATAATTTTATAATAGAGGGCGACGGTATAGGGGGGCAGGATAGGGGTTACTAGGTATAATGTAGGTGGCAGCGGTGTCCGGGAGCGGCGGTTTAGGGGTTAATACATTTATAAGACTTGCGGCGGGGTCTAGGAGCGGCGGTTTAGGGGTTAGTAACTTTATTTAGTTGCGGGGGCCTCCGGGGGCGCCGGTATAGGGGGTAGAACAGTGTAGTTTAGTGTGAGTGCTTAGTGACAGGCTAGCAATAAAGCTGGGAAAAAGCCGAAGGGCAGCGAGATCGGATGAGTGATAACTGTCACAGTCCGCTGCTCATCGCCCCGCGGCTTTTTGACAGCTTTATTTGATAACTTAGGCGAACGTATTCAAGGTCCGCGGCGGCGAAGGTAGGCGAGCTTAGGCGGACGTATTGGGCCGGCGAAGCCAGAAAAGTAGACGGCTTGATAAGTAGCCCCCCATGAGTGTTTATTCTCTATTAGGAAACACAAATAACTGTATTAAATACTACACATTACTCAAACAAAGAATCACATTCTCAGAATACTTGAAGGTGGGCAGAAATGCAACCCACAGACAGATACTGAATAAATGCAGATTGAGTGACCACAGTATGGAAACAGCAGACTCAGATCCATACAAAAGACTAGAGATGAAAGACACTACGGTGAAACATCAGAGACATTGATACCTAGAACAACTTGCTACTAGACTGCCCACAATACAAAAGGCAACAGAAGAAAATGTTCTGCTGAATTTTCTGTGATGTAAAAAGACTTTCAGAGTAAAAGATCTTTCATTCAGAGAGAAGAATTGTCTGGTATTTAGGAACTGGATTGTTCATTTGAATGGCAACACAATATATGTATATATGTGTGTGCATATGTATTTATGTGTATATATGTATTTACATACATACGTATACTACACATATAAACACACAAAAACATCTGTACACACACATATATATATATATATATATATATATCAGCGCTGCGGAATATGGTGGTGCTTCATAAATAAAGTATAATATATATATATATATATATATATACACACACATATACATACATACACATATTTAGACATGTGTATACATATACTGTATATGTTTGCAACCCTTTTTTTCCAAACACTTAAAGGGACACTAAACCCAAATTTTTTCTTTCATGATCCAGATAGAGCATGCAATTTTAAACAACTTTCTAATTTACTCCTATTATCAATTTTTCTTTGTTCTCTTGCTATCTTTATTTAAAAAGCAGGAATATGATGCATAGGAGCCAGCCCATTTTTGGTTGAGAACCGGGCTTATGCTTGCTTATTGGTGGGTAAATGTAAGCTTCCAATTAGCAAGGGCTATCCATTGTGCTGAACCTAAAATTGGCTGGCTGCTAAAATTTACATTCCTGCTTTTAAAATAAAGATAGCAAGAGAACAAAGAAAAATTATTAGGTGTAAAAGAAAGTTGCTTAAAATGGGCTCAGTGTCCCTTTAATAACATTCAAGTTTGAGCCCATATAACTTTTTTTTAAATTTTATTTAACTATTTTTTTAACAGACTGTGTTTATATGTGTGTAACTGTACTTTTACAATTATTTATGTTGTGTTCAATGCAACTTTTTTTTCTTCCCTTACCTTTAGCTCTGAAATCTCGCTAACCTGACAGGCCTTAAATTCAACTGTGCTCAATCGAACGCGTTTGCTTTCAACTCTTAATACGCACAAAAAAAGCCAAAAAAAACTATATTGCTCGGACAATACAGTTAGAGCGCCACTTGTAATCTTGCCCACAGCTATAGCAAAACTATTTATGGGACACCTGGCATGCAGTTTGCTGTGGAGGTTGTATTATGAATATAGAGAACCACCACATCTGCAATAAAATTTTACCAAGGAGGCAACAAATCTGGGGCCCCATTACATATGCAGCGTCGCCTGCAAAAGCTGGCGATGTCGTTTTTTTCACGGGTTTGGTATCCTATATACAGCGCCGCATATAAATGCGGTACGTACATTTCACCCATCGCCCGCAATTTTTACTCCAATAGGCTAACATGGGACCACGTCACAAATCGGTATCCATACCTGAAATTCTATTCGCTGATTTGAATAGCCAATAGAATTTCAGTAGCTCTCATCCTATTGGCTGATTTGAACAGCCAATAGGATTTGAGTAGTTTTCATCCTATTGGCTGATTTGAATTTGAAGAATCAAATCAGCCAATAGGAATTAAAGGGACACCATTTTTAATCGCGTCCCTTGAATTCTCTATCCAGTGTGCGGTGAAGATTGTACGAACGGGCGTTGCTGATTTGCAGCGACTGTGCTGAAGCCTGCGCCGTATATGTAATTGCGCCTCTGATGCTGGCAGATTTCTAGCCGCAAACCTAGGTCAACAGCGTAATGATATGTATGTGTATTCACTGAAAGGTACTACTGGTCTAACACTCAGAGCTATACATTATATTGCTAAAGTGTTTTTAGACATTTATCTATAAAATCTAAATAGATAGTAAAATGATATAGCAAATGCCTAAATGACTGTAGACAGTCATAGCTATAAAAGAGAAGCTATAGCATAATTTATCACACAGACGAAAGAAGCATATTAAGATATGCCCATAACAGAAAAATAAGTTAGGATATTGCCATCAGAAAAAGTCTACTCACAAGTTGCTTCAGTATAGGACATCACCTCATGTTTCAATACACTTACATCCCGTCTCTTAAACAATTTTACTCAGCAATAGATTCAGACTCTTTCTTTACTGCAAATACATTTTGGAGCTTACGTATTCTTACACCTGATGAGAGAAACGCTGCACATTCCCAGATCAGCGTTATTTCTCTTTTTGACAAGTTGTATTAAGTATTACATTTAGGGCTAGATTACTAGTGGAGCGCTATTTAGCGCTTTCGCTATATCGCTAATTGCCCTTTTTGTGCGTGTCGGGTTGCGCTGGTATTACGATTTTACGTGTTGAAAGTAAAAAATGATCGCACTCACGCTAACCCGACAAGCGCAAAAAGCCAAAGTTAGAATATGGCAAGCACGTTCACGTACTCCGATAGATGTTAATGAAGGAAAAAAAGTGGATAAAAACCCATTTGCGCAAACCCGGTCAACAAAAAATTATCAAAAGTTAGCAACTAAGAACTACCAAAATTCGTCAAAGACAAAATGAGTCAGGCTGATTATTTAAATCACCATTGGCACATGGCTATACTGTATAATAATACATCAATGGCACATGGCTATACTGAAGACCGGATATAGAAATTAAACTAAAAAAAATATCCTATTGTACGGGTCAAAAAGACAGGATCTCACAGGTATAGATCCTATGTATATCTATGGATCAAATGTAAAAGTTGGGAAAATAAAAATCAAATGTTATGTTGCTATTTCAATACCAACAATAAATTTAAAAGTTTATGTTGCTAATTCAACACCAAAAATAAATAACGACAAAAAATTGATCAAAAGTTAACAGCTAAGAACGAACAAATACTAAAATGAGTCAGGCTGATTATTTAAAATTCCAACAAATCAGATGTCAGGTGCCAGAGGCGTAACTAGAAACCACATAGTTACCAACTATATATATACACACATATACATCTTTATTATTATTATTATTATTATTAGTTATTTGTAGAGTGCTGTTACGGTTACCCTTAGTCTCGCTGAGAGATGGACCGCTTAGTAGCCTGGATCCCTATTGCTAAAGAGGGGAGAAGCTGCTTTCCATAGTATTCTATATGAGTCTCGCAAATATAGAATAATCTCCCTTAGCTGCAGTACAGCTAGGATACCCTTCTGCCCACAAAAACGAGTCAACGCTGCGATTGAGGGTCAAACAAGAACTCAGGACTGGGATGCCCAGCCTGCTTTTTATTAAGGTTACATGCACACAGGGCACTCCCAGGGGGGGCGGGGGAGCACAAAATCCCCCATCACACATTTAGATAGAGAGCACTGTCCTTTGACAGGCCACAATAGGATTACAGTACTTAAGATAACAAGTTTACAAGTTCATCTTATCAATTAGCAGTCTGGCTCCAGAGGTGATTAGACAATAGTTTCTAAAAGCTGAAAAAAAGTTAACTCTTTATGAAATGATACTTGTTACGGTTTTCTTGGAGCCCTTCTTAGGCGCTGGCTTGGCTGGTTCAGGCATTGCTGCTGGGAAATAAGCTCTTCACAACAAAATAACTAATGCTTCTGTAACAGTGCTCCCTTTCTGTGGAACACTCTGGCAGACACGGTCTGACCCCTTTTCGGGGCAGACTAAGGCTGTCCAGACCGCTGGTTAGGCGGGGCTGAGGTCGGTTTGTCTGGACAACCCGTCGGCGTTGCCATTCTGTTTCCCAGGTCTGTAAGTAATGGTGAAATTGAAGGGTTGCAACGATAAGCTCCAACGTAATAGCCTGCCGTTATCTCCAGAGACCCGGTTCAGCCACACCAACGGGTTATGGTCGGTGACCAGGGTGAACTCCTGACCATATAAATAGGGAGTTAATTTCTTTAATGCCCACACCAAAGCCAAACACTCCTTTTCGACCGCTGCATAGCTGACTTCGCGGGGCAGGAGCTTCCGGCTGATGTAGGCAACTGGATGCTCCCCTCCATCTTCGCCTACTTGGCTGAGGACGGCTCCCAGCCCGAACATGGAAGCATCTGTATGGACGATAAAACGTTTGTTAAGGGCTGGGGCCGCCAAGACAGGAGCGTTAATTAGAGCATTTTTGAGAGCCTGGAAAGCCGTTTCACAGTGGGGAGACCACAGGACCTGTCGAGGTAAGTTCTTCTTGGTCAAGTCAGTCAGGGGTTTGGCAAGTGTGCTGTAGTCTGGTACGAACCGTCTATAATACCCTGCCGTGCCCAGGAAGGCTAGGACCTGAGTCTTAGTGATGGGGGTGGGCCAATTGGCGACAGCTTCTATCTTGGCCGGCTCTGGTCGCTGCTTTCCACACCCCACCCGGTGACCCAGGTACTGTACCTCGGCCATCCCAAAGTGGCATTTTTCTGGCTTCAGAGTCAGGCCAGCAGCCCGGATCTGATCCAGAACCATTCCTACATGAGCTAAGTGGTCCTCCCAGGACTCACTGTGGATCGCTATGTCGTCCAGGTAGGCGCAAGCAAAACTCTGGAAGCCATCCAGGAGCCTATCCACCAAGCGCTGGAATGTAGCTGGGGCATTCTTCATCCCAAACGGCATTACCCTAAACTGATATAAGCCGAATGGGGTGACGAATGCCGACTTGGGGATAGCCTCCGGGGCCAGGGGAATCTGCCAGTAACCTTTGCAGAGGTCAATAGTGGTCAGGTAATTTCCCCTGGCTATACGATCGAGTAGCTCGTCTACCCTGGGCATAGGGTAAGCGTCCGTCACGGTTTTTTCATTGAGCCTCCGATAGTCTACGCAGAACCGGGTGGTCCCATCTTTCTTGGGCACCAAGACAACTGGGGAGGCCCAGGGACTATCGGAGGGCTCAATTACCCTGAGCTGGAGCATCTCATCGATCTCCTTCTTCATTCCTGTCCTAACTGCTTCGGGGATTCGGTACGGAGCCTGGCGCAAGGGAGCTTGTCCCGGAGTATCTACCTGGTGGGTGGTTAAAGTAGTGTACCCTGGCTTCGGGGAGAAGGTGAGGTGTTTGGACTGGAGGAGTTGGCTGAGCTGCTCCCTTTCAGTGGGGCTAAGTCGGTCTCCTATCTGAACCTGAGCCACTATACCTGTGGGGAGACTCTTTTCTAATAGGTCTGGAATGGGTAGACTGTCAGGGTCTTCCTGAGGGGAACAACATACGGCCGTCACGTTCTCTGGTCGCTCAAAATATTCCTTGAGCATGTTTACATGGAATGTCTTTCTAAGATTGTTGTCATGGCAGCTAGCTATCACATAAGTGGTGTCTCCCCTTTTCTCTACGATCTGGTAGGGACCCTGCCAGGACGCCTGCAATTTGTCTGTCTTCACCGGCTTAAGTACTAACACCTTTTGTCCTATGGTGAAGATTCTCTTTCGGGCCCCCCGATCGTACCATACTTTCTGTCTTCTCTGGGCCAACTGGAGATTAGCCCGCACGGATTTGGCTAATTGCTCCATTCGGTCCCTGAGTTCCAGCACGTATGGCACAATGGGGACACCGTCAGCCTCCATCTCTCCCTCCCAGTGCTCCCGGATCAGGTTTAGGGGTCCCCGTACCTTTCTTCCGTAGAGCAACTCGAAGGGAGAGAACCCTGTCGTTTCCTGGGGCACCTCCCGATAAGCAAATAGGAGGTGCGGCAGGAAGCGTTCCCAGTCTCGGTATTCCTGAGTGAACGTCTTGAGCATTTGCTTGAGGGTCCCATTGAACCTCTCACACAGCCCGTTCGTCTGGGGGTGGTATGGGGAGCTCAGGAGGGACTTAATTTTGCAAACCTGCCAGAGTTGTTGGGTCAATTCAGCCGTAAATTGGGTGCCTCGGTCGGATAGGATTTCTTTTGGAAATCCTACCCGGGAGAACACCTGTACTAGTGCATTCGCTACCGTATCCGCTTGTATGTTGGATAGGGCGACAGCCTCTGGGTACCTGGTAGCGTAGTCCACTACGGTAAGAATGTAGCGCTTACCGGAGGGACTAGGGGTAGCCAGTGGTCCCACTAGGTCAATAGCAACCCGGCTGAAGGGTTCCTCTACAATGGGCATATTTACTAGATGGGCTTTAGGGTGATCGCCTCGCCTTCCTACTCGTTGACACACATCGCAGGTGTTACAGTAAGTTCTAACGTCAGCGTGCACCCCTGGCCAAAAGAACGTGTGAGTAATGCGGTGTAGGGTACGGGTTACGGCTAGGTGGCCTGCTAAGGGGATGTCGTGGCCTATCTTGAGGATTTCTTGACGGTATTTGTGGGGCACTACCAGCTGTCGCCTACGCTGTCCCCTTTTCTCTGTCCAGCGGTATATTTTCCCTTTTTCCCATAAGAATGTTTCGTTATCTGCCCCGCCCCCTCCGGTCTCTGCTCGTTCCCGGTACTTTTGTAAAGTCGGGTCAGTCTTAGACTCTGTCTCGAAAGCATCTGGGGTGTCCCAGGGTATGGGGCCTAACATGTCAGGCAAGGTCGGGGTAGGTCTTACCTGTGTCTCCCGCACTGGTGAGAGCTCTCGCTCCATCCGGGCTTGGGCCCGTGTAGTCACTGGGTCCGCCTCATTGTTGCATACTGGAGCATAGGCAGAAGTCATGGGGCCCAAATCGTTGCCCAGTAGTACTTCGGCAGGTAAATTATCCATTATGCCCACGTTCACAGCCCCCTTTCCCGCTCCCCAATCAAGATGCACTTGAGCTGTTGGAATTTTGTACACATCCCCCCCCCGCCACTCTAACGGCCACAGTCTGTCCGGATCGCTTGTGCTCTGGCACCAAATGACTCTGTACCAGCGTGATAGTAGCCCCTGTGTCTCTCAATCCCTCTGTAGATCGCCCCTCGAGCCATACCTTCTGCCGATGGTGCTGGCGGTTATCTGAGGCAGCATATACAGGGTCCACCTCGTGAAGCGGCCCCACATATCCCTCCATAGGGGCCTCTTGGTTAACACAGAGGGCCCGGGCCGGACGATAGGACCCAGAGGGGTAATTGTAATTCCTGGGTGTCTGGTGCGTATTAAGGGGGCAGCTAGCCATGAAATGCCCTGGTTGCTTGCATCGGTGGCAAGTCGGTCTGGGACGCTCAGAGCTGTTATTGTGTGGTCCTGAGTGTCGGACGGGCCCTGTGGGCACCGGGGCTCGGAATTCAGCATGAGGGGGTGCACGGTAAACCTCTCTAGGTTCGACCCGTGCTGGAGCTCGGTAGTTCATGGGTTCGTGAAGACGGGAGTCATAATGTTCATCGGCCAATTTGGCTGCTTCTTCTAAGGTAGAAGGCCGCCTGTCTCGCAGCCATTCCTTCCCTTGCTGTTCCATGCCATTATAAAAATGTTCTAAGAGAAACAATTGTAAAATTTCCTCCCCAGTCACCGCTTTACTTCCGCTCAGCCAGTGATTTGCCGCTCTCCGCATTCGGTGCGCCCATTCCATATGGGTATCGTTAGGCTTCTTTTTCGTGCCCCGAAACTGTCGGCGATACGTGTCCGGAGTTACAGCGTACCGTCGCAACAGTGTCTCCTTAACTAGCTCATACTGTGTCACTTCCTCAGCACCCAGAGTACGAAAGGCTTCCAGGGCTCGCCCGGATAGTTTCCCAGACAATATCGTGGGCCACTCTCTGTTGGGAATCTGGTGCAGGGCACATTGCCTTTCGAAGTCCGCCAAATATTCATCAATCCCTGTCTCGCTCTCTAGGAAGGGTCGAAATGCCGCATAGGGTATCTTGGGCCTCCCAGCATTTTCGACAGGGATGATTACCTGCGGGGCTTCAGCATTGCGGTGTGCGTTCGCTAGGTTGAGTTCGTGGGCTCGAGTCTCTCGTATATCCTCGTCCGCCTCCGCCATCAACTGCTGTACCAATTCCATGGAGGGGTTCGGCCCGTATAATGAGAGCCTTTCCCGAACAATCCTGGTTTTTTCGTCACTAATCGTGGTCGGTGTTTCCGCCATTGTGAAGCTCTGATCCAGTTCGGTCAATTCTGCGATCAGCTCTCTCCTCGGCCGGTTGCTGGCGTACCCCCCTCTGCTTTCAAGTAAATCCTTTAGGGTTGTACGCTTCAATTTTTCGTAAGCGCTCTCCATCCGTTCTGTACCTCTCCTAGGAAATCCAGGAAAATCCCGCCGCTGCCGCCAAATGTTACGGTTACCCTTAGTCTCGCTGAGAGATGGACCGCTTAGTAGCCTGGATCCCTATTGCTAAAGAGGGGAGAAGCTGCTTTCCATAGTATTCTATATGAGTCTCGCAAATATAGAATAATCTCCCTTAGCTGCAGTACAGCTAGGATACCCTTCTGCCCACAAAAACGAGTCAACGCTGCGATTGAGGGTCAAACAAGAACTCAGGACTGGGATGCCCAGCCTGCTTTTTATTAAGGTTACATGCACACAGGGCACTCCCAGGGGGGGCGGGGGAGCACAAAATCCCCCATCACACATTTAGATAGAGAGCACTGTCCTTTGACAGGCCACAATAGGATTACAGTACTTAAGATAACAAGTTTACAAGTTCATCTTATCAATTAGCAGTCTGGCTCCAGAGGTGATTAGACAATAGTTTCTAAAAGCTGAAAAAAAGTTAACTCTTTATGAAATGATACTTGTTACGGTTTTCTTGGAGCCCTTCTTAGGCGCTGGCTTGGCTGGTTCAGGCATTGCTGCTGGGAAATAAGCTCTTCACAACAAAATAACTAATGCTTCTGTAACAAGTGCCAACAGATTTTTTAGACATGTATATGTATGTATCTCAATGTTAAAGCCCTCTGCCTGCTTTTTTTATCTAACACCTGAGATCTTATATCTTTGAGCCCTTATTACTTTTGTGTGCAATATTTTTTTTAAATATTTTTTATTGGATGGTCTTATTATGAGTGTAACTATACAATGTAATGCATTTTTTATGTTGCACAAAACAGTTAACTACAGCTCTGGGGACGCGGTAATCATTCTAGTGTAAATTGCGATTGTGCTCAATCAATCGCTTTTACTTTTAACTTGTAATACCAGAGCAATTTAACTAACCTGTGTGCAAACGATATCACAAAGAAGACCAATTAGCTGCCATGCAAATTTGATCAACTGAAGCCTTATTCTTAAAAGACCAAGAAGTGGCAACTGACCTAGTTGAATGAGCAGTTATCAGCAAAAGCTGAGGCTGTCCTGCCTCCAAAAAAAGCTTTGTGAATCAAAAGTTTTACCCAAGAGGCTAAAGAAACAGCAGAAGCCTTCTGACCCTTCCTAGGACCAGAAAAAAAACTAGAAGTTTTTCTGAATTCTTTAGTAGCATCAATGTAAAATGTAAATGCCCTAACAACATCCAAATAATGCAAAGATCTTTCAGAAACATTCTTAGTATTAGGACACAAAGAAGGAACAACAATCTCTCTGCTAAAGTTATCTGAAGAAACAACCCTAGGCAAAACCTTGAGCTTTTAAAGCATTCCTTGGAACATTGGACAGAAAAAAATTCCCTGAAAGAGGCTTAGTCTGCCCCCTACCAGAACTTCTGGATCGGGGGCTGTACATTCATGCATTGGGTCTCCTAACTTAACCAGAGGAACTTTGCTTTTGAGCAGAGGAGTGAGCTTTCTGTTCTTTATTCTGACGAAAGGGACAAAAATGATTAGAAGCTTTGTATTTCCCTCTAGACTTTCTGTCTTGAGGAAGAACCGTCCCTTTACCTCCAGTAACAGTAGAAATAATAGAATCTAAATCAGAACCAAATAACCTCTTTCTCTGAAATGAAAGAGACAATAATCTAGATTTAGACACCCTATCAGCAGACCAGGATTTAAACCACAAAGACCTCTGGGCAACGACTGCCAAAGACACGCTTTTGACATTAATCTTCATAATATCAAAAACAGCATCACAAATAAAAGAATTGGCACTTTGAAGTAAACCCAATAGATTTGTACTACATCAGAATACTGCTCTGAAAGACTAGACAACCAGTAAGTAGATGCAGCAATAGAAATAGCTGATCTGAGAATATAACCGTCATGTAAAAAGGCCCTTCTAGTGATGTTGCAAACCTAAAAATTTGGGTTCGCGAACAGCGGACACAAACTTCTGCAAAAGTTTGCGAACGGGTGAAACAGGCGAACCGCCATAGACTTCAATAGGCAGGCGAATTTTAAAACCCACAGGGACTCTTTCTGGCCACAATAGTGATGGAAAAGTTGTTTCAAGGGGACTAACACCTGGACTGTGGCATGCCGGAGGGGGATCCATGGCAAAACTCCCATGAAAAATTACATAGTTGATGCAGAGTCTGGTTTTAATCCATAGAGGGCATAAATCACCTAACATTCCTAAATTGTTTGGAATAACGTGCTTTAAAACATCAGGTATGATGTTGTATCGATCAGGTAGTGTAAGGGTTACGCCCGCTTCACAGTGCGCAGTGTAGGTGATAGACCTGCCCTGACCATGCTTTGCAGACCAGGTATCAGTGGTCAGATGGACCCTTGCCCCAACACTGTGTGCCAGACATGCCATTATAGCAGACTTATATGGCTTTGGCGTTGCTTTTTGGAAATTAGAAGGCTGCTAAATGCCACTGCGCACCACACGTGTTTTATGCCCAGCAGTGAAGGGGTTAATTAGGGAGCATGTAGGCAGCTTGTAGAGTTAATTTTAGCTTAAGTGTAGTGTAGTAGACAACCCAAAGTATTGATCTAGGCCCATTTTGGTATATTTCATGCCACCATTTCACCGCCAAATGCGATCAAATAAAATTTTTTTTTTCACTTTTTCACAAACTTTAGGTTTCTCACAGAAATTATTTACAAACAACTTATGCAATTATGGCATAAATGGTTGTAAATGCTACTCTGGGATCCCCTTTGTTCAGAAATAGCAGACTTATATGGCTTTGGCGTTGCTTTTTGGTAATTAGAAGGCTGCTAAATGTCACTGCGCACCACACGTGTTTTATGCCCAGCAGTGAAGGGGTTAATTAGGGAGCATGTAGGCAGCTTGTAGAGTTAATTTTAGCTTAAGTGTAGTGTAGTAGACAACCCAAAGTATTGATCTAGGCCCATTTTGGTATATTTCATGCCACCATTTCACCGCCAAATGCGATCAAATTTAAAAAAAAATTATTTTTTTTCTCGCAATTTTAGGTTTCTCACTGAAATTATTAACAAACAGCTTGTGCAATTATGGCACAAATGGTTGTAAATGCTTCTCTGGGATCCCCTTTGTTCAGAAATAGCAGACATATATGACTTTGGTGTTGCTTTCTGGTAATTAGAAGGCCGCTAAATGCTGCTCGCATCACACGTGTATTATGGCTAGCAGTGAAGGGGTTAATTAGGTAGTTTGTAGGGAGCTTGCAGGGTTAATTTTAGCTTTAGTGTAGAGATAAGCCTCCCACCTGAAACATCAGACCCCCTGATCCCTCCCAAACAGCTCCCTTCCCTCCCTCACCCCACAATTGTCCCCGCCATCTTAAGTACTGGCAGAAAGTCTGCCAGTACTAAAATAAAAGGTTTTTAATTTTTTTAAGCATATTTACATATGCTGTGGTGTAGCATCCCCCTTAGCCCCCAACCTCCCTGATCCCCCCCAAAACAGCTCTCTAACCCTCCCCATCTGCCTTATTGGTGACCATCTTGGGTACTGGCAGCTGTCTGCTATTATTTCACAGTCAAAAAAGTGTTTGTTTTTTTAAATGTACACTACTGTTACACCAGATATGAGTGGTGGCACTGGGCAAGTGGGCACAGTATACGCTGTGAGCCTGACACACACTCTGGCAGGCAGGCAACTGCAATTAGATTACACAGGAAAAAAAAAAAAAGCAGACTGATGTTCTAGCCCTAAAAAGGGCTTTTTGGGGTGCTGTCCTTACAGCAGAGATCAGATGAGTCCTTCAGGACTGTAGTGGACACTGAATACACTAGCCTAGCTATCGATTTCCCTATTAAATCAGCAGCAGCTACACTGTCCCTCCTCTCACTAAGAATGCAGCTTCCAAATGAATCTAAAATGGATGCTGTCCAGGAGGTGGGAGGGTCTGGGAGGGAGGGTCTGCTGCTGATTGGCTGTAATGTGTCTTCTGACTGTGAGGTACAGGGTCAAAGTTTACTCAATGATGACGAATCGCATATGTTCGCCGTCCTCGGAGAACGCGAACATGCTATGTTCGCCGGGAACTATTCGCCGGCGAACTATTTGCGACATCACTAGGCCCATCTATGAAAAGATTCTAACTTTCTGTCTAAAGGGTCCTTAAAAGAAGTACTGTCTTCCAAATAAATAGTAGTACGTTTAGCCAGAGTGGAAATGGCCCCATCCACCTTGGGAACTGTTTTCCATAAATCTAAATTAGCCAATAGGATTTTAGCAGCTCTAATCCTATTGGTTGATTGAAATCTTTCAGCCAATAGGAATGCATGGGACGCCATCTTGGATGACGTCACTTGCACTGAAGTTCCAGTTACGGCGGTGACCGTATGAAGAGGATGCTCCCTCTTGCCTCAAAGCTTCTCGAAAAACTAGTATATGCACGCCTATCCCATTTCCTTACGTTAAACTCCCTTCTTGACCCGCTATCACTCCACAGAGACAGCTATTGTTAAGGTCACCAACAACCTACTTACAGCAAAATCAAAAGGCTAGTTCTCTCTGCTTATCCTCCTTGATCTGTCCACTGCCTTTGACACTGTTGACCACCGTCTTTTGCTCCAAACCCTCCAATCCTTCGGCATCTGTGACACAGCCCTTTCGTGGCTCTCTTCCTACCTGTCAAACCGTACCTTTAGTGTAGCCTTCTCTGGGGCCTCCTCTGCCCCGTCACCACTTTCTGTCGGAGTACCACAAGGCTCTGTCCTCGGTCCCCTTCTCTTCTCAATCTATACGTCATCACTAGGTTCCCTAATTAAGTCCCACGGTTTCCAATATCATTTGTATGCCGATGACACCCAAATCTACTTCTCTGCACCAGACCTATCTCCTTCCTTGCTAACCCGTGTCACTAACTGTCTTTCTCACATCTCTTCCTGGATGTCCTCTCACTACCTCAAGCTAAATCTCTCCAAAACTGAGCTCCTCATTTTCCCCCCTTCTTCCAAAATCTCCACCCCCAATATCTCTATAACTGTCGACAACTCCATCATTACCCCTACCCCGCATGCCCGATGTCTCGGGGTCACATTTGACTCAGATCTTTCCTTCACTCCTCACATTCAGTCCTTGGCTAAAGCCTGCCGCTTCCACCTTAAAAACATCTCCAAAATTAGACACTTCCTTACACAAGACACAACTAAGATTTTAATCCACTCTCTCATTCTTTCCCGCCTTGATTACTGCAACTCTGTCATCTCTGGTCTCCCCACCTGCCGCCTTGCTCCTTTACTATCCATAATGAATGCCTCTGCCAGACTCATCTTCCTTACACGTCGCTCTTCATCTGCTGCTCCTCTCTGCCAATCCCTTCACTGGCTTCCTCTTGCCTCTAGGATCAAACGCAAAATTCTCACTCTGACATACAAAGCCCTCAACTGCACTGCTCCCCCTATATCTCAGACCTTGTCTCCAGATACTCTCCCTCCCGTCCCCTTCGCTCTGCTCATGACCTCCTACTTTCCTCCTCTCTGGTTACCTCATCGCACTCCCATTTACAGGACTTCTCCAGACTGGCTCCCATCTTGTGGAACTCTCTGCCTCTCCCCACAAGACTCTCCCCTAGTTTTGAAAGCTTCAAGCGCTCCCTGAAGACTCTACTGTTCAGGGATGCATACAACCTATGCTAACCTTACTTTATACCAGTTCCACTCCTCCATTGCTATCCCCTGAACCCCCTCAAGTCCAGCTGTTTGTAGATCACCTTCTTAAGAGCTGATTACAACAGTGCAACTCTTGGCAGGGCCCTCTACCCACTTGATCCCTTTAATTGTTTTGTTGCACTACCCTCTGTTTACAGCGCTGCGGAATCTGTTGGCGCTCTACAAATAACCGATAATAATAATAATGCTCCGCGCCAGATGTCTTAAGGATGGAACCGCTCCGCGCCGGATGGATGAAGATAGAAGATGCCGTCTGGATGAAGACTTCTTGCCGCCTGGATGAGGACTTGTCCGGCTGGATGAAGATGGAAGAGGCCGCCCGGATGAAGACTTCTTGTCATCTGGATGATCCTTCAAGCGGGACTTCAAGAACTGTAAGTTTATCGTCGGGGGTTAGTGTTAGGTTTTTTAAAGGTTTTTTTGTAGTGGAGCGGCGGAATAGGGGTTAATAACTTTATTTATATTGCAGCGTGGGTCGGGGAGCGGCGGGATAGGGGTTAATAACTTTATTTATGTTGCGGCGGGGTCGGGGAGCGGCGGGATAGAGGTTAATAACTTTATTTATGTTGCGGCGGGATTGGGGAGTGGCGGGATAGGGGTTAATAACTTTATTTATGTTGCGGCAGGGTCGGGGAGTGGTGGGATAGGGGTTAAATATTTTAGTATAGTGGCAGCATTTAGTGACAGGGTATAAATAAAGTTGGGAAGAAGCCGAATTGACGCAAGATCGATGACTGCTAGTTAACAACAGTCCAAAGCTCATCGCCCTGAACTTGGTGTGCGTCTTTTTGCCGGATTTTTTTATAAATAAGGAGAGCGTATTGAGATACGCGGCCGCGATGTTAGGCGATGTTAGGCGAGCGTATTGGTGCAGGCGAAGGCAACAAAGTTGAGGCTTTGATAAATATCCCCCAATGCCTGAATATTTTTCAGATGATATCCAGATTATTAATACTTAGTTGAAAACTAAATATCCAGACCATGGGGCCGATTTATGAAGATGAGGGTCGGACATCAATAAATACAGACAGCATACGCTGTCGGCATTTATCATTGCACAAGCAAGGGGTGCACAAGCAATCAACCTCTAGCAGGTGGCAGACGAGTTACGGAGCTGCGGCTTTAAGACCGCTGCATCTTAATTTATGTTTTATGTATGCATTCAGAAAGATTTATAATATATTTTTATATGTGTCTGGTAATCATTTTGAAATCAGGGGTAAAACTTTTACCTTTAATCCATTGTCTGTACAAAGTTAGTGTAGAAGGCTAGAGAGCAGCCAACGCTTTAGAAACTGCAGCCTTGATAACATTTTTCATGGCAGGAGGCACTACATCAGTATTATCCTATAATGAACAATTGATTGGACTGATTGTATTAACAAATCTAAACATGAGCTGAACAAGGCACTTAGGCACTCTTACGATAAGCACACCTAATAATGGCAGAAAGGTGTTCAGAAGACTCAGCTTCTTGGGTAGATTTAGGAACAGAATCCTGCTGCTCTATTATAGCATACTAGTCCTAAAGCCCGTGTACACGGGCCAATTTTTTAGGTACCGCGGTTCCAACCCTTGCTCCCTCTCTCTCCCCCCTCTATTTTACGCTCTCTCCCCCTTCTCTTTTTCTCTCTCTCTCCCCCTTCTCTTTTTCTCTCTCTCTCCCCCTTCTCTCTCTCCCTTATTTTGCACTCTCCCCCTTCTCTTTTTCTCTCTCTCTCCCCCTTCTCTTTTTCTCTCTCTCCCCCCTTCTCTCTCCCCCTTCTCCCCCTCTCTCCCCCTTCTCCCCCCCCTCTCTCTCTCCCTTCTCTCTCCCCCTCTCTCCCCCTTCTCTCTCCCCCTTCTCCCCCTCTCTCTCCCCCCTTCTCTCTCTCCCTTCCCCCCCTCTCTCCCCCTCTCTCCCCCTTCTCCCCCTCTCTCTCTCCCTTCTCTCTCCCCCTTCTCCCCCTCTCTCCCCCTTCTCTCTCCCCCTTTCTCTCTCCCCCCTTCTCTCTCCCCCTTCTCTTTCCCCCTTCTTCCCCTCTCTCCCCCTTCTCCCCCTCTCTCCCCCTTCCCTCTCTCCCTCTCTCTCTCTCTCTCTCTCTCTCTCCCCCTTCTCCCCCTTCTCTCTCCCCCTTCTCCCCCCCCCCCTCTCTCTCTCTCTCTCTCCCTTCTCTCTCCCCCTTCTCCCCCTCTCTCCCCCTTCTCCCCCCCCTCTCTCTCTCCCCCTTCTCTCTCCCCCTTCTCCCCCTCTCTCTCTCCCCCTTCTCTCTCTCCCCCTTCTCCCCCTCTCTCTCTCTCGCCCTTCTCCCCCTCTCTCTCTCTCCCCCTCTCTCTCTCTCCCCCCTTCTCTCTCTCTCTCCCCCTTCTCTCTCTCTCTCTCTCTCTCTCCCCCTCTCTCTCTCTCCCCCTTCTCTCTCCCCCTTCTCCCCCTCTCTCTCTCTCCCCCTTCTCTTTTTCTCTGTCTCTTCCCCTTCTCTCTCTCCCCCTTATTTTGCACTCTCCCCCTTCTCTTTTTCTCTCTCTCTCTCCCTTCTCCCCCCTCTCTCTCTCCCCCTTCTCTCTCCCCCCTTCTCTCTCTCTCTCTCTCTCTCCCCCTTATTTGCTCTCTCTCCCCCCTCTCTCTCTCCCCCCCTTCTCCCCCTCCCCCTTCTCTTTTTCTCTGTCTCTTCCCCTTCTCTCTCCCCCTTATTTTGCACTCTCCCCCTTCTCTTTTTCTCTCTCTCTCCCCCTTCTCTCTCTCTCCCCCTTCTCTTTTTCTCTCTCTCTCCCCCTTATTTTGCTCTCTCTCCCCTTCTCTTTCTCTCTCCCCCTTATTTTGCTCTCTCTCCCCTTCTCTCTCTATTCTCCCCCCCTCCCTGTGGTTCACTTGCCTGAGCCTCGCGCTGCTGTGGTTCACTTGCAGAGGTGTGCATGCGAGGTCGGGTGGGTGCGCGTGCGCGTGCGATCAGCTGTGCGCTTTATAAGATCTTTTCACTTGCCTGATCCTCGCCCTGCTGTGTTCCTCGCGCTGCTGTTTCATTTGCAGAGGTGCGCGTGCGAGGTCGGGTGGGTGCGCGTGCGATCAGCTGTGCGCTTTCTAAGGCCAAGTGTTTGTATCTACTGCGCATGACGGCTTCAGACAAACACTTGGCCTTTTATAATATAGGATGGCAAAGCAATGCAGTAAACACTAAAACCCCCTTAAAAAGTTTTTGAGGAATGCAAACCATATACCCCCTCCTAAGCAGCTTTAACAAAAAAGGTTCACAGGTACAATGCGCGCTAAGCTGAACTGCATAACAAAGCAGGAGACATAAACATTAAATCTGAGGACAGAAAAAGCCAAATCCAAGCATGGGCAATACTGTACGAATGTGTGCTAACCCGACATGCATAAACCGAAGCGCTGGAAAACTATAGAAAAACTAAAGGGACTTGTGCTAACCCGACAGGCTGAAACTGGTGCACGGGTAAATTATAGAAAGACTAAAGGGACGTGCGTTAACCCAATGTGCATAAACCAGAGGCTGACGCGCAAAAAATAAGCTCCCAAAAAAAAGCTGATGCGCACAAAACAGCAAGGAAATAGTGAAAAGGAACAGTCCCAGGGCCATTTATATTAGCAAATATAGAAATAACTATAAAAGGTGTCCAAAACATAGCTAAATGAGTGTCCTAATGTTAATAAAACAAATTTAACCAATAGACACTCATCCATTAACAAACAAGCAGCAGACAACAACAAAACCAGTACTGAAACATATCAGCAGATGTTATGGAATAGGAGTATATTGCATATCCATAAAGGAAGGCAAAAGACAAGTCCCTGTGACCAATTATAGCGGGTTTATGAAAAAGTTCCCATGAGGTGAAAAAAAGAATAAAAAACCATACCCCATATACATCTCTCTGACAAGCACTGTAGTCTGAGGGGAAACCGGGCCACAATAGAGACTGAAAAAAACCCTCTGACAACTGTTTCCTCCCACCATCCTAAGTATATATTGGCGTAAGTAGGCGCACAAGATGTGCCCATAGCCGTCCCGCATACTTGTAAATAGAACTTGTCATTAAAGATTAAGTATTTATGACTCAGAACATATTTAAGTAACCTAATGATAAAATCCTTAGAGCCATCTTGTAGATTAGTATCTTTTAGTAAAAAATAAGAAACAGCTTTACATCCCCATTTGGTCTGGATACTTGTGTACAAGGATTCTACGTCACACGTTACTAATATGGAGTCCTGATTAACTTTTAGTTCACTTATTTTGTTAATTATATGCATAGTGTCCTTAGTGTGGGAGGGTAATGAGTTCACTATGTATCTTATTTGAGAATCCAAGTAGATACTAGTCTTTTAAGTCAGGGATTCAATCCCTGATACTATTGGTCTACCAGGAGGTCTGACTAGGCTCTTGTTTACTTTGGGCAACATATAAAATGTTGCTATTCTTGGATTACATACTGTAAGATATCTATGTTCGTTATTGTCAATTATTCCCTCATCTAGGGCATTAGATATGAGTTTAGTGTATTGTTCTACAAATATCTCGGTTGGATTGCTAAACAGCAATTTATAGTTGTTAATGTTATCCAATTGTCTCAGTGCCTCTTTAATATACATATCAGTCGGCCACAGGACAATGTTTCCCCCCTTGTCACTTTTCTTTATCTGTATATTTTGCATACTAGATAATTCCCTTAGAGCTTCCCTTTCTTGTATAGTATAATTGTCAACTTCATGCTATTATTAACCTCTATCGATAATATATCTTTACACACAAGGTTTAAAAATGTAAGTGCATTATGTGAGGTGCTATTGGGAGGAACAAAATCTGACTTGGGTTTTAAGATATGACGCCAGTTATTTTCAAGGCTACTCATATCTGAAGGCTCATATTCCTCTAATAAGGAAATCAAATCACTGATAGTATTCAATTCATCATTATCTAATAATCCTGTGTCTTTATCAGATAATTTTTTAAGTAGCAATTTCCTGACAAATAAATGGGTATCCTTTATGACTTCAAATTTGTCTATGTGTGTGGTGGGTACGAATGACAGGCCTTTTTATAGAACTGAAATTTGATTAGCAGTCAAATTTAAGTCAGTTAAATTAATAATATTCAAACTATTAGTATTTATTGTTTATTTTTGTACAGGGGTTTCTGAGTGAAGTGTACTTGTCTTCTTGTTCTCGGTTTGTTTCCCCCTGCCCCTCCTTGTTCTCCTTCTAAAGGGACGCTTTCTGGGTTTTTATGTGGTTTAATTCTATTCCTTTCTTACCTCCTCTGAATTCTCAGCTTCAGTATTATCATACTCTACATCTGAGGCATCCAAGATATCTGATTCAACAACTCTTGTTCTATTTTCCCCCCAAAGATACACTCTTTTCTCTGTATAGTCACTAAGATCTCTATCTATTTTCCTTTTTTTTTTCTCTGCAATGAACCTCGCAAATTTTTCAACTTCACCTTTCACTTTGTTATATGATTTTTGGAAGTATTCTTTCATTTCATACTGCTTAAGTTCATCGCTTAACTTAGTGATTTCCTCTGTAATTTCTCCCAATTTTTCCATTTCGTGTTCAATTAGGTAGCCCATTAATCTTAATGAACAGTCAGTTAAAGCCCCTTCCCATTTTTCTTCCCAAGTTTCTAATTTTTTACTAAAAGATACTAATCTACAAGATGGCACTAAGGATTTTATCATTAGGTTACATAAATAACTACTTCGTCTTTAATGACAAGTTCTATTTACAAGTCTGCTGGATGGCTATGGGCACATCTTGTGGGCCTACTTACGTCAATATATACTTAGGATGGTGGGAGGAAACAGTTGTCAATCATGACTCTCTCAAAGCGTATACTCAATATATACTGTATCTCATTGGCCCAGGTACACTGACAATATTTTCTTTATCTGGAATAAACCTGAAGGGGAGCTAAAGGAGTTCTTTGACATTCTTAATCAAAATCCATTTGGTCTATATCTTACATATACAACTAGTAAGGAGAAAGTTTAATTTTTAGACCTGACTATTAAGAACACAAATGAGAGGTTAGAGGATGATATCTTTAGGAAACCTACAGCTACCAACAATATATTATGTGCTGAGAGTAACCATCATCCCTCAACCATAAGAGGGTTACCTGTGGGAGAATATCTCAGAATGAGAAGGAATTGCTCTACTGACGAGTCCTTTAAAACAGCAGCATCTGATTTGAGACAAAGGTTATTAGAGAGAGGTTTATTCTCGTAAGTCATTGGCACGAGCATATCATAAGGCCTTGAATAGTAATAGAAGAGACCTTTTAAGACCGAAAGAATGCAATAAAGCCAATCCTAATAGATTTGTCTCTACCTATTACCCAGAAAGTACCAAAATCTCAGAGATTTTCAACAGACATTGTCATGTTATTAAGGCCGATGACCATTTGAAGGAATTGGTCACAGACAAACCCTTATTTACTTATAGGAGGTCTAAAAACCTAAATGAATACCTGACACATAGCCATTTTGACGGAAATGCCAAGAAAAAAAAACGATTTACCAAGGATCAGTTCAATGTGGACTTTGTTGAATTTGCCAACATATGATCAAGAAAACTTAAAAGATAGACAGATTTAACAAAAATTGGTCTATCAATGAATCTTGTAACTGTAATATGTTCTATGTCGGTATGACAACTAGAACACTTGGTAAAAGAATGACCGAACACCTGAGTAATATCAGGAATGCTAAATCGGATTTAGAGAAAAACAAGAAAATCACTAGTGTTGCCAGGCATTTTTTACAACACCATAGAGGAGATACACAGGCACTTAAATGCTGGGGTTTGGAAAGAATCAAACCAGGCATTAGAGGTGGTAGTATAGAAAATCAGTTGCTGAAACAGGAAAATAAATGGATATTCAGATTGGATAGTGTTATGCCACATGGTATGAATGAATCCTATAATTATTGGACATATCTTTAATTATCAAGCATTGAATCAAATATCCATTGTTACTACTTAGGTATTATGCACTTTCATACCCATTAATATTATGAACATACTCTAGCTATTGAATATGGCTTATCATACTAAGGGGTAATTTACTGCTGTGGTGCGAGGTGTTAATAGCCTCTCATAAACTCTATTTTTGAATTTCTAATAGAGGAACAGTGTCATTTACATAAGTTTGGCTATATTCAATATTCATATGTGACATATGTGAGGTCAGGGACCTGATGGTATCATATCACGTACTAGTATGTTAGGGGGAATGAAGTAATGTTACGTCACATTAATTAATAATGGGTTAAACATTCCTATATTTCCAACACAGATAATAATACCTGATATATTTATTTGTGTGTATGTTTACCTTACTACAAATAACCTATCATGGTTTTTATGTTAACGGTGACCCACTCTACTACCCAATTATATTATATAGGAAGTGTTTTAAGGGAGGAGGAGTCAAGACGCAAAACGTCTGGATTTGTGACAAATTTTACTGACTCAATTCCATTATTGTGGGTATAGTTATGGGAGTAGTCAGATTGTACATTCGGCCACTCAACCGCAAAGATTAGTGTTACGATTGTAATTAAAACTGGGGTAATAGTATGTTCAAAAGTAAAAATATTAAGAGTTTATATATTAATGATGCTTACAGTATATAGGCAAGAATGACTTGGGGTTGAATATGTTTAGCACCTAAGTGAGTGACAAAATCACATAATTAGGAGCATGATTTTCTTTCCCCACTAAGTCAGTATAATAACTGTCAAAGGTACACATAATGGTATACATCATACAGCAGATTGAGTAAGTCTGACACGCTTTTGATACAAAGGACCCAGGTTGGTTGTTTTAAGACAGCATCAAGAGAACGAATAGTATTTGGGTGTTTGATCTGTGGCTTGAGCTGTGTGTACGAATTATACTAGGGGACTCTAATTTGAAGCGTGTTGATGCTGAATTTTAGGAGCATGTAATTTTTCACACACAACTTATAGGCCGGCTACTTAACTTTACACAATTATTCCCTATCAGGGCTCAGAATTGACCACACACCCTAGTAATATCCAACCACAGGGGGTGGGAGGGGTCACCCATTAACACACCAATCACAAGGAGTGTAGAGGGACGTGACGCAATACTCCGTGATTGGTCGTAGAAGTAATGATTGGGTATTTAAGGAGTGACTGAGATCGGCTTGGTTTGTCTGCATTCAGTAAATTACTGTAACATTGAGAAAGGCGTGATATACGCCGAAACGCGTTTGTGTGAGTGTTTTACCGGCTCTCACACCTCTGGCACCTGATGCCAATGTATGCTGTTATCGGCCAGGAAACAGTAAAAGTTCCAAAGATCCAGCACCTGGGATTTACACAGTGTGCAAACTAAGGGGCACTGCACACCACCCTAAACAAAGGTAAAAGAGTGAAAGATAGTCGCACCACTGTATTGCCAAAAGTTCACAAATTTATTGAGCCAATTTCCAAAAAATCAACAACGTTTCGGACACAAGTCCTTAGTCATGTATGGTCAAACAGACACAAACACCATCCTTATATACCTATATAAACCCCACCCTACAAGCTAATTAAACCACCTGTATAGAACAAATAGAACACCTTTACATAATACTACCACCTAGTGGTCATTTACCGAAATACATCACCTGTATATAATATCTAGAACACCATAGCATAATACTACCACCTAGTGGTCGTTTATAAAAATATGAATAAAATCCAATCATAGAATTTACACATAGTCAATATGCATTCTTAAAAAGTACAAGCATATATTCCCATAATACATAATGTTTTTGAACATAGATCCTGTATTGTATGTTTCACTTCTCATATTCAAATATCCAACTATGTATTGCATACATTACCAAATGATTGTTACAGAAAAATTGACCAGTCTAGTTCCTTGTTCATACCCCCTGGAAACAACGTACCCAGTTCATAAATCCAAAACGCTTAACATTTTTTTTAATAATGTAATACGATCACCCCCTCTCCTAGGATGTTTAACATGCTCTAGTATTTGGAACCTAAGTTGACTTAGGTTATGTCCTGCTGACAAAAAATGATGTGCTACTGGGGCTTCAATTTTTTTAGTCCTGATATTACTCTTGTGTTGTATTATGCGTTCACGTACAGAGCGTGTGGTCTCCCCCACGTACCCCAGCCCACACGGGCATTTAATTACATAGACCACAAAGTCAGTATTACAAGTGTAGTGCCCTTTAATGGAATATTTTTTGCCTAGACTTGGATGACTAAAAGTAGGTCCTTTAATTAGACTATTACAGTTTGAACAACTTAAACAGGGAAAACTCCCTAAATTTTTCTTCCCAATATATGTCTGACCAGGGGACTTAGAGGAACCAATATCTGCCCTAACCAGAACATCTTATACTTTTTTTCCCCTTTTGAAAGCAGGCATAGGAGGAATTTTAAATTCCTGAACACCAGGATTACAGGTACCCAAAATATACCAGTGTCTGCGTAAGATTTTCAGAACCTGTTGATTCCAAGCTGAGTATTGACTTACAAAAACTAATCGAGGGGGCTTCTGTTCTAAACGTTTTTTCCTCTCTAATAAGGTTTCCCTAGGGGTATCCAGGGCATTATTAATTTTAGTCTCAATAAGCTCCAGAGGATATATCCTCTCAAGAAAATGATCCCCCATTTCTTTAAGCCTTTTCTTTACTATTGTTTCATCGCACACAATACGTCTCACACGTAAAAATTGGCTTTTAGGTAAGGATCTAACAAGAGAGGGAGGCTGTGCACTTTTATAGTGTAGGAGAGTGTTGCAGTCTGTTTCCTTTGTATGAAGGTCAACTGTTAGACCTGATACACATTTTGACACCACTGTGTCCAGAAATACAACACTCTCCTCACTAGAAACCAACTTAAATTTGATATGACTCGTAGCCGCATTCAAATCATTTACAAAACTTTTTAGGGTTCCAATGTCGCTCCCCCACACGCCAAACACGTCATCTATATAGTGCCACCAAGTGGCGCCATATGATAAAAATAAAGGATTACTATACACAAAATGTTCCTCAAACATTTTCATAAAAATGTTGGCGTATGTATCCTCAAAAAGAAAATAGTTACACCTCGAAACAATTTTAAGTAATTGCAAAATAAATTCTGCCTGTGGGGGCTGTATACCTATCAGATTCACTTAAAACCTTGTCAACAGCTCCAATTCCTGCCTCATGAGTTATAGCAGTATACAATGATGTCACATCAAGACTGAACAAAATGACCTTGTTACCCTCCAACTGTCACGTAACTTAACCAGAAAGTCCCCTGTATCCTGGATATAGGAACTAGACATAACAAAAGGCCTAAGTACTTTATCTAGATAAATAGACACCTTAGATAATACTGAGCCCATCCCAGCAACAATTGGGCGGCCAGGGGTATGAACAAGGAACTAGACTGGTCAATTTTTCTATAACAATCATTTGGTAATGTATGCAATACATAGTTGGATATTTGATTATGAGAAGTGAAACATACAATACAGGATCTATGTTCAAAAATATTATGTATTATTGGAATATATGCTTGTACTTTTTATGTATGCATATTGACTATGTGTAAATTCTATGCTTGGATATTATTCATATTTTATAAATGACCACTAGGTGGTAGTATTATGCTAAGGTGTTCTAGATATTATATACAGGTGATGTATTTCGGTAAATGACCACTAGGTGGTAGAATTATGTAAAGGTGTTCTATTTGTTCTATACAGGTGGTTTAATTAGCTTGTAGGGTGGGGTTTATATAGGTATATAAGTATGGTGTTTGTGTCTGTTTGACCATACATGACTAAGGACTTGTGTCCGAAACGTTGTTGATTTTTTGGAAATTGGCTCAATAAATTTGTGAACTTTTGGCAATACAGTGGTGCGACTATCTTTCACTCTGTTATCGGCCAGGAAACAGGGAGGTGTGGAACCGTTTGAGTGTTGGTTTTAGTGTGGTGGTTGTTGTTGTAACAGGTTTTCCTGGACAATTTTATTTTATTATATTAAAAGTTATATTTTATACAGTTTATTACGAGTTAGAGGGTGAGTGCTACAATCCCTTCCTTTTGCCCTACTTCCTTTAAGTGGGGATTATGTTGTACATAATTTACAAAACTCATCAGGTTAAAAATAAAATGGGATATTTTGTAAATATGTTGATATGTGATGTTATTTATATTTTAGTTGATTCGACTGTATTGTTTTTAGAGTTTTTTTGTGGTATATACAAAGCAGTTGGACTTTAAAGGGACATGAAAGTCAAAATTAAAACTTTCATAATTCCGATAGAGCATGAAATAGAAAATTCTTTCCATTTTACTTCTTTTATCAAATGTACTATATTGTCCTGGTATCCTTTGTAGAAAAGCAAACCTACATAATCTCAGGAGAGTGCATGCATCCCCTGTACTATATGGCAGCAGTGTTTGCAACAATATTTGTAACAATATTATACAGTACATTGTTGCAAGCACTGCTGCCACATAGTGTTGGAGAAGCATGCACTCTCCCAAGCTTGCTTAGATATAACAAGAGAAAGAAGCACATTTTATAATAGTATTACATTTGTTTTGTTTGTTGCTTTATCTGAACCATGAAATTTTTTTTTTTACTTTCTTTTCCATTTATGATAATTTAAAGGTTTTATTTTGCAATTTGGAAGGGGGGAGGAGCCACTGAGGGGGCTTTTGATGGAAGTATTGAAAAAGGTTACATTTTAATAGGGAATTTACCAATATGTCTCATGTATTTGGGGAGTTCTTTAGAGTTAATGGGGGAGGGAGTTTACTATGGAGGGTTTACTGGTGGCTGTATCTTAGTGGATGTGGTTACCATTGGAAGGGGGAACATTGGAGGGTCTGTTGGGTTTAGAGGTGTCACATATAGGATTAAGAGGAGTCTGGGGGCTGGGTCAGGATTACTTTTAGAACAGAATATTCTCACTAACTATTGTATTTTTCATAAATGCTCTCCTTTAACGGAAAAATATGGTCATGTTACCCGATACAATCAATGATAGTTCTGTCTGCGTTGTCAATAAAACCTAGAGACATTATTTTTGTTATCTATATTCATAAAGTATATCAGCAATAAAAAAATTGTATTGTAAATATTTATATTAAAAAGAAATGTTATAAAATCACTTCACACTGTAATTTTGTTAAGTACAGAGAGGCACCCCTTAAAAATCCTAGAGGAATCCATTTTTTGTGGTCTCATTTAGTGTGGTCAAATAGTTGCTGGTGTAGATGAACTTGTGTTCTAAGCTAAACAATCACTATATGCTATTTAGTAAATTAGATACCATGAAACTTTAAATAAAACCGTTTTAAGGTGTTAGAATGATAAAACTAATTGAAAGCTTATTTTCATTATTTTGTAATATATTGCACATACACAGATTCATTGCCAATTTATTTGCATGTATTTCTCTGATATAGATAGACAGAGAGTTAGATAGATGATAGACAGACAGATAGCTAGATAGCTAGATAGATAGATAGATAGATAGATAGAAAGACATATATATATATATAGACAGACAGATAGAGAGACAGACAGATAGATTTAGACAAATATGTTCTTTTGCACACATATACCAGTCATCAAACAAGTTCAAATCAATACAACTGAGCAAATACAAATGTATTTATTTATTTAACATCATCACTATAAAAGTGTATAATTTAAATTAGAACAACTGAATAGGTGACCAGCTATACCACATCTAAAAAATGTATTTATTTAAACTAACTATAGAACAGTTTCTGTGTATTTATCATCTTAAAACTTATAGGTGTATAGTGCCATCTATGTAACATTTTTTATGCAGTGTATATGAACAACATTAACATTGTCAAATAGAAATCTGATACTCTCGTAAATGTATTTTTTTACTTGCCATTCAGTAAGAGCATTAAAGGAACATGAAACCCATATATTTTCTTGCATGATTCAGATAGAACATATCATTTTAAACATATTTCCAATTTACTTCTAATATAAAATTTGCTCCATTCCCTTGGTATCCTTTGTTGAAGGAGCAGCAACGCACTTCTGGAAGCTAGCTAAACATAGTGAGCAAATAAGAACAGGAAAATATATGAAGCCACCAATTAGCAACTAGCTTCCAGTAGTGCATTGCACTCCTGATCCTACCTAGGTATGCTTTTCAACAAAAGATAACGAGAATAAAGCAACTTAGATAATAGAAGTAAAGTGGGAAGTTGTTTAAAATGGCATGTTCTGTCTGAATCATAAAAGAAAAATGTTGGGTTTCATGTCTCTTTTAAGGGACAGTAAATACTGTGAGATTTTTATGTAAAATGTTTAGTTATGCTTGATGAAACAACTTTGCAATATACTTTCATTTGTTTTATTTTGCCACCTTTGCATGTAATTTAGCTTGAAACTCACCGTGCTGACTTATTAGGGCTAACCCTGCTGCATAAATTTCCTTAATTGGCTTTAACTGATAAAAACTGCAAAACAATTAACTTGTCTGTAGCCCAGATTGGCTCTTCCAAAAAAGACACATGGTGAGTGGAGTTTGGACATTGAGAAATAATTGCAGTAAAATGAATGTTGAAATGTTATTCTATAGCAACACAACAGAAATGTATTGTAATTACAAGCACCTAGATTACAAGTTTTGCGCTATAGAGGGTGCGAAATGAACGCAACAAAAGTTGCGTTATTTCACCCTTCATAGCGCTGCCATTAAACGTTTCAGAAAAGCCGCCTTGTGCGTGCAATATGGTTGCGATAAGCTCCATACCGCACAAAATCCAAGGGCTGCTTTGACATGCTCATGCACGCTTTCCCCATAGACATAAACGGGGAGAGAGTGTTAGAAAAAAAACTAAGACCTGCGATCGTGGAATGAAAAGCCCTGTAACCCAACCTTATTGATGTCTATGGGGAAAAAAAAGTTAAGTTTAAACCTAACACCCTAACATAAACCCCAAGTCAAAACACCCCTAATCTGCCGCACCTAAATAAAGTTATTAACCCCTAATCTGCCGCTCCCGACATCACCGCCACTAATAAAAGCTATTAACCCCTATTCTGCTGCTCCCCGACATCGCCGCCACTATAATAAAGTTATTAACCCCTATTTCCCTGCACCTCAACATCACCAACACTATAATAAAGCTATTAACCCCTATTCCCCCGCACCTCAACATCGCCGACACTATAATAAAGCTATTAACCCCCTTGACACCGCCGCCAATAAATAAAGTTATTAACCCCTAAACCTCTGGCCTCCACATCACCACCACTAAATAAACCTACTAACTCCTAAACCGCCAGCCCCCCACATCTTAAAAAAACAAATGAAACTATTAACCCCTAAACCTAACAACCCCCTTACTTTATATTAAAATTACAACATCCCTATCTTAAATTAAATAAAAACTTACCTGTGAAATTAAAAAAAGCTTTATTATAGTGGCGGCTGTGTTGGGGAGCGGAGGAATAGGTGTTAATAGGTTTTAAATAGTGTTTGTGATGCAGGAAGGCGGCGGTTTATGGGTTAATAGGTAGTTTATGGGTGTACTTTGTAACAGTTTAGTTATGAGTTTTGTGAAATCCCATGCAAAAACTTAATTTTTTTGAGTGCGGGATTGACGTTGTGTTACAGGCTAAAATGCTTGCAGTACAGCTATACCGACAAGACCATAACGCACAACTCATAATCTATCCGAAGGTTTTTTACTGTTCCTTTAATGGACTACTGACACCATGGGCTTCCAAGACTGGAAAAATGCAACAAATAATATGAAAATCACACGCATCTGAAAAATCAGTATTTACACACAATGAAAATATTGAAAAAATGTAAATGCTGTTTAACCTCTTAACGGCCGCGACATATCCTGTACATCGCTGGCTGTTAAAGGGACAGTCTAGTCAAAAATAAACTTTCATGATTCAGATAGGGCATGTCATTTTAAACAACTTTCCAATTTACTTTTATCATCAATTTTGCTTTGTTCTCTTGGTCTTCTTAGCTGAAAGCTAAACCTAAGAAGGCCGCCTCTTATCTGAATGCATTTTAATATATTTTTGTAGACCCTCCCTCCCCTCCCTCCTGCAGGCTTGTTAAAATAGCACAGTCTCACAGCTAGCGGTAAGACCGCACTATTAAAAAACACCCCCCCCCGATTAAAAAGACCAGCGACGTACAGGGTATGTCGCAGGTCATTAAGGGGTTACATTTTTATTGAAAGAGTAATAGATGTATATTTACTTCTAATACTCATTGTTGATACAGCAATAACAATGGCGCCAATTTATCAAGTGCCAAGTGGACATGATTTGCTGTGGCGAATCATGTCTGTCCGACATCGCTAAATGCCGACAACATACACTGTCGGCATTTAACATTGCACAAGCATTTCTTGTGAAATGCTTGTGCAATGCCACCCCCTGCACATTTGCGGCCAATCAGCCGCCAGCAGGGGGTGTCAATCATCCCGATCGTATCGGGATGATTGCAGTCCGCCACCTACAAGGTGGCAGACAAGTTAAAGAGCAGTGGTCTTATGACCGTTGCTTCTTAACTTAAGTTTCAGGCAGACCTGAAACTTCAGAGGTAGAAAGCAGCATCCGGTGCTTGTTAAATCTATCCCAATAACTTCAGAAATTTGCATTAAATAGACTGTATAGATTCTTAGGTGCCCTATTTAAAGGGTCAGCAAAGTAAAAATTACATTTTCATTATTCATATACAGCATGCACTATTAAACAGCTTTCAACTTTACTTCTATTATAAAATATGCTTATTTCTGTTGGTGTCCTTTGTTGAAGAGTAGCAGAAATGTGCTTGTGCTACCTGGGACCCGGGCACATCTTTTGAGCCAATTACAAGAGATATATATGTGCAGACACCAATCACCAGCTAGCTTCCAAGCTTTTCAGACTCTGAGCATACCTATGTATGTTTTTTCAAGAAAGAATTCAAAGAGAGCAAAGCAAATTGGTTATCAGAAGTAAATTATAAATTGTATTCACTATCTGAATTAAAAGTTTAATTTCTACTTTACTGCCCCTTTAAACTGAAACAAACACAAATCACTAGATTATATATTTAGACAAATGCATCTTTGTTGTTATGTATCATATTTCTTTTTTTTCCCCAGTGAATAAATGTCTCTGGTTCTGTGAGTTAGCAGCTTGCAGTCCTTACAGAACCTTATTAGAAGAGGGACAATACCTTGGGTTTCCTGTAAGCTGCCTCCTGTAGAAATTAAAGGGGCAGTCTGGAAAGCACCTTCTCATAGGAGACTGTGGTTTAGCATAGATGCTCCCTGCACTGATTAAAACTTTCCGGTTGAGGTGAAGACAAATCTGATTGCAATGTTTTCAGTTCAACTTAAAGGGACATTGTAAACTAGATTTTTATTTGCATAAATCTTTGGTAGATGATCCATTTACATAGTCCTTCTGGGAGTGTTTTTGTAACAATGTTTAGTTTTACTTATTTTTTAATAACATTGTGCTGTTTTTCAAATGCCTAACCAAGCCCCAAAATGTAAAATGTAGACTGAAGTCTACAGATTCCTGCTTGCTCCCGTTTGTGTAATGTGTTTTTTTTTTTCAAATGTAGGGGAAGTGGAGGTTCTGCTCTTCCTGCTTTCTCAGCCCCTCAACAGTTCTAAACTGGGAGCTTCGACGTAAGTTTTTAAAAATGTTATATACTGGGGGCCCAATCCAATATGCAGCGTCGCCCGCAAAAGCTGGTGACGCCAAATTTTGCGCTGGTTTGGTATCCTATATATGGCGTAACATAGAAGTTACGCTTGTATATTTCTGCCTTCGCCCGTAATTTTCCCCCCATAGACTGACATACAAAACAGGCGCAGTTTGGTATCCGATATACAGCGCAAGGCCTTACGTGGCGAAAATGGAGAAATCTTACTCCATTTTCACCTCGCCACAAAATGCACCCGTAGCAGGCCTTGCGCTGAGTACTGGAGCACTGTAACTCCCTAAAATGCCTGAAAAAATAAAAATAACACCTAACGCATGCGCAATGTCTATCTACCTATCAACCGCAAACCTCCACCGAGATACCTAATAAAGTGTTTAACCCCAAAACCGCCGATCCCGGACCCCGCCGCCACTAAATAAAGTGTTTAACCCCTAAACCGCCGCTCCCAGACCCTGCCGCCACCTACATTAAATGTATTACCCCCTAATCTGACCCCCCTACACTGCCGCCCCTGCATTATATGTAGTACCCCCTAATCTGATCCCCCTACACCACCGCAACCTACATTATATGTATTACCCCCTAATCTGATCCCCCTACACCGCCGCCACCTACATTATATGTATTAACCCCTAATCTGATCCCCCTACACCGCCGCCAGCTACATTAAATATATTAACCTCTAATATGATCCCCCTACACCGCTGCCAGCTACATTAAATATATTAACCCCTAATCTGATCCCCCTACACCGCCGCCAGCTATATTAAATATATTAACCTCTAATCTGATCCCCCTACACCGCCACCAGCTACATTAAATATATTAACCCCTAATCTGATCACCCTACACCGCCGCCAGCTACATTAAATATATTACCCCCAAACCTAAGTCTAACCCTAACACCCCATAACTTGATTATTATTTAAATAAATCTAAATAATATTAATATTATTAACTAAAGTATTCCTATTTAAAACAAAATACTTACCTGTAAAATAAACCCTAAGATAGCTACAATATAATTAATAATTACATTGTAGCTATTTTAGGATTTATATTTATTTTACAGGTATATTTGTATTTATTTTAACTAGGTACACTAGCTATTAAATAGTTATTAACTAGTTAAAATAATTACAAAATTACCTGTAAAATAAATCCTAACCTAAGTTACAAATACACCTAACACTACACTATCAATAAATTAATTAAATAAATTAACTACAATTATCTAATATAAAATACAATTAAATAAACAAAACTATATTACAAAAAAACCCCCACTAAATTACAAAAAATAAAAAAATATTACAAGAAATTTAATCTAATTACACCTAATCTAAGCCCCCTAATAAAATAAAAAAGCCCCCCAAAATAATAAAATTTCCCTACCCTAAACTAAATTACAAAGTAACCAGCTCTTTTACCAGCCCTTAAAAGGGCTTTTTGCGGGGCATTGCCCCAAAGTAATCAGCTCTTTTACCTGTAAAAAAAAAGCAATACAATACCCCCCAACATTACAACACACCACCCACACACTCCTACTCTAAAACCCACCTGATCCCCCTTAAATAAACCTAACACTACCCCATTGAAGATCACCCTACCTTGAGCCGTCTTCACCCAACCGGGCCGAACTCTTCATCCGATGCGGGCACAAGTGGTCCTCCAGCCGGGCCGAAGTCTTCATCCAAGCGGGGCAGAAGAGGTCCTCCATCCGGCCGAAGTCTTCATCCAAGCGGGGCAGAAGAGGTCCTCCATCCGGCCAAAGTCTTCATCCATCCGCTGCTCCATCTTCAAGACCTCAGACGCGGAACATCCTCCTCGGCCGACGGACTAACGACGAATGAAGGTTCCTTTAAATGACGTCATCCAAGATGGCGTCCCTCGAATTCCGATTGGCTGATAGGATTCTATCAGCCAATCGGAATTAAGGTAGGAAAAATCTGATTGGTTGATTGAATCAGCCAATCGGATTGAAGATCAGCCAATAGAATGCGACGTCAATTCTATTGGCTGATTTTATTATTTTGGGGGGCTTTTTTATTTTATTAGGGGGCTTAGATTGGGTGTAATTAGATTACATTTCTTGTAATATTTTTTTGTTTGTAATTCAGTGTTTTTTTTTGTAATATAGTTTAGTTTATTTAATTGTATTTTATATTATATAATTGTAGTTAATTTATTTAATTAATTTATTGATAGTGTAGAGTTAGGAATATTTGTAACTTAGGTTAGGATTTATTTTACAGGTAATTTTGTAATTATTTTAACTAGGTAGCTATTAAATAGTTAATAACTATTTAATAGCTATTGTACCTAGTTAAAATAAATACAAATATACCTGTAAAATAAATATAAATCCTAAAATAGCTACAATGTAACTATTAGTTATATTGTAGCTATCTTAGGGTTTATTTTACAGGTAAGTATTTAGTTTTAAATAGGAATACTTTAGTTAATAATATTAATATTATTTAGATTTATTTAAATAATAATTAAGTTATGGGGTGTTAGGGTTAGACTTAGGTTTGGGGGTAATATATTTAATGTAGGTGGCGGCGGTGTAGGGGGATCAGATTAGGGGTTAATATATTTAATGTAACTTGCGGCGGTGTAGGGGGATCAGATTAGAGGTTAATATATTTAATGTAGCTGGCGGCGGTGTAGGGGGATCAGATTAGGGGTTAATATATTTATTGTAGCTGGCGGCGGTGTAGGGGGATCAGATTAGGTGTAAATACATATAATGTAGGTGGCCGCGGTGTAGGGGGATCAGATTAGGGGGTAATACATATAATGTAGGTGGCGGCGGTGTAGGGGGATCAGATTAGGGGGTAATACATATAATGTAGGTGGCGGCGGTGTAGGGGGATCAGATTAGGGGGTAATACATATAATGTAGGTGGCGGCGGTGTAGGGGGATCAGATTAGGGGGTAATACATATAATGTAGGTGGCGGCGGTGTAGGGGGGTCAGATTAGGGGGTAATACATATAATGTAGGTGGCGGCGGTGTAGGGGGATCAGATTAGTAGTGATGTTGCGAACCTAAAATTTTGCGTTCGCTAACAGCGAACGCAAACTTCCACAAAAGTTTGCGAACGGGCGAACCGGGCGAACCGCCATTGACTTCAATAGGCAGGCGAATTTTAAAACCCACAGGGACTCTTTTGGCCACAAAAGTGATGGAAAAGTTGTTTCAAGGGGACTAACACCTGGACTGTGGCATGCCGGAGGGGGATCCATGGCAAAACTCCCATGGAAAATTACATAGTTGATGCAGAGTCTGTTTTTAATCCATAAAGGGTATAAAACACCTAAAATTCCTAAATTGTTTGGAATAACGTGCTTTAAAACATCAGGTATGATGTTGTATCGTTCAGGTAGTGTAAGGGTTACGCCCGCTTCACAGTGACAGACCAAACTCCCCGTTTAACGCACCGCAAACAACCGCAAACTGATGTTTCACAGTCAAAAAATTTTTTTTTTTTAAATTTACACTACTGTTACAACAGATATGAGTGGTGGCACTAGTTGGCAAGTGGGCCTGGCACACACGCTGGCAGGCAGGCAGCTGCTATTAGATTACACTAGCAGACTGATGTTTCACAGTCAAAAAAGTTTTTTTTTTAAATTTACACTACTGTTACAACAGATATGAGTGGTGGCACTAGTTGGCAAGTGGGCCTGGCACACACGCTGGCAGGCAGGCAACTGCAATTAGATTACACTAGCAGACTGATGTTTCACAGTCAAAAAAGTTTTTTTTAAAAAAATTTACACTACTGTTACAACAGATATGAGTGGTGGCACTAGTTGGCAAGTGGGCCTGGCACACACGCTGGCAGGCAGGCAACTGCAATTAGATTACACTAGCAGACTGATGTTTCACAGTCAAAAAAGTTTTTTTTTTTTAAATTTACACTACTGTTACAACAGATATGAGTGGTGGCACTAGTTGGCAAGTGGGCCTGGCACACACGCTGGCAGGCAGGCAACTGCAATTAGATTACACTAGCAGACTGATGTTTCACAGTCAAAATGTTTTTTTTTTTTTAAATTTACACTACTGTTACAACAGATATGAGTGGTGGCACTAGTTGGCAAGTGGGCCTGGCACACACGCTGGCAGGCAGGCAACTGCAATTAGATTACACTAGTAGACTGATGTTTCACAGTCAAAAAATTTTTTTTTTTTTAAATTTACACTACTGTTACAACAGATATGAGTGGTGGCACTAGTTGGCAAGTGGGCCTGGCACACACGCTGGCAGGCAGGCAACTGCAATTAGATTACACTAGCAGACTGATGTTTCACAGTCAAAAAAGTTTTTTTTTACAAAATTTACACTACTGTTACAACAGATATGAGTGGTGGCACTTAGCAAGTGGGCCTGGCACACAGGCACACACGCTGGCAGGCAGGCAACTGCAATTAGATTACACTAGCAGACTGATGTTTCACAGTCAAAAAAGTTTTTTTTTGAAACTTTACACTACTGTTACAACAGATATGAGTGGTGGCACTAGTTGGCAAGTGGGCCTGGCACACACGCTGGCAGGCAGGCAACTGCTTATAGATTACTCTAGCAGACTGATGTTTCACAGTCAAAAAAGTTTTTTTTTTACAAAATTTACACTACTGTTACAACAGATATGAGTGGTGGCACTGCATGCAGGCAACTGCAATTAGATTACACTAGCAGACTGATGTTTCACAGTCAAAATTACACAGGCAAAAAAAAAAAAAAAGTTGTTCTAGCCCTTAAAAGGGCTTTTTGGGGTGCTGTCCTTACAGCAGAGATCAGATGAGTCCTTCAGGACTGTAGTGGACACTGAATACACTAGCCTAGCTATCAATTTCCCTATAAAATCAGCAGCAGCTACACTATCCCTCCTCTCACTTAGGCCTAGATTTAGAGTTTGGCGGTAGCCGTGAAAACCAGCGTTAGAGGCTCCTAACGCTGGTTTTAGGCTACCGCCGGTATTTGGAGTCACTCAAAATAGGGTCTAACGCTCACTTTTCAGCCGCGACTTTTCCATACTGCAGATCCCCTTACGTCAATTGCGTATCCTATCTTTTCAATGGGATCTTCCTAACTCCGGTATTTAGAGTCGTTTCTGAAGTGAGCGTTAGAGCTCTAATGACAAAACTCCAGCCGCAGAAAAAAGCAGGAGTTAAGAGCTTTCTGGGCTAACGCCGGTTCATAAAGCTCTTAACTACTGTACCCTAAAGTACACTAACACCCATAAACTACCTATGTACCCCTAAACTGAGGTCCCCCCACATCGCCGCAACTCGATTAAATTTTTTTAACCCCTAATCTGCCGACCGCCACCTACGTTATACTTATGTACCCCTAATCTGCTGCCCCTAACACCGTCGACCCCTGTATTATATTTATTAACCCCTAACCTGCCCCCCTCAACGTCGCCGCCAGCTACTTACAATAATTAACCCCTAATCTGCCGACCGCAAAGCGCCGCCACCTACATTATCCTTATGTACCCCTAATCTGCTGCCCCTAACACCGCCGACCCCTATATTATATTTATTAACCCCTAATCTGCCCCCCTCAACGTCGCCGACACCTGCCTACACTTATTAACCCCTAATCTGCCGAGCGGACCTGAGCGCTACTATAATAAAGTTATTAACCCCTAATCCGCCTCACTAACCCTATCATAAATAGTATTAACCCCTAATCTGCCCTCCCTAACATCGCCGACACCTAACTTCAATTATTAACCCCTAATCTGACGACCGGAGCTCACCGCTACTATAATAAATGGATTAACCCCTAAAGCTAAGTCTAACCCTAACACTAACACCCCCCTAACTTAAATATAATTTACATCTAACGAAATTAATTAACTCTTATTAAATAAATTATTCCTATTTAAAGATAAATACTTACCTGTAAAATAAATCCTAATATAGCTACAATATAAATTATAATTACATTGTAGCTATTTTAGGATTAATATTTATTTTACAGGCAACTTTGTAATTATTTTAACCAGGTACAATAGCTATTAAATAGTTAAGAACTATTTAATAGTTACCTAGTTAAAATAATAACAAAATTACCTGTAAAATAAATCCTAACCTAAGTTATAATTAAACCTAACACTACCCTATCAATAAATTAATTAAATAAAATACCTACAATTACCTACAATAAAACCTAACACTACACTATCAATAAATAAATTAAATACAATTCCTACAAATAACTACAATTACATAAACTAACTAAAGTACAAAAAATAAAAAAGAACTAAGTTACAAAAAATAAAAAAATATTTACAAACATAAGAAAAATATTACAACAATTTTAAACTAATTACACCTACTCTAAGCCCCCTAATAAAATAACAAAGACCCCCAAAATAAAAAAATGCCCTACCCTATTCTAAATTAATAGAGTTAAAAGCTCTTTTACCTTACCAGCCCTGAACAGGGCCCTTTGCGGGGCATGCCCCAAGAAAATCAGCTCTTTTGCCTGTAAAAAAAAACATACAATACCCCCCCCCCAACATTACAACCCACCACCCACATACCCCTAATCTAACCCAAACCCCCCTTAAATAAACCTAACACTAAGCCCCTGAAGATCTTCCTACCTTGTCTTCACCTCAACAGGTATCACCGATCCGTCCTGGCATCCGGTGCTGAAGAGGTCCAGAAGAGGCTCCAAAGTCTTCCTCCTATCCGGCAAGAAGAGGACATCCGGACCGGCAAACATCTTCATCCAAGCGGCATCTTCGATCTTCTTCCATCCGGTGTGGAGCGGGTCCATGTTGAAGCAGCCGACGCGGATCCATCCTCTTCTTTCTGCGTCTCCCGACGAATGACGGTTCCTTTAAGGGACGTCATCCAAGATGGCGTCCCTCGAATTCCGATTGGCTGATAGGATTCTATCAGCCAATCGGAATTAAGGTAGGAATATTCTGATTGGCTGATGGAATCAGCCAATCAGAATCAAGTTCAATCCGATTGGCTGATCCAATCAGCCAATCAGATTGAGCTCGAATTCTATTGGCTGTTCCGATCAGCCAATAGAATGCGAGCTCAATCTGATTGGCTGATTCTTTTTTGCAGGTATTAGGTTTTTTTTCAGCTCAAACAGCCCCATTGTTTCCTATGGGAGAATCGTGAACGAGCACGTTTTTGAGGCTGGCCGCGTCCGTAAGCAACTCTGGTATCGAGAGTTTCATTTGCGGTAAAAATGCTCTACGCTCCTTTTTTGGAGCCTAACGCAGCATTTTTTTGGACTCTCGATACCAGAGTTAATTTTATGGTGCGGCCAGAAAAAAGCCTGCGTAGCGTTAACAACCCATCTACCTCCAAACTCCAAATCTAGGCCTTAGAATGCAGGATCAGAATGAATCTAAAATGGCTGCTGTCCAGGAGCTGGGAGGGTCTGGGAGGGAGTGTCTGCTGCTGATTGGCTGAAATGTGTCTGCAGACTGTGAGATACAGGGTCAAAGTTTACTCAATGATGATGAATAGGGGGCGGATTGAACATCGCATATGTTCACCCGCCGCGGCAAACGCGAACAAGCTATGTTTGCTGGGAACTATTCGCCGCAAACTATTCGCAACATCACTACAGATTAGGGGTTAATACATATAATGTAGGTGGCGGCGGTGTAGGGGGATCAGATTAGGGGGTAATACATATAATGTAGGTGGGGTCCGGGAGTGGCGGTTTAGGGGTTAAACACTTTTAGTGTCGGCGGGGTCCGGGAGTGGCGGTTTAGGGGTTAATACATATAATGTAGGTGACGGTGGGCTCCGGGAGTGGCGGTTTAGGTGTTAATACTAGGATAGGTTTATTGCGGTGTAGGTTATGGCGGTTTAGGGTTTAATAATTAAGCTTATTGCGTTGTGGGGGGTTGTCGGTCTAGGGGTTAATACATTTATTATTAGGAGTGAGAGGGGGGATTGCGGATATAGGGGTATACGTGTCAGGATGATGTTTGGAAGGCGTGTTAGACAGTTACGGGAGATTTTATACTTTAGTTAGTTTTTTTAGGCGCAGGCAGTTTTTAAAGTGCCGTAAGTCACTGGCGACTCCAGAAATTTGTAGTTACGCTTATTTCTGGACATTGCTAGTTTGTCCAACTTACGGCACTTTAGGAACTGCCGGCGCCTTATATGTAATACCCTGATGTGCGAGGTGAAACTACGGGCGGTGCGGGTTCCCTCACTTGTGCCGAAAACTACGCCGTATATCGGGTCGCGCCCTGGATGTTTAGATCAGTATCTGTGCATATTCTCTTGATAGTAGTGTCTATTACATGCAGTTATATGAAAATTTGTCTTTTCTGTCCCTTTAATTGTATTCACATCTTCTTTCCTATCAATTAATTTATCTTTACATATTATGATAACTGAACAAACTTAGCATTGGGCTACAAAGATTTTGTACATATGATTAAAGGGATATGAAACCCCAATTTTTTCTTTCATGATCCAGATACAGCATTCAATTTTAAACAACCTTATAATTTACTTCTATTATCAATTTTTTTTTAAATTGTATGCTCTGTCTGAATCAAAAAAAGATTTGTGGTTTTCATATCCCTTTAATTATTTTTCAATACTTTATCAAATCTATTATATTATCACTTTTGTATTCTGTGATTTCTTTCTAGACCTTCTAGGTATTTTCTTCCCGAAAATGGTTTACTTGCAGTTCTTACCAACCTAGAAATTTATAATGGCCAATTCCATTAAATTATTACTGACAGGGGTTTATATTCATTATAGTTTAAAGGGAAATGAAACCCAAATGTTTTCTTTCATGATTCAGATAGAGAATGCAATTTTAAGCAACTTTCTAATTTACTCCTATTATCTATCACCTAGATTACGAGTTTTGCGGTAACAGGGGTGTGGTGCTAACGAGCAGTTTTCCTTCACCGCTCACTTGCAGACAACGCTGGTATTACGGGTTTTTAGAAACCTGGCGTTAGCCGCAAAAAAGTGAGCGAAGAGCAAAATTTTGCTCCACATCTCATCTCAATACCAGCACTGCTTACGTTAGCGGTGAGCAGGTAAAACGTGCTCGTGCATGATTTCCCCATAGGAATCAATGGGGGAGAGCCGGCTGAAAAAAACCCTAACACCTGCAAAAAAGCAGCGTTCAGCTCTTAACGCAGCCCCATTGATTCCTATGGGAAAATACATTTTATGTCTACACCTAACACCCTAACATGAACCCCGAGTCTAAACACCCCTAATATTACACTTATTAACCCCTAATTCACCGCCCCCGACATGGCCGACACCTACATTATATTATTAACCCCTAATCTGCCGCTCCGGACACCGCAGCCACCTACATTATACTTATTAACCCCTAATCTGCTGCCCCGAACATCGCCGACACCTACATTATATTTATTAACCCCTAATCTGCCGCCCCAATGTCGCCGCCACCTACCTACACTTATTAACCCCTAATCTGCTGCCCCCAACATCGCCACCACTATATTAAATTTATTAACCCCTAAACCTAAGTCTAACCCTAAACCTAACCCAACCTAACTTAAATATAATTTAAATAAATCTAAATAAAATAACTACAATTAACTAAATTATTCCAATTTAAAACTAAATACTTACCTATAAAATAAACCCTAAGATAGCTACAATATAACTAATAGTTACATTGTAGCTAGCTTAGGATTTATTTTTATTTTACAGGCAACTTTGTATTTATTTTAACTAGGTAGAATAGTTATTAAATAGTTAACAATTTAATAGCTACCTAGTTAAAATAAAGACAAATTTACCTGTAAAATAAAACCTAACCTAAGTTACAATTACACCTAACACTACACTATAATTAAATTAATTCCCTAAACTAAATACAATTAAATACAATTAAATACAATTATCTAAAGTACGAAGGTAGAAAAAATCCTATTGCATCTACCTTAATTCCGATTGGCTGATAGAATTCTATCAGCCAATCGGAATTGAAGGGACGCCATCTTGGATGACGTCATTTAAAGGAACCTTCATTCTTCAGTTGGACGTCGTTTGAAGAGGATGCTCCGTGGATGTCTTGAAGATGGAGCCGCTCCGCGCCGGATGGATGAAGATAGAAGATGCCGCCTGGATTAAGACTTCTGCCCGTCTGGAGGACCTCTTCTTCCCGGCTTGGATGAAGACTTCTGCCCATATGGAGGACCACTTCGCCCGGCTTCGATGAGGACTTCGGCCCGGTTGGGTAAAGACTTCTCAAGGTAGGGTGATCTTCAAGGGGTTAGTGTTAGGTTTTATTAAGGGGGTATTGGGTGGGTTTTAGAGTAGAGTTGGGTGTGTGGGTGGTGGGTTTTAATGTTGGGGGGTATTGTACTTTTTTTACAGGTAAAAGAGCTGATTACTTTGGGGCAATGCCCCGCAAAAGGCCCTTTTAAGGGCTATTTGTAATTTAGTGTAGGGTAGGGCTTTTTATTATTTTGGGGGGCTTTTTTATTTTATTAGGGGGATTAGATTAGGTGTAATTAGTTTAAAAAACTTCTAATTATTTTATTATTTTCTGTAATTTAGTGGGGTTTTTTTTCGTACTTTAGATAATTTTTTTAAATTGTAATTAATTGTATTTAGTTTAGGCAATTAATTTAATTATAATGTAGTGTTAGGTGTAATTGTAACATAGGTTAGGTTTTATTTTACAGGTAAATTTGTATTTATTTTAGCTAGGTAGTTATTAAATAGTTATAACTATTGTACCTAGTTAAAATAAATACAAAGTTGCCTGTAAAATAAAAATAAACCCTAAACTAGATACAATGTAATTATTAGTTATATTGTAGCTATCTTAGGGTTTATTTTACAGGTAAGTATTTAGTTTTAAATAGGAATAATTTAGTTAATGATAGTAATTTTATTTAGATTTATTAAAATTATATTTTAGTTAGGGGGTGTTAGGTTTAGGGTTAGACTTAGGTTCAGGGGTTAATAACTTTAGTATAGTGGCAGCGACGTTGGGGGTGGCAGATTAGGGGTTAATAAATGTAGGTAGGTGTCAGCGATGTTAGGGCAGGCAGATTAGGGGTTAATAATATTTAACTAGTGTTTGCGATGCGGGAGTGCGGCGGTTTAGGGGTTAATATATTTATTATAGTGGCGGCGATGTCCGGTTCTGCAGATTAGGGGTTAAAAATTTATTTTAGTGTTTCCGATGTGGGGGGCCTCGGTTTAGGGGTTAATAGGTCATTTATGGGTGTTAGTGTACTTTTTAGCACTTTAGTTAAGAGTTTTATGCTACGGCGTTGTAGTGCAAACTCTTAACTACTGACTTTTAAATGCGGTACCAGTCTTGACAGCGCTCACTTTTGGTTAGACTCGTAATACCGGCGCTATGCAAGTCCCATTAAAAATATAGGATACGCAATTGACGTAAGTGGATTTGCGGTATTTCCGAGTCTGGCCAAAAAAGTGAGTGGTGAGCCTGTCATTTCAAGACTCGTAATACCAGCGGGCGTTAAAAAGCAGATTTGGGACCTCTCAACGCTGCTTTTTAACCCTAACGCACAACTCGTAATCTAGCCAAATGTTTCTTCTTTCTCTTGGTATCTTTATTTGAAAAGCAGGAGCTGGCCTATTTTTGGTTCAGCACCTGGGTAGCGTTTGCTGATTGGTGGCTACATTTAGTGCGCTCAGCAATTACTTAGGTTTTGCCGGCTATGCATCTTCCAAGTAAGCGCAAACATATGCTGTCTGATAATCAACCTATAGTTGATTTATCTGGTCATTCTGATACTCAGAAGACCAGACTAGCTAAGGATATCCTTAAAAAATCAGAGTCAGACACCTCTAATTTGTCCTCTGAAGGTGAAATAATTTCTGATTATCGGGAGTCTAATATTGATCAAGATACAGAACCTCATTTATAATTAAAATGTAACTTCTTTCATTTCTATGAGAGGTTGTAAGTACTTAAAGGGACAGTAAACCTTAAAATTAATGTTATATAATTCTGCACATAGTGCAGAATTATATAACATTATATTAGCCAAACTTTATAACACATAATATTCCCTTTTCATTTTTAACAAAAAACGCCGTTTTACAGACCCGCTCTCTGCGCTCTGCTGAGCGGTTTTTCTGCTTTTTTTACACAGCGCATCGGGCCAGCTGTATAGTCACAGCCCGGCCCAACCGCGCCATAAGATTAAGTGCAGCTCGCTCCTGTGACAGGAGCGAGCTGCACTTAGTCTTATGGCGCGGTCGGGCCAGGCTGTGACTATACAGCTGGCCCGATGCGCTGTGTAAAAAAAGCAGACCCGCTCAGCAGAGCGCACAGAGCGGGTCTGTAAAATGGCGTTTTTTGTTAAAAATGAAAAGGGAATATTATGTGTTATAAAGTTTGGCTAATATAATGTTATATAATTCTGCACTATGTGCAGAATTATATAACATTAATTTTAAGGTTTACTGACCCTTTAAGGTGCCCAGAACCCTAAGCCAACTGAGGAAAACAACTTAATTTTATTTTTTAACCTTCTGCAAAGCCTCCAGGTGTTTTTCCTATTCCTGGGGCTATTTCTGAAATTATTTCCAAGTTATAAGTTTAAAAAGATGTTCCCTTTACCAGCTTCTAATGTAGAGGTTTGGGAATCTATTCCAAATATGGAGGGGCAATTTTCACCAAAAAACTACTATTCCCTTAGAGGAAAGTACTTCTTTCAGAGACCCCATGGATAGGAAATCCACAGAAAGGTCTTTTAACACCTGCTTCTTCTGATTGAACGGGCTCTTATCATTGATTGCGCTTGTATAGTTACAGTTTGTTCACTTTGCTGTGACAATCTGTCAGATCTTTTTTTTTCCAGAAGATTCTATTGATGAAGAAATTTAAAATCTTTGAAACAATTAATTTTATTTGTGATGCCATTATAGACATAATTTAAATTAATCCAAAAAATATGGCTTTAGCATTTCTGACTAGAAGAGCTCTGTGTCTCAAATTGTGGTCAGCAGACATGGTTTCTTAAGGTAGACTTTTATCTCTACCTTTTTAGGAAGATGTTTATTTGGCCCTTGTCTAGATGCCATTATTTCTACTGTAACTGGAGGAAAGTGAGCTTTTCTTCCTCAGAACAATAAGTCTAAAGGAAAGGATGGAACAAATAACCTTCCTTGAGGAAGGTTTCTTCTGTTTCATGTTCCAAAAAGCCCTGTAAAAGCAGAAGCGTTCTTTCAGTCAGTCCTCAATTTGGAACTTATGAGTCTGATAGTTTAAATTCCAGTTTTTGAAAGAGGTCAAGGATTTTACTCCAATCTTTTGATTGTTCCCAAGAAAGAAGGAACTTTGAAGCCTATTTTGGATCTCAAAACTTTAAACAAGTTTCTTACAGTTCCTACTTTCAAAATGGAAACTATTTGTACATTTTACCCCTAGTCCAACAGAGTCAGTTTATGTCCACCATAGATTGGAAGTATGCTTACCTTTATATTCCTATCCACATGACCACCATCAGTTCCTAAATAGTTGGATGCCCTATTGGTTCAGGCTCCATCTTTACCTTTAGCTGTATCTCATACCAATAAACTTATGTTGTTTCGTCGCAGACATGGTTGGAGAATTAATATTCTAAAAAGTTCCCTTTATCCTCAAACAAGAGTTTCCTTTCTGGGAGTCATTATATGTGACCATTACATGTGACCATGCGCCTTTCTCTTACAGATCAATGCAGATCCAAGTAACAGGCAGCTTGTTTCACTCTACAGTCTATGAGGGGTAGTTATCAACGTGTCTACCTCAAATACGCTGGAATTCCGCAGCGTATTTGAGGCAAGGCTGATTCGCCTTAGTTATCAAGCCCTAGATACCGGCAAAAGTAGAATTTTGTGACGTAAGCTTCTATCCGCCGGACTCAGTCCGACACAGATCGATTCTTACGTCACTCCAGATGTTCCGCACACAAGTTCATCACAATCTGACTACTTTTGGGAGTTATCAAAAAACTAGCAGGTACGCTCTGCACTTTTCCGGCCCAGCATTTTCAAACCGCCGCCCTGGATGCGGCGGATCCCATAGGAATCAATGGGAGTCTGACCATAGCGAAAGTTCATGTTCGCTGCTGCCAGACATCCCATTCATTCCTATGGGAGCTGTCTACACCTAACACCCTAACATGTACCCCGAGTCTAAACACCCCTAATCTGCCCCCCTACACCGCTGCAACTAAATAAATGTATTACCCCCTAAAACGCCGCTCCCGGAGCCCACCGCCACTATAATAAACTGATTAACCCCTAAATCGCCGCTCCCGGACCCTGCCGCAACTATAATAAACTTATTAACCCCTAAACCGCCGCTGCCGGACCCCGCCGCCACTATAATAAACTTATTAACCCCTAAACTGCCGCTCCCTGTCCCCGCCGCAACTATAATATATGTATTAACCCCTAAACCGCCGCTCCAGGACACCGCCGCCACCTACATTATACCTAGTAACCCCTATCCTGCCCCCCCTATAACGCCGCCACCTAGAATTAAGTTATTAACCCCTATCCTGCCGATCCCGGACCCCGCCGCAACTAAATAGTTTAACCCCTAAACCGCCGCTCCCGGACCCCGCCGCAACCTATCTTAAACTTATTAACCCCTTATCTGCCCCCCTACACCGTCGCCACCTATAATAAATTTATTAACCCCTATCCTGCCCCCCCTACACCGCCGCCACTGTAATAAAATTATTAACCCCTAAACCTAAGTCTAACACTAACCCTAACACCCCCCTAACTTAAATATTAATTAAATACATCTAGATAAATTTAACTCTTATTAACTAAATTAATCCTATTTAAAACTAAATACTTACCTTTAAAATAAACCCTAATATAGCTACAATATAAATAATAATTATATTGTGGCTATCTTAGGATTTATATTTATTTTACAGGCAACTTTCAATTTATTTTAACTAGGTACAATAGCTATTAAATAGTTATTAACTATTTAATAGCTACCTAGTTAAAATAAAGACAAATTTACCTGTAAAATAAAAACTAGCCTAAGTTACAATTACACCTAACACTACACTATACTTTAATAAATGAATCCTATTTAAAACTAAATACTTACCTGTAAAATAAACCCTAAGATAGCTACAATGTAATTAATAATTACATTGTAGCTATTTTAGGATTTATATTTATTTTACAGGTAACTTTGTATTTATTTTAGCTAGTTAGAATAGTTATTAAATAGTTATTAACTATTTAATAACTACCTAGCTAAAAGAAATACAAAATTACCTGTAAAATAAATCCTAACCTAAGTTACAATTAAACCTAACACTACACTATCATTAAATTAATTAAATTAATTACCTACAAATAACTACAATTAAATACAATTAAATAAACTAACTAAAGTACAAAAAATAAAAAAGCTAAGTTACAAAAAATAAAAAAAATAAGTTACAAACATTTAACAAATATTACAACAATTTTAAGCTACTTACACCTAATCTAAACCCCCTAATAAAATAACAAAGCCCCCCAAAATAAAAAAATGCCCTACCATATTCTAAATTAAAAAGTTACCAGCTCTTTTACCTTACCAGCCCTTAAAAGGGCCTTTTGCGGGGCATGCCCCAAAGAAAACAGCTCTTTTGCCTGTAAAAGAAAAATACAACCCCCCAACATTAAAACCCACCACCCACATACCCCTAATCTAACCCAAACCCCCCTTAAATAAACCTAACACTACCCCCCTGAAGATCATCCTACCTTGAGTCGTGTTCAGCCAGCCGACCACCGATGGAACCGAAGAGGAGATCCGGAGTGGCAGAAGTCATCATCCAAGGGGCGCTGAAGAAATCTTCCATCCGATGAAGTCATCATCCAGGCGGCGCTGAAGAAATCTTCAATCCGATAGAAGTCTTCATCCAGGCGGCGTCTTCAATCTTCATCCATCCGGAGCGGAGCCATCTTCAGAGGAGCCTACGCGGATCCATCCTCTTCTTCCCGACGACTAACGACGAATGACGGTACCTTTAAGTGACGTCATCCAAGATGGCGTCACTCGAATTCCGATTGGCTGATAGGTTTCTATCAGCCAATTGGAATTAAGGTAGAAAAATCTGATTGGCTGACTGAATCAGCCAATCAGATTCAAGTTCAATCCGATCAGCCAATCGTAATTTGAGTGACGCCATCTTGGATGACGTCACTTAAAGGTACCGTCATTCGTTGTTAGTCGTCGGGAAGAAGAGGATGGATCCGCGTAGGCTCCTCTGAAGATGGCTCCGATCCGCTCCGGATGGATGAAGATTGAAGACGCCGCCTGGATGAAGACTTCTATCGGATGGAAGATTTCTTCAGCGCCGCCTGGATGATGACTTCATCGGATGGAAGATTTTTTCAGCGCCCCTTGGATGATGACTTCTGCCGCTCTGGATCTCCTCTTCGGTTCAGCCAATCGGATTGAACTTGAATCTGATTGGCTGATTCAGTCAGCCAATCAGATTTTTCTACCTTAATTCCGATTGGCTGATAGAATCCTATCAGCCAATCGGAATTCGAGTGACGCCATCTTGGATGACGTCACTTAAAGGTACCGTCATTCGTCGTTAGTCATCGGGAAGAAGAGGATGGATCCGCGTAGGCTCCTCTGAAGATGGCTCCGCTCCGGATGGATGAAGATTGAAGACGCCTCCTGGATGAAGACTTCTATCGGATGGAAGATTTCTTCAGCGCCGCCTGGATGATGACTTCATCGGATGGAAGATTTCTTCAGCGCCCCTTGGATGATGACTTCTGCCGCTCCGGATCTCCTCTTCGGTTCCATCGGTGGTCGGCTGGCTGAACACGACTCAAGGTAGGATGATCTTCAGGGGGGTAGTGTTAGGTTTATTTAAGGGGGGTTTGGGTTAGATTAGGGGTATGTGGGTGGTGGGTTTTAATGTTGGGGGAGGGTTGTATTTTTCTTTTACAGGCAAAAGAGCTGTTTTATTTGGGGCATGCTCCGCAAAAGGCCATTTTAAGGGCTGGTAAGGCAAAAGAGCTGTTTACTTTTTAATGTAGAATAGGGTAGGGAATTTTTTTATTTTGGGGGGCTTTGTTATTTTATTAGGGGGCTTAGATTAGGTGTAAGTAGCTTAAAATTTGGTTAATATTTGTTAAATGTTTGTAACTTATTTTTTTTTATTTTTTGTAACTTAGCTTTTTTTATTTTTTGTACTTTAGTTAGTTTATTTAATTGTATTTAATTGTAGTTATTTGTAGGTAATATAGTAAATTAATTTAATGATAGTGTAGTGTTAGGTTTAATTGTAACTTTAGTTAGGATTTATTTTACAGGTTATTTTGTATTTCTTTTAGCTAGGTAGTTATTAAATAGTTAATAACTATTTAATAACTATTCTAACTAGCTAAAATAAATACAAAGTTACCTGTAAAATAAATATAAATCCTAAAATAGCTACAATGCAATTATTAATTACATTGTAGCTATCTAAGGGTTTATTTTACAGATAAGTATTTAGTTTTAAATAGGAATAATTTATTTAAGTATAGTGTAGTGTTAGGTGTAATTGTAACTTAGGTTAGGATTTATTTTACAGGTAAATTTCTCTTTATTTTAACTAGGTAGCTATTAAATAGTTATTAACTATTTAATAGGTATTGTACCTGGTTAAAATAAATACAAAGTTACCTGTAAAATAAAAATAAATCCTAAGATAGCTACAATGTAATGATTATTTATATTGCAGCTATATTAGGGTTTATTTTACATGTAAGTATTTAGTTTTAAATAGGATTAACTTACGCCTAGATTTAGAGTTTTGCAGTAGCCGTCAAAACCAGCGTTAGGGGGTCCTAACGCTGTTTTTTCCCGCCCGCTGGTATTTGGAGTCAGTCAGGAAAGGGTCTAACGCTCACTTTGCAGCCGCGACTTTTCCATACCGCAGATCCCCTTACGCCAATTGCGTATCCTATCTTTTCAATGGGATCTTTCTAACGCTGGTATTTAGAGTCTTGGCTGAAGTGAGCGTTAGAACTCTAACGACAAAACTCCAGCCGCAGAAAAAAAACAGGAGTTAAGAGCTTTTTGGGCTAACGCCGGTTCATAAAGCTCTTAACTACTGAGCTCTAAAGTACACTAACACCCATAAACTACCTATGTACCCCTAAACCGAGGTCCCCCCACATCGCCGCCACTCTATTAATTTTTTTTAACCCCTAATCTGCTGACCGCACACCACCGCCACATACGTTATACTTATGTACCCCTAATCTGCTGCCCCTAACACCGTCGACCCATATATTATATTTATTAACCCCTAATCTGCCCCCCACAACGTCGCCGCCAGCTACCTACAATAATTAACCCCTAATCTGCCGACAGGTCCTCACCGCTACTATAATAAAGTTATTAACCCCTAATCCGCCTCACTCCCACCTCAATAACCCTATAATAAATAGTATTAACCCCTAATCTGCCCTCCCTAACATCACCGACACCTAACTTCAATTATTAACCCCTAATCTGCCGACCGGACCTCACCGCTACTATAATAAATGTATTAACCCCTATAGCTAAGTCTAACCCTAACACTAACACCTTCCTAAATTAAATATAATTTTATTCTAACTAAATAAATTAAATCTTATTAAATAAATTATTCCTATTTAATGCTAAATACTTACCTGTACAATAAACCCTAATATAGCTACAATATAACGAATAATTATATTGTAGCTATTTTAGGATTAATATTTATTTTACAGGCAACTTTGTAATTATTTTAACCAGGTACAATAGCTATTAAATAGTTAATAACTATTTAATAGCTACCTAGTTAAAATAATTACAAAATTACCTGTAAAATAAATCCTAACCTAAGTTACAATTAAACCTAACACTACACTATCAATAAATTACTTAAATAAAATACCTACAATTATCTACAATTAAACCTAACACTACACTATCAATAAATTAATTAAATACAATACCTACAAATAAATACAATTAAATAAACTAACTAAAGTACAAAAAATAAAAAAGAACTAAGTTACAAAAAATAAAAAAATATTTACAAACATTAAAAAAATATTACAACAATTTTAAACTAATTACACCTACTCTAAGCCCCCTAATAAAATAACAAAGCCCCCCAAAATAAAAAAATGTCCTACCCTATTCTAAAATTTAAATAGAAAAGCTCTTTTACCTTACCAGCCCTTAAAAGGGCCTTTTGCGGGGCATGCCCCAAAGAATTCAGCTCTTTTGCCTGGAAAAAAAAATTACAATACCCCCCCCAACATTACAACCCACCACCCACATACCCCTAATCTAACCCAAACCCCCCTTAAATAAACCTAACACTAAGCCCCTGAAGATCTTCCTACCTTATCTTCACCACACCGGGTACCACCGATCCTTCCTGGCTCCGATGTCTTGATCCAAGCCCAAGCGGGGGGCTGAAGACATCCATCCTCCGGCTGAAGTCTTGATCCAAGCGGTGGCTGAAGAAGTCCATCTTCAGGCAGAAGTCTTCATCCTATCCGGGCAGAAGAGGACATCCGGACCGGCAAACATCTTCATCCAGGCGGCATCTTCTATGTTCTTCCATCCGATGACGAGTGGCTCCATCTTGAAGACCTCCGGCGCGGATCCATCCTCTTCTTCCGACGACTAGACGACGAATGAAGGTTCCTTTAAGGGACGTCATCCAAGATGGTGTCCCTCGAATTCTGATTGGCTGATAGGATTCTATCAGCCAATCGGAATTAAGGTAGGAAAATTCTGATTGGCTGATGGAATCAGCCAATCAGATTCAAGTTCAATCCGATTGGCTGATCCAATCAGCCAATCAGATTGAGCTCACATTCTATTGGCTGTTCCGATCAGCCAATAGAATGTGAGCTCAATCTGATTGGCTGATCCAATCAGCCAATCGGATTGAACTTGAATCTGATTGGCTGATTCCATCAGCCAATCAGAATTTTCCTACCTTAATTCCGATTGGCTGATAGAATCCTATCAGCCAATCAGAATTCGAGGGACACCATCTTGGATGACGTCCCTTAAAGGAACCTTCATTCGTCTAGTCGTCGGAAGAAGAGGATGGATCCGCGCCGGAGGTCTTCAAGATGGAGCCGCTCGTCATCAGATGGAAGAACATAGAAGATGCCGCCTGAATGAAGATGTTTGCCGGTCCGGATGTCCTCTTCTGCCCGGATAGGATGAAGACTTCTGCCCGAAGATGCACTTCTTCAGCCGCCGCTTGGATCAAGACTTCAGCTGGAGGATGGATGTCTTCAGCCCCCCGCTTGGGCTTGGATCAAGACATCGGAGCCAGGACGGATCGGTGGTACCCGGTGTGGTGAAGATAAGGTAGGAAGATCTTCAGGGGCTTAGTGTTAGGTTTATTTAAGGGGGGTTTGGGTTAGATTAGGGGTATGTGGGTGGTGGGTTGTAATGTTGGGGGGGGTATTGTATGTTTTTTTTCCAGGCAAAAGAGCTGAATTCTTTGGGGCATGCCCCACAAAAGGCCCTTTTAAGGGCTGGTAAGGTAAAAGAGCTTTTCTATTTTAATTTTAGAATAGGGTAGGGCATTTTTTTATTTTGGGGGGCTTTGTTATATTATTAGGGGGCTTAGAGTAGGTGTAATTAGTTTAAAATTGTTGTAATATTTTTCTAATGTTTGTAAATATTTTTTTATTTTTTGTAACTTAGTTCTTTTTTATTTTTTGTACTTTAGTTAGTTTATTTAATTGTATTTATTTGTAGGTATTGTATTTAATTAATTTATTGATAGTGTAGTGTTAGGTTTAATTGTAGATAATTGTAGGTATTTTATTTAAGTAATTTATTGATAGTGTAGTGTTAGGTTTAATTGTAACTTAGGTTAGGATTTATTTTACAGGTAATTTTGTAATTATTTTAACTAGGTAGCTATTAAATAGTTATTAACTATTTAATAGCTATTGTACCTGGTTAAAATAAATACAAAGTTGCCTGTAAAATAAATATTAATCCTAAAATAGCTACAATATAATTATTCGTTATATTGTAGCTATATTAGGGTTTATTTTACAGGTAAGTATTTAGCTTTAAATAGGAATAATTTATTTAATAAGAATTATTTTATTTCGTTAGAATAAAATTATATTTAATTTAGGGGGGTGTTAGTGTTAGGGTTAGACTTAGCTTTAGGGGTTAATACATTTATTATAGTAGCGGTGAGGTCCGGTCAGCAGATTAGGGGTTAATAATTGAAGTTAGGTGTCGGCGATGTTAGGGAGGGCAGATTAGGGGTTAATACTATTTCTTATAGGGTTCTTGAGGCGGGAGTGAGGCGGATTAGGGGTTAATAACTTTATTATAGTAGCGGTGAGGTCCGGTCGGCAGATTAGGGGTTAATTATTGTAGGTAGGTGGAGGCGACGTTGGGGGCGGCAGATTAGGGGTTAATAAATATAATATAGGGGTCGGCGGCGTTAGGGGCAGCAGATTAGGGGTACATAGGTATAATGTAGGTTGCGGCGGTGTACGGAGCGGCAGATTAGGGGTTAAAAAAATATGCAGGTGTCAGCTATAGCGGGGGCGGCAGATTAGGGGTTAATAAGTGTAAGGCTAGGGGTGTTTAGACTCGGGGTACATGTTAGGGTGTTAGGTGCAGACATAGGAAGAGTTTCCCCATAGGAAACAATGGGGCCGCGTTAGGAGCTGAACGCTGCTTTTTTGCAGGTGTTAGGTTTTTTTTCAGCTCAAACTGTCCCATTGTTTCCTATGGGGGAATCGTGCACGAGCACGTTTTTGAAGCTGGCCGCGTCCGTAAGCACCGCTGGTATTTAGAGTTGCAGTTTCGTTAAATTATGCTCTACGTTCCTTTTTTGGAGCCTAACGCAGCCATTCTGTGAACTCTAAATACCAGCGGTATTTAAAAGGTGCGGCCAAAAAAAAGCATGCGTAGCTAACGCACCCCTTCTAACGCAAAACTCCAAATCTAGGCCTTAGTTAATAAGAGTTAAATTTATTTAGATTTATTTCATTAATATTTAAGTTAGGGGGGTGTTAGGGTTAGTGTTAGACTTAGGTTTAGGGGTTAATCATTTTATTAGAGTTGCGGCGGTGTAGGGGGGGCAGGATAGGGGTTAATAATTTTATTACAGTGGCGGCGGTGTAGGGGGGGCAGATTAGGGGTTAATAAGTTTAAGATAGGTTGCGGCGGGGTCCGGGAGCGGCGGTTTAGGGGTTAAACTATTTATTTAGTTGCGGCGAGGTCCGGGATCCGCAGGATAGGGGTTAATAAATTTATTATAGGTGGCGGCGGTATAGGGGGGGGCAGGATAGAGGTTACTAGGTATAATGTAGGTGGCGGCGGTGTCCGGGAGCGGCGGTTTAGGGGTTAATACATTTATAAGAGTTGCGGCGGGGTCTAGGAGCGGCGTTTTAGGGGTTAATACGTTTATTATAGTGGCGGCGGGGTCTAGGAGTGGCAGTTTAGGGGTTAGTAACTTTATTTAGTTGCCGGGGGCTCCGGGGGCGCCGGTATAGGGTGTAGAACAGTGTAGTTTAGTGTGGGTGCTTAGTGACAGGGGTATCAATAAAGCTGTCAAAAAGCCGAAGAGCAGCGAGATCGGATGAGTGATAACTCTCACAATCCGCTGCTCATCGCCCCGTACTTGGTGCGCGGCTTTTTGACAGCTTTTTTGATAACTTAGGCGAACGTATTCAGGTCTGCGGCGGCGATGGTAGGCGAGCTTAGGCGAGCTTAGGCGGGCATATTGGACCGGCGAAGGCAGGTAAAGTAGACGCCTTGATAAGTACCCCTCTATGTGTGCAACCAGGGATTCCTCTAAAAAGGGTTTTTTTCCGAAATGGATTGGAATAGATCTAACAGCTGAGGAGATAATATGTCAATACATTTTTTATAATAATAAGTTGTAAAGCCATCAGGGCCAGGGGCTTTCTCGTTCGGGAGATCTCTGATTATGCTCTTGATTTCATTTAATGTGAAAGGTTCATTAAGACAAATTCTTTCGTCCTCCCCTATATCTGGTAGTATCAATTGGTCTATAAATGTGTGTATATTATCTGGAGGTGGTTCTTGCAAGTTATACAATTTCTCATAATATGCGCAAAAAGCCTCAGCGATGTGCGCGGATGAAGTGCTCTCCTTCCCCCTATGGTCTTTAATTTTTAATATAAAGGTTTTATTTGTTTTGCGTTTTAGCTTCCTTGCGAATAGTCTGCTACATTTGTTATTACCCTCATAATTCATTTGTTTTAATTTAAGTGCAGATATTTTACACTCCTTGTCAATAATCACATTAAGCCTTCCTCTAAGATCCAGTAAGCGGTCTAGCGTAAGTGTATCTTGTGGGTCTTGTTTATGAACTCTCTCTAGTTTGTCTATTTTATTTAGAACCGACTCTAAATAGGCTCTTTGCTGTTTAACTTGGTGTGCCCTTATACTCATTAGTTCCCCCCTAAGGACAGCCTTATGGGCTCCCCATCGGTATTTGATATCAACTTCCGTGTTAGAGTTAAATTGGAAGAATTCAACTAAAGTTTTCTCGATTTTTTCTATATATGTTGGGTCGTCTAGGAGTCTATCCTCCATTTTCCATAAGAAACTAGTGCTCTCTCTAGTGTCCCATCGCATACTACAACTGACCATGGAGTGATCCGTCCAAGATGTGGGGAATATCCTACAGTTCCTAATCAGCGCCAAACTAGTAACATCCATTAGGATGTTATCTATCCTTGAGTATCTAACATGAGGGTGGGAGTAAAATGTATAGTCTTTCACTGTTCTATTAAATATCCTCCATGTATCGTGTAAAGCTAGGTCTCTAAGGCACTTTTTGAGCCTGTTAATGATTGCGTGTGCGGTAGATGATGTCCCTGTCGAGTTATTCAATGTAGGGTCTAGTGTACAATTGAAGTCACCACATACTATCAAGGTGCCCTTTGCTGTATCTAGTATGGCGTTAGCCAGGGTTTTGAAAAAGGCGTCTTGTGATGTGTTCGGTGCATATGCGTTGACCAGGGTTACCTGTTTATGAAACAGCTTGCCCACTAAAATGAGGTATCTCCCTAATGTATCTTTTATGCACTTGTGGGCCTGAAATGCTATGCCTTTTTTGAATAATATACCAACCCCTCCCTTTTTGGTGGTGTTGGAGGCGTAAAAAGATTCTCCAAATTTATATTTCAACGTCTGGGGTTGTCTATTTTTTAAGAAGTGCGTCTCTTGTACAAAGACCACGTCGCCCTTCCTTTCCTTAAAATCTCTCATAGCTGCATTTCTCTTAAATGGGCTGTTAAGGCCCTTAGTGTTAACTGTAAGGAAGGTAATACCCTTTTGACTATCTATCGACTACATGTATTTTGTTGGTAGCAACCATAGTCATATGGAGACCTTATTTGATAGGCGGTTATGATATAGGCCCCCCAAAGTGTTGTGTACCCCCCGCTGAGCTGTAGTTTGTGAAAGTGATACGTCAGACTGTGTAATTCTACATAACAAACAATAACATGAAAAAACCTTATAATAACAACAACCAAAAAACCATAAACTTTAAGAACAAAAGTATGGCACAATGCCATAAAAATAAGGAAGGAGGAATGCTAAACAACAACATTTCCCTCTCAATTGTATATCTTTCTCAACCTCTTATTTGAAGGGCATCACAAATCCAGTACCCTTATGTTTATGCACATTGCTATACCCTCTACCACCCCGCAAAAACAGATAGCATATACATAGTAAAACTTGGCACAATCTCACCCAATGATGGTCTGCTTCATGTCTCTTGGGCGGCAGAAACCATTGCATTTTTACTAGTAGAGTCAATTTTGTCCTTTTTTCGCTTGCCAGTGTTCGCCACCTGCCAGTGATGTCTTTCCTGCAGTGGACCATGATCCGGCAGCTCCCCTGGATCTCTGTTCCTCTGTGAATCAAAGTCTGGGGGGATGTTGAAGGTTACATTTAGTCCCTTAGAAAATGTTTCTAAATCTTGCGGTTCTTTATAGGTGAAAGTCTTGCCATCGAGTGAGGCCACCAGGCTAAAGGGGTACCCCCATCGATATTTTATCTTTTTGTCCCTGAGCACTCTTGTTATGAAAGCAATGCCCCTTCTCCTTTGCAGCGTGTTAGGGCAGAGGACCACACTTCCTCTTTATCTTTGTATCGAAGAAACCTTAAAATCACGTCCCTTGGTGGGGCTTTGTCTGGCGCGGGTGGCCTGAGGGCCCTATGAACCCTATCTAGTTCCACATTTGGAGCTTGCTGATCTTTCTTCAGGTGGCGAAACAGATCCTGGACATATGTTTCCAGCTCTGTATTTGCGATTTTCTCCGGTATTCCACGAGTTCGTAGATTTTTTCTGCGGTTTCTGTTGTCCATATCATCTATTCTATCCTGGAGGGCGGACAACTTAGCCTCGTGTATATTAGCTTGTGTTGTAATCGAGTCGGTCAAAGTGTTTAGTGTTTCCTGTGTTTCCTCCACATCCTCCAATCTAAGCCCAATTTCAGATACCTCCTTTCTTATAGTTGTAAGTTCCGATTTAATTAGATTTTTTAAGGAGTCAAAATCCGTTTTAGAAGGGAGATTGGCTATATCTGCTTTTAGCTGGTTCATTAAGTCCACAGGAACCACTTGTTGCTGGGTATTATCTGGCTGGGTTTGTGTATTGCCCCCTATATCTCTTTGCTCCGCATTAGGAGTTTCACTGGTGCAAAAAAAGGTGCTCACAGACACAGGTAGCGCTGCTTGCTTGCTATTTTTATCCATTTTAGCGCCTTTCTTGGACGCCATTGTAAGTGAAATTTTTACCACTCTCCGGGATGCACTGATCCCTCTTGCCAGTATATATGTGACCGATGCTCAAAAACTCCCTTTATCTTGTACTAACCGTCCGCCCAGCAGGCTCATCAGACCAAGGATATATATATATGAGACCGTGGATATGTGTTTATTTTCCCCCCCAAATATACAGGAATTTCACGTTGTAGTTTATGGGGAGTGTGCCTAATGAGCAGCTACATGTGTCTTATCTGTGGTATTGTGTTGCGCTTGATGCTGTGCTGAGAAGGCATGCTACATCGCACCCGGCTGCATGTTTAAGAAAAATGGGCCAGCGCCGTGCGGGGTCATGACACGGAGTGCGACATGAGTGACAGTTTTTTCCCCGTGTGGGTTAAGTGCGGCGGTGTCGTCTGTTAGGACCGTTCACAATCTGGAGGACTGTATCTCAAGACACCCTACGCTGTATGCGCTCCTACATCTGCTGCCTTGTATGTTTATACGGAGACCGGGTGGGCTGATTATAACATGCGGCAAAATGGCGCTGGTCTCTGCAAGGGTGTGAGCTTAAATGTAAATATCACTGGTTACAGACCTGCGGTCACGCCATAACTCCCTCCTCTAAATCCCACAGCACCAGGGTTCCCTTAGGCACTATTTGTGGCAGTTTGCAAGGTCGGTGGTCGGTTTCAGTGTGAGGGAAAAGCATGGTCTAGTCCGGAGCTCTATCTCTGTGCGGCCATGTTCCGGCACGGCCAGGCTCCGCCTCGAACAACTGCAAGTTTTTAACACATTACTTGCTCCTTGAAAAGGGCATTTGTTTATAACTCTGAAATAAATATTGTTTCCAGTTTTTGATAACCTTAAAGGGACAGTCAACACCAGAATTTGTGTTGTTTTAAAAGATAGATAATCCGTTAATTATCCATTCCCCAGTTTTGCATAACCAACACAGTTATAATAATACATGTTTTACCTCTCTAATTACCTTGTATCTCAGCCTCTCCAGACTGCCCCCTTATTTCAGTTCTTTTGACAGACTTGCATTTTAGCCAATCAGTGCTCACTCCTCGGTAAATTCACGTGCAGGAGCTCAATGTTATCTATATGAAAAACATGAACTAATGCCCTCTAGTGGTAAAAAACGGTCAACATGCATTTAGATTAGAGGCGGCCTACAAGGTCTATGAAATTAGCATATGAACCTCCTAGGTTTAGTTTTCAACTAAGAATACCAAGAGAACAAAGCAAAATTGGTGATAAAAATAAATTGGAAAGTTGTTTAAAATGACATGCCCTATTTGAATCATGAAAGTTTTTTTTGGACTTGACTGTCCCTTTAACGTGCTTCTTTAACTACTGGCAGATTAGTGTAACATTACAGGTTATTCACTGGACTTCAACTGCTTAAATTTCAATTAGATTAAGAATTATTCTAATTCTAATAAGAAATATTCTATATCAGTTTCTCAATTCCAGTCCTTGGGACCCTTAACAGGCCATATTTTCATGCTATCTTAACTAGAGCACAGGTGAAATAATCAGCTGATCAGAAACCATGGTTATTAACCTGCTATCCCCCATCAGCTGATTATTTTATTGAAGAGGAAACATTTTGTCTTATAATACTGTATCATAATGGATTGGTGAACTTTATTTTTGTACTCCGAAAAGTTTTTTTGTTTTTTTTAAAAAAGAGGACACTTGTCAAGTAGGTTATAGGAGGAGTTGTGCAGGTTTCCCAAACGTTTTATATATGCTGCATTAGGGGCCCATTTTTGGTTCAGTACTTGGGCAGCGCTTGCTAATTGGATGGCTACATTTAAACACCAATCAGCAAGCACTACCCAGGTGCTGAACCAAAAATGGGCCAGCTTCTAAGCTTACATTCCAGCTTTTTAAAATAAAGATACCAAGAGAACAAAGAAAAATTGATAATAGGAGTAAATTAGAAAGTTGCTTAAAATGACATGCTCTATCTGAATCATGAAAGTTTAATTTTGACTATACTATTATCCCTTTAAGAAGTTTGCATAAAAAGGAAGTGCAACAGACTAGTTGTTCTGGTCTGTCAAGATGGACATTTGATTCCTACTGATCAATCCATGTGACCATCCTACCACCTCTGGTTGTGATGATTTGCCTGAGGAATATGTTCCCATAACAAAGATTTAGTATATTTTTTTTTCTTTTAAGAAAAAAAATAAACTGTGGTGCTGTCTGTGTTTGAGTTACTGGTTTTACAGAGTAAATAGAACACACTTAAAGACTAAATAATTATATATTTTTAAGAAAATCAAACAAGGTCACAAACATTTGAGGTACATATATGAACCCTCTTTATCTTGCACTAACTCTCTATCTAACCACTTAACAAATAACAGAGATAATGTGATGGTAGAGATCTAGGGCCAATGATCTTGGCTTCATAACTGAACAGGGTGAATACAAATCAATTATTTAAAAAAGTCAGATTTTTTTTATTTACATCAGAATTTTTTGTTTAAATAGGATTTTGTTTTGAATAAAATTATTTTTTGAGGAGAAATATCTAAAGATAGTTTATATTTAAGATAAATTATAATCTAAAGGTTATTAATCCTGAAATATAGATTAGCTTTTACTTTATATAGCAAGATGCTGTATATTTATGGCTATAAAGTTTAATATTTTTGGCAAAGGTTTCTGTAAGATTATTTTGGGCAATTTTTCTATCTTGAAGATATTATACCATATTGGGCCAGATTACGAGTGGAGTGCAAATTAACGCTTCAGCTGGAGCGTTAATTGTGCTATTAGTAAACTTTCTTTCATGTAATTGGCAAGAGTCCATGAGCTAGTGACGTATGGGATATACAATCCTACCAGGAGGGGCAAAGTTTCCCAAACCTCAAAATGCCTATAAATACACCCCTCACCACACCCACAATTAGGGTTGTCAGCTGTGCGCTATAAAAATACCGGACAACCTATAGGTGACTGGACACGGGTTGTAGCTGGGTTCACACAATGTCCCCACAAAAGCTCAACCTTAGGCCCCACCCTTGATCCCACCACATATATTTTTCACAACTAAGCAGTCATTTTATCCCCTTGGTTGCCAGTAACACATGTACGATGTAGTGATGTGACCCCTTTGGCTACCAGAAGTAAACACCCAGCAATGATTGAACAAACCCCTGTTTGCCTAAAACACATATAATAGAAAATGCACAGTGTAACTTATTTTTGAGCCATATTTCTAATGCATAAAGACCTAGAAGGCCCTTTACATTTAGCTGACAGGGGTCTTTAAGTGTCCAGTATTTTAGTACAGATTGTACTGGACAGCCTGCTAAAATACCGGACACCCTATTTGTATGGTTCAGATCAGCTATAATTAATATAAAATTGATACAGACATAAAGGCTTCTAAATGTGGGGACTCTCCTATTAAATAATGACAGACCTAGCACCTGTAGTTTCTAAGCTACACTGCACAATTACATATGCTAATTAGTATGGCTGGTAACCCCAGAGGTAATTACATGACATGATCCTGAGGCTCAGCCATCACTCTGTAGATATTACCAGACCAAAGCAGTTCATGTCATTTTAATAATCTATTCTCAACATATACGCACTGGAAACTCAGGATTTATAATGGGAGTTTTGTTAGAACTTAAAGGGACAGTAAACACATTGTAATTAGGAGACATTTCTGTTACTGTCCTATAGAATAACATATCAGCCAAGTGTAAACATTTGTTTATCAAAATAAAATCCTGTTTACTGCAATTGGTTTTCAATAGAAAAACTGCACCCAATACTCACCTTATTTGGAGGAGCCAAATAAGTTTGAGTCGGCAGACAACAAGACTAATCATTGCCATTAACTTAGCATAAAATGAATTGTTTTACAGTTGTTATCTATTAAAGCCAATTAGGAAAATATGTGTTGCAGTTGCAACTCAATGTACAATTTTCAGAGCTAATTACATGAAAAGGGGCAAAATAAATAATGAGTATATTCCAAAGTTGTTTTATTATGCTTAATTAACTACACTAATAACAAGCTAAACTGACAGTCATGGTATAATGTGATGCCTGGTTGTCATGGTAACATTCTTAGGGGAGTGGCTTATGTGATGCAGCAGTTATGTCACAAAACCAACTGACAACACAAAGCAACCACCCTCATAACTGCTGCTCACTTTACTTGCCAGACTGATCCTGCTGAGCTTCAGTTTTGACTGGGCTAGACGTTACAACTACAACTCTGTATATGTGCTGGTGAGAAGAACAGTGACTACCTCCAACACAATGCAAATGGCATCCAGTGGGAGCTGCAGGTATGAAAACCAATTACTGCAGGTAGTGTTACCATGATCACCCCAACTCAGTAACTTAATAATACTAAATCACATTTATATACATTGTAAAATAATACAGATAAATGACAGAAGTAATAGCTTAAACTTTGTAGCTTCCTATGGGCACCAGTACTCAACATAGCATACAAACCTCACATAATAATGATCAATATTATCTTCACACCTTTATTTAAAAATAAATATAATTTATTAAATATAATATTTACAAACATATTATAGCATTATAAGTATTATAGCCAAAACTGTAGGACACACCAATGCCTTTCTGTGCTTCCTCTTTATATCTTTATAAGACTTGCAGCTGGCAGTAAAGGCTTTAAACCAGCTTTAAGGATGGTGAGATTTAATGCATCATTAGTCTGCAAATGCTCTAAAGCAAGGACTTCTAGTAAAGGTCTAGAATATGAACCCCATGGCATGGGTCTGCAATTTATACGCTGCAAACTCACTGGTGCTGGAACCCTCATTAAACACTGCACTGTCTGATGCAGCTGTTTTTTTTCTGCTTGACCCGGATGAAGAAAAGGCAACTGGTGATCTGAAATCATTTCAGATCAGACTGATGCGCATCTGACCAGCAGTATATACGCGCTGATGGCAGATGTCCTCACGCTGCAAACTCACTGTAGCTGGGACCCTCATTAAACAATGTACTGTAAGGTGCAGCATCTGATGCAGCTGTTTGTTCTGCTTGACCCCAATGAAGAAAAGACTTCTGGCAATCTGAAATAAATTCAGATCAGACTGATGCTCATCTGACCAGCAGTATACGCACTGATGGATGATGTCCTCACGCTGCAAACCAACTGGTGCTGGGAACCTCATGAAACACTGTACTGTAAGGTGCAGCATTTAATGCAGCTGTTTTTTCAGCTTGACCCGGATGAAGAAAAGACAACTGGCAATCTGAAATAAATTCAGATCAGACTGATGCGCATCTGGCCAGCAGTATACGCGCTGATGGCCGATGTCCTCACACTGCAAACTCACTGGTGCTTGGACCCTCATTAAACACTGTACTGTAAGGTGCAGCATCTGATGCAGCTGTTTGTTCAGCTTGACCCAGATGAAGAAAAGACAACTGGCAATCTGAAATAAATTCAGATCAGACTGATGCGCATCTGGCCAGCAGTATACGCGCTGATGGCAGATGTCCTTCAAGGATTTTTATATTACTAAACTGTAAGTATCTAAGGTAAGATTTTCTGAGATTAACAAGTTTGTTAGCTCTTTGAGCAAGACATCCCATTACCACACTAGATTGTAAATACAGATCCTGCTCCAAGAGCCTACAGACATGTGCAGTGAGGTCAGATAATTTCTCTCATTTCTGTCACGCTTTTCTTTACTTTCCCATTTCATAGAAATCTTTAGCTTTAATTTGGTTCTGTATGTTTAAAGCTTTCTGTACTTTTCAAGGCTTATTGATATACAATATACAAATCATCTCTGACACTAGAACTTGAGTCATAACACCAACAATAAAGCATAATTACACTTACACTGCTATAACTTTAATAAACTGATATTAAATTAAATTGAATGGCTTAAATCCATTCTTACTGCACATATCTGTCTAATGTAATAACGTTAAGGATCTTGGTGAAGAGAATACAATGATATGATTAATATGTTTGCACTTATATCCTCAATGCAATGCCTTGACGTAGGGACACCAATAAGCACCTTGCAGCTGGTTTACAATTTTATCTGAGAACTGCAACAACCTGGAACAAGGACTATTATATCTGTGAAACTAAACTTGAATGTCTACAGTCACTGTGGGACAAGTACTACTGTTGGATTTTTAAAACAGAGAGTCCTAGTGAAGCACACGATTTGATAGGTCATGGGATGGTCCTGTATTTTATACCTCAGATTAGAAATTGGAAAAAAACAACTGCATTATAAGGTACAGTGTGTCATGCACCTATGTTCTTTCATTGGATGAAAAATCCTTACAAGATGTGCATAGACTGATTCATATCTGGCAAGCAGTATAACGAAGACTGGAATACTCTATGGCAGTGGCAGGAAGATTGAAGATTTCAGAGGGACTAGTGTTATGCCACACGCTGAGTGCAGTCTTACATCAGGGATTTCTTTTATTTCTCTACACTGTAAGTATCCAGAGGTAAGTTCTCCTTAAATACAAGAATGTAAGCTCTTTGAGCAAAGCACTGAAACACTAGATTGTAAGCTCCTTGGAACAGGGTCTGCACTTACACCCATGGAAATCCTTTAGAGCAGGGACTCCCATTGTACCAAATAAATGTATTGTTGTTAATAGAGTGAGATAAACCCTCCATTTAATTAGTTCAGCAAGGAATAAATATACAATGCATAGAATATACAAATTATCCCACAGAGTATTACTAATTCAAAATGCATTTTAATATGGCACCCCTTATGCTCCTGTCAGTTTAAACCAGTAGTATAGCAAACTGTGAAATACATGAGGCTTAAATAACACAGCATCAACCATAGGCAGCCTGTTTCGCTACTTTGGGACTCTTTCTCACTCAAGTCATTATGGTTGATGCTGATGTCCTCGAGCATTCCATCCTTTGCTACAGGGCTGCCCATTATATTGAAATGGATTTTGATTTGTAAGTGTTGCAATTTTGCACAGATAAGTACATTTATTTTTTGCTAGGATTAATACAATGGAGGAATGAGCCCCAAATGGGCCAAACAGGCTGTCTATGGTTGGTGCTGCTGTTCTGCTCAAGCATTAATTTCACGCTTTGTAAGTGTGGTTACGAAAATTTATGTAATCATCAGCAAAACTGGCATATAGCCGTAAACCTAAAATCAATGCTTGAGTCCAATAACATAGCACCTACATCATACTGAAGAGCCCCAACGAGGGCGAAACAACCTGCCTATAGTGAAAAAACACTTTGTAGTATTACAATATATTATTCCCCTGCAAGACACCACTCTTTTTGTACTGGGTTTGTATGTAAGCAGAACTATTACAGAATAATAAGGCTTCCATATATCATAAGAGTCAAAATTTTGCCTGATTGCCAAGTGCCCTTGACATAGTAAAAGTGTTCCTACCTAAAACTATTAAATGGTCAGATGTTCTGCACATATCTGCAATAAAAATGTTTGTATATTTAAATATGAGGACACAAAGAATATCTCTTAATGATAGCAGCAACTGGATCACCCGAATCACCCAGCAGCAACTGGATCACCCTGGATCACCTGAAAAACCTTGAGCAGTTATGGCCATGATTAATTCAGTGCAGGCCTCCATTTACCAAGTTGCCTACAAGCTCATCATACTGTAACACACCTAGTAAAGAAGGCTTATTAACAGTATACTGAGAACTTGAAAAACAGCCCTATTAAAACTTAGAAATCAGTTATTTAGATATTTTAAATTGCTCTTTTATCTGGTGTCAGATCAAAGCAATTGCCAAAGAAAGAGGATAACTACATTATTTGTTTACAAACTGAATAATAAAGTATGCATTTTTGCACATGTCTAGTAAATTCTTTGCCTTGATAAAAAAATATAATGTTCTAATTCTTGAGAGCATTTATTGTTAAATGTTTGCAGTACACTACAGGTTACATCGTATGGGACCTACTAAAGGGATATAAAACCCATTTTTGTTCTTTCCGGATTCAGATAGAATATTACAGGCAATTTTAAATGATTTTCCAATTTACTCCTATTATCAAATGTGCTTAATTCCCTTGATATACATTGCTGAATTTACAAAACACATCAACATTTAAAAGTACAGTTACACTCATAATAACACTATCTGATACAAAAATATTAAATAAAAATATTGCATTAAAAAGTTATAAGGGTTTAAAGATATATAAAAAAAAGACTGCAAAGGGCTTTAACATAGAGATACTGTACATTCATACACATGGCTAAATATGTATATGTATGTATATGTGTGTATATATGTATTTATATTTGTATATACGTATTTACAGAATATAAACACTTAAATACATATGCATACATATAGACATATATATAAGTGCATTGGAGCCCTTTGCAGTTAAGTAGAGGAAAACCTGAAAAACATATTTATGCAATATTCATAAGTGTTTAACTATGTATTTACTATATAAATTTCACATTCCAATGTTTTTGCACAATGGGGAATATGTTCTATGTAATAGATAATCCTATATATCTATATACATCTAGACCTATATATAATCAAGTTTATATATATATATATATATATATATATGTATATGTATGTATAAATATATATTTGTGCAAATATCCATCAGATATACATTTAAATCTATCTTTAAGAATACATAGAACATATTCTGCTATCCACAGAACATTAGATTATGAAAGATGCAATATTATCTTCTTATGTTATGCTTTTAAATAACCGCCATCGTGTTTATGTGACTTGTGGGTGCTAGGTATTTTTCAGCTACATTGAAGTCTATGGGGGGAATGTGATTTTGTATTCGCAACTTCTCAAAGTCTATTTTTTACTGTGACGTTATGAACATGAGAGAGCAAATTTTTTACTTTCAACTCGTAATATGAGCCTGAAACTCTGAGAGCAAAAAATAATTAAGCAGTCATTTTATCCCCTTGGTTGCCAGTAACACATGTACAGAGCAGTGATGTAACCCCCTTGGATGCTAGAGGTAACCAACCCAGCAATGATTGACCACCCTCATGGTTGCCTGTAACACATATAATAGAAAATGCACAGTGTAACTTCTTTTTGAGCCATATTTCTAATGCATAAAGGCCTAGAAGGTCCTTTACATTTTGCTGACAGGGGTCTTTAAAAATACTGGACATTTACGTGTCCAGTATTTTTTTACAGATTTTACTGGACAGCCTGTTAAAATACTGGACTGTCCGGTTGAATACTGTACACTTGGCAACCCTACCCACAATTCAGTTTTACAAACTTTGCCTCCTATGGAGGTGGTGAAGTAAGTTTGTGCTAAGATTTCTACGTTGATATGCGCTTCTCAGCATTGTTGAAGCCCTATTCCTCTCAGAGTACAGCGAATGTCAGAGGGACGTGAAGGGAGTATCACTTATGAATACGATGATTTCCCTAACGGGGGTCTATTTCATAGGTTCTCTGTTATCGGTCGTAGAGATTCATCTCCTACCTCCCTTTTCAGATCGACGATATACTCTCAAATTACCATTACCTCTACTGATAACTGTTTCAGTACTGGTTTGGCTATCTGCTATATGTGGATCGGTGTCTTTTGGTAAGTATGTTTTTCATTATTTAAGACACCTCAGCTATGGTTTGGCACTTTATGCATTTATATAAAGTTCTAAATATATGTATTGTACTTATATTTGCCATGAGTCAGGTTCATGTATTTCCTTATGCAGACTGTCAGTTTCATATTTGGGGAAAATAAACATTTTTTAAGAAATGTATTTCTTACCTGGGGTTTAGTCTTTTTTTCAATTGACTACTTCTTGCAAATTGCGGGTGGTATAAGGCCCGCGGGTGCGTCAAATGCTAGACTTTATTGCGTCATTCTTGGTGCGAGAATTTTTTTGGCGCGAAGAATACGTCTATGACGCAACTTAGTCATTTCCGGCGTCATAGTTGACGCCGGAGCCTTACACATGGTTGCGTCATTAGTGACGTGAGTGTGTCATTTCCGGTTATTATCGGAGCCAAAAAAGTTTTCAGTTACGTTGTGCGTCAAACTTTTTCATTATTTTAATACCCCATTGATGTTTGCCTCTTGCCTTTTTCTCTATCAGAGGGCTATGCTTTTTGCATTTTTTCCCATTCCTGAAACTGTCATATAAGGAAATTGATAATTTTGCTTTATATGTTGTTTTTTCTTTTACATTTTGCAAGATGTCTCAATCTGATCCTGCCTCAGACGTTTCTGCTGGAACATTGCTGCCTGACATCGGGTCTACCAAAGCTAAGTGCATTTGTTGTAAGATTGTGGAAATTATTTCACCAAATGTCATTTGTAATAGTTGTCATGATAAACTTTTACATGCAGATAGTGTGTCCATCAGTAATAGTACATTGCCAGTTGCAGTTCCTTCAACTTCTAATGTACATGATATACCTATGAATTTTAAAGAATTTGTTTCTGATTCTATCCAGAAAGCTTTGTCTGCATTTCCACCTTCTAATAAACGTAAAAGGTCTTTTAAAACTTCTCATTCAGTTGATGAAATTTCAAATGACCGACAACATAATTTATCCTCCTCTGATGAGGATCTATCTGATACAGAAGATCCTTCCTCAGACATTGACACTGACAAATCTACTTATTTATTTAAAATAGAGTATATGCGTTCTTTATTAAAAGAAGTGTTAATTACTTTGGATATTGAGGTAACCAGTCCTCTTGACGTTCAGTCTAATAAACGTTTAAATGCTGTTTTTAAACCTCCTGTGGTTTCTCCAGGGGTTTTTCCTATTCATGAGGCTATTTCTGATATGATTTCTAAGGAATTGAATAAGCCAGGTACTTCTTTTATTCCTTCTTCAAGGTTTAAAAAATGGTATCCTTTACCAGAAAATTCTATAGAGTTTTGGGAACAAATCCCCAAAGTTGATGGGGCTATTTCTACTCTTGCTAAACGTACCACTATTCCTATGGAAGATAGTACTTTAGATAGGAAGCTTGAATCTTATCTAAGGAAGGCCTATTTATATTCAGGTCATCTTCTCAGACCTGCAATTTCTTTGGCTGATGTTGCGGCTGCATCAACTTTCTGGTTGGAGAATTTAGCGCAACAAGAATTGGATTCTGACATATCTAGTATTATTCGCTTACTGCAATATGCTAATCATTTTATTTGTGATGCCATTTTTGATATTATCAAAATTGATGTTAGATCCATGTCTTTAGCTATATTAGCTAGAAGAGTTTTGTGGCTTAAATCTTGGAATGCTGATATGACATCTAAATCTAGATTACTATCTCTTTCTTTCCAAGGTAATAATTTATTTGGTTCTCAGTTGGATTCTATTATTTCAATTGCCACTGGGGGAAAGGGAGTTTTTCTACCTCAGGATAAAAAAACCTAAGGGTAAATCTAAGGCTTCTAACCGTTTTCGTTCCTTTCGTCAAAATAAGGAACAAAAACTCAATCCTTCCCCAAGGAATCTGTTTCCAATTGGAAGCCTTCCTCAAATTGGAATAAATCCAAGCCATTTAAGAAACCAAAGTCAGCCCCTAAGTCCGCATGAAGGTGCGGCCCTCATTCCAGCTCAGCTGGTAGGGGGCAGATTAAGGTTTTTCAAGGATATTTGCATAAATTCTGTCCAAAATCAATGGATTCAGAGCATTGTCTCTCAAGGGTATCGAATAGGATTCAGAGTAAGACCGCCTGTGAGAAGATTTATTCTCTCACGTATCCCAGCAAATCCAGTAAAAGCTCAGGCTTTCCTGAAGTGTTTTTCAGACCTGGAGTCTTCAGGGATAATCATGCCAGTTCCTTTTCAGGAACAAGGTTTGGAGTTTTATTCAAATCTATTCATTGTCCCAAAGAAGGAAAATTTATTCAGACCAGTTCTGGATCTGAAAATTTTGAATCGTTATGTAAGAGTACCAACTTTCAAGATGGTGACTATAAGGACTATTCTGCCTTTTGTTCAGCAAGGACATTATATGTCCACAATAGACTTGCAGGATGCATACCTTCATATTCCGATTCATCCAGAACATTATCAGTTCCTGAGATTCTCTTTTCTAGACAAGCATTACCAATTTGTTGCTCTTCCATTTGGCCTAGCAACAGCTCCAAGAATCTTTTCAAAGGTTCTAGGTGCCCTACTCTCTGTAATCAGAGAACAGGGTATTGCAGTGTTTCCTTATTTGGACGATATCTTGGTACTAGCTCAGTCTTTACGTTCTGCAGAATCTCACACGAATCAACTAGTGTTGTTTCTTCGGAAACATGGTTGGAGGATCAATATACCAAAAAGTTTCTTGATTCCTCAGACAAGGGTCACCTTTTTAGGCTTCCAGTCCATGACTCTGTCTCTAACAGACAAGAGACGTTTAAAATTGCCGGCACCTTCAGTCTCAGTCATTCCCTTCAGTGGCTATGTGCATGGAAGTTTTAGGTCTCATGACTGCAGCATCGGACGCAATCCCCTTTGCTCGTTTTCACATGAGACCTCTACAGCTTTGTATGCTGAACCAATGGTGCAGGGATTATACAAAGATATCACAATTAATATCCTTAAATCCCAATGTACGACACTCTCTGACGTGGTGGATAGATCACCATTGTTTAGTTCAAGGGACTTCTTTTGTTCAACCAACCTGGACTGTGATCACAACAGATGCGAGTCTTTCAGGTTGGGGAGCTGTTTGGGGTTCTCTGACAGCACAAGGGGTTTGGAAATCTCAAGAGGCGAGATCACCAATAAATATTTTAGAACTCCGTGAAATTCTCAGAGCTCTTCAGTTTTGGCCTCTGTTAAAGAGAGAACCGTTCATTTGTTGTTAGACAAACAATATCACAACAGTGGCATATGTCAATCATCAGGGTAGGACTCACAGTCCCCAAGCTATGAAAGAAGTATCTTGGATACTTGCTTGGGCGGAATCCAGCTCCTGTCTAATCTCTGCGGTTCATATCCCAGGTGTAGACAATTGGGAGGCGGATTATCTCAGCCGTCAGACTTTACATCCAGGGGAGTGGTCTCTCCATCCAGATATGTTTTCTCAGATTGTTCAGATGTGGGGTCTTCCAGAGATAGATCTCATGGCCTCTCATCTAAACAAGAAACTTCCCAGATACCTGTCCAGGTCCAGGGATGTTCAGGCGGAAGCAGTGGATGCGCTGACACTTCCTTGGTGTTATCAACCTGCTTATATCTTCCCACCTCTAGTTCTCCTTCCAAGAGTGATCTCCAAAATCATTGTGGAACAATCGTTTGCGTTGCTGGTGGCTTCAGCATGGCCACACAGGTTTTGGTATGCGGATCTGGTTCGGATGTCCAGTTGCCAGCCTTGGCCACTTCCGTTAAGGCCGGACTTACTGTCTCAAGGTCCGTTTTTCCATCAGGATCTCAAATCATTAAACTTGAAGGTATGGAAATTGAATGCTTAGTACTAAGTCATAGAGGTTTTTCTGACTCAGTGATTAATACTATGTTACAAGCTTGTAAATCTGTCTCTAGAAAGATTTATTATAGAGTTTGCAAGACTTACATTTCATGCTGTTCTTCTCATAAATTCTCTTGGCATTCTTTTAGAATTCCTAGAATTTTACAGTTTCTTCAGGACGGTTTGGATAAGGGTTTGTCTGCAAGTTCCTTGAAAGGACAAATCTCTGCTCTTTCTGTTTTATTTCACAGAAAGATTGCTATACTTCCTGATATTCACTGTTTTGTACAGGCTTTAGTTCGTATTAAGCCTGTCATTAAATCAATTTCTCCACCTTGGAGTCTTAATTTGGTTTTGAAGGCTTTACAGGCTCCTCCATTTGAGCCTATGCATTCTTTGGACATTAAACTACTTTCTTGGAAAGTGTTGTTCCTTTTGGCTATCTCTTCTGCTAGAAGAGTTTCTGAGCTATCTGCTCTTTCTTGTGAGTCTCCTTTTCTGATCTTTCATCAGAATAAGGCAGTTTTGCGGACTTCTTTTCAATTTTTACCTAAGGTTGTGAATTCTAACAACATTAGTAGAGAAATTGTTGTCCCTTCTTTGTGTCCTAATCCTAAGAATTCTTTGGAAAGATCCTTACATTCTTTGGATGTGGCTTTGAAATATTATGTGGAAGCTACTAAAGATTTCAGGAAGACTTCCAGTCTATTTGTTTTATTTTCTGGTCCTAGGAAAGGTCAGAAGGCTTCTGCTATTTCCTTGGCTTCTTGGTTGAAACTTTTGATTCATCAAGCTTATTTTGAGTCGGGTCAGGCCCCGCCTCAGAGGATTACAGCTCATTCTACTAGATCAGTCTCCACTTCGTGGGCCTTTAAGAATGAAGCTTCAGTTGATCAGATTTGCAAAGCGGCAACTTGGTTCTCTTTGCATACATTTACTAAATTCTACCGTTTTGATGTATTTGCTTCTTCAGAAGCAGTTTTTGGTAGAAAAGTTCTTCAGGCAGCTGTTTCAGTTTGATTCTTCTGCTTTTGATTTAAGTTTTTTTCTTTCATTTATGAGAATAAACTTATTTTTTTGGGTTGTGGATTAATTTTTTCAGCGGAAAATGGCTTTTTTATTTTTATCCCTCCCTCTCTAGTGACTCTTGCGTGGAGTTCCACATCTTGGGTATTGCTATCCCATACGTCACTAGCTCATGGACTCTTGCCAATTACATGAAAGAAAACATAATTTATGTAAGAACTTACCTGATAAATTCATTTCTTTCATATTGGCAAGAGTCCATGAGGCCCACCCTTTTTATGGTGGTTATGATTTTTTTGTATAAAGCACAATTATTTCCAAATTTCTTTTGTTGATGCTTTTTACTCCTTTCTTTATCACCCCACTGCTTGGCTATTCGTTAAACTGAATTGTGGGTGTGGTGAGGGGTGTATTTATAGGCATTTTGAGGTTTGGGAAACTTTGCCCCTCCTGGTAGGATTGTATATCCCATACATCACTAGCTCATGGACTCTTGCCAATATAAAAGAAATTAATTTATCAGGTAAGTTCTTACATAAATTATGTTTTTTGCACTTGTCAGATTGCATTTATATTTCGATATTATTATCAATTTTTTGTTGAGCGCCAACAGATTCTGCAGCGCTAGCTAACCCAACATGCGCAAAAAGCCTTAGTTAGAATATTGCGTGCACGTTCTCGTATTCCCCCATAGAAGTCAATTGAAAAAAAAACACTCTCGCGCAAACCTGATTGCATATTCTCATTTGCGTGAACCCAACATGAAAATATGAATATTTCATATTCCACTGTTCCTCAAATAACAGAATATGCTCTATTTTATTCATAAATAAATATTTCTACATATATCCGATAGTTATTTTTTTGGTAAAATATATATCTATTTTTGTTCAGATGTAGACAAATTAGACTGGGCGGGAAGTGGTTAAGGTAATAATTTTTCTCCTTCCAATAAAGTACTGTTGGAAAGTTATTCAATGATGAATCATTTACCTATTGAACTGGAGATAGATGAATGAAATTATTGGGAGGTGAACTATCTATGCACATCTAATGTTATATAACCAAATCAGTAATGGTCTGATATAACCGGAAAAATAATCTGAAAAGTTATTATTCTAAAAATGAAATTCATGATTTAAATCAATTTAAATTTGTCTTACTGATGAGTGATTTAAATCGTTACCCAAGTGATTAAAGGGACACTGAACCCAAAACAATTCTTTTGTGATTCAGATAGAGCATTAAATTGTAAGCAACTTTCTAATTTACTCCTGTTATCAAATTTTCTTTATTCTCTTGGTATATTTATTTCAAATGCAAGAATGTAAGTTTAGATGCCGGCCCATTTTTGGTGAACAACCTGGGTTGTCCTTGCTGATTGGTGGATACATTCATCCACCAATAAAAAGTGCTGTCCAGAGATCTGAACCAAAAAACAGCTTAGATGCCTTCTTTTTCAAATAAAGATAGCAAGAGAACGAAGAAAAATTGCTAATAGGAGTAAATTAGAAAGTTGCTTAAAATTGCATGCTCTATCTGAATCACGAAAGAAAAAAAAATTGGGTTCAGTGTCCCTTTAATGAAAACAAAGAAAGAAAAGAAGAGAGAAAAAAGGGAGAAGTTTAAATCCCCCTCTTCCAACCTTCCCAACCCACAATTATAAACTCTATTGGGTGGTGCGTTATCAATCGCAATCATTAAAAATCTGCTCAAAAGGAGTTATTGAATTCAACATAGGGTTGCCACCTCAGCAATGTTTTCCTGGACACATAAGTTACACATGCTGCAGGGTGTGCAGGGAAGAATATGTATAGTGCATATGAATAGTGCTGTCCAGAAACACAATACATGTTCAACATTAGAAACAAATATCTTTCCATTGAATATATCTAATTCATAATCTCCACCACCTGCTCCTACTTAGGAGGTAGAGATTGTTGCCAGGATTTAGCAATTTCTAAATTGACCACCATGTGATAAATACTCCAAGAGATAAATACAAAAATAAAATTGTGGCTTCTGTAATAGAGGAATCCCACAATGAAGAAGTGCAGGATTCTGAGGTATATTTATCTGAAATATGACAATTTTGTCATTTGGGGTCAGGCATTAGCATGGCCACCAAATATGTAAGAATTTACCTCTTCTGTTACACCCTAACCAACAACGGGGAGGAGTTACAGAAAAATGCATGTAGTTTTATCAGGGTTATGTAATATTGGGTAAGTAACGTATATAATACATTTCATACAATGTTACACAATGGATGGCTTTTTTGGTAAGTAGTATAGTTTTTGCCATTCTGCCAAAAGGAGGTCAACTTGCAAAATCTCTTCCCAGGCAAGTACAAGACATAGCTTTCCAGATGTTCAATTTTCCTCCACCAGGGTGTAAACACAATATGTTTGTATTCCTTTCCCCCTCCTTCCACAAAGTGTTGTTGAGTGTAAAGGTGTTCAACAAGCTCTTAGGCTTTATATATTAAAACAGTAGGAGTGTCAGATGAGAGTTTATTACATGTTTTATAGCATCCCTGTACATATAAATCCATAACTCTATTTTCTACCAAAACTATGGGTGAAAATCTGGAAGGCTGACCAGCAAGCATAAGAGAGAATGAATTGGGGATGGATGAAGCGCTATTAGGGAATAAAGTCCAATATGATCCAATTTTTTAAGACACTCTGTGATAACAGTATTGGTCATTTTAAAGGGATATGAAACAAAAAAAAAATTCATACAAAGCATACAATTTTAAAAAAAGTTTATAATTTATTTCTGTTATAAAATTTGCTTTGTACTTATGGTATTCTTTGTTGAAGAGATACCGAGGTAGATGTCTGGAGCACAACATGGCAGGAAATAGTGCTGCCATCTAGTGCTCTTGCAAATGGATAACATTTTTGCAAAACTGCTGCCGTATAGTGCTCCAGACACATGCACGCTCCCAAGCTGAAGTCCCTGCTTTTCAACAAAAGATACCAATAGAACAAAGAAAATGTGATAATAGAAGTAAATTAGAAGGGGACGGACTTCCTGTTGGGGGATCGGTGCTCCTCAACGGCTGTAAGAGTGTTTGCAGCGTGTAAGAGCCTACACCCCACGCCATTTGCCCCGTGGCCTAAGCTGTTTCCTGGGCCTGATTTGGGCTGTTGGTACAAATTGTACTGGTGCAAGCAGTCTCCATTAGCCGGACTTGGCTTGCGGCAGTCACCGCAATTGGTAACAGTATACCAGATGATGACCAGCGCATCTTAGCCAGAAGCAGAGATGTGAAAGCGGAAGGATTGTTTTTTCCCCCAGTAACAAAAAACGCTGCAGAATAGAATTAAAGTTGAAAGTGTTGCCTTGGACCGGACCCTCTTTAATCAAGTGTAGCTGGCAGGTAAGAGCTTCGAGTGGCGACGGAAGCTGTACCCGGAGCCCTATCCTCGCTACTGAAGAACAAGAGATGAGCAGATATACTGGTAACTATACCTTTCCGTCTACATATATCCAGAGACTGTCTTGCAGCCAAACTGCTTGTTTATTTAAAAACGGACAAAGGGGAAAAAAAACAAACAAAAAAAAAATGTGTAAAAATGTGCTAAGATGACAGTTATATATCCGGGTTATTGAAAATTTTTCTAAAAGTTACCTTGCTTTATATCCCTGTCCCAGTATATACTGTGATCCCCGGTAAATACTGGAGAAGTATACTACATTGAGTTGGGTGCCCTGAATCTCCAGCAGTTAAACCTGATGCAATATGGGGCTCAAGAAGATGGTTCCAGCTTAAATATTTCTCTCAGACTGTGATATATATAACCTATGGAAGTGCTTTGCTGATAACATTTTGCAGATAATAATGTCCTGCTGGACTCTGTGGTTATATGCTAAATGTCCCCTTCATGACCTTGGTTATTGCTAGGAATATATTTTTTTTATAAAAATTATTTTGGGAAGATTAATATACTCCAGTACATAAAAAGACATTCTAATTATTAGCCAGACTCACTAAGCTGGATAAAAAATCAAACACCATAGCAGCAATTCAAGGTAGAGAAGGCATACTTACATCAGACATAGGAATACAGAAAGTATTCCAAGACTATTATTCAAATCTATATAGCTCCCAAGAAGTAGACCCAGATAAAAAAGCAAAGTTCTGGGAGGATTTGGCACTCCCGCAATTAGATGAGGACCAACTGCAGTTCCTGAATGCTCGTATTCAGCCATCAGAGATAGCCAAAGTAATTGAAACACTTCCACTAGAGAAGGCCCCGGGTCCAGATGGGTTACCCGGGGAATTCTACAAAATGATCAAAGCTGAGGCAGTAGAAACACTAGCAATACTATTCAATGCAATTTTGGAAGGGAAAGCAGACCTGTCCAATAGGTTCACTGAAGCCAACATCACAGTGCTCCCCAAACCAGATAGGGACCCTCTATTAGCCCAATCCTACAGGCCGATATCCCTTTTAAATTCGGATTACAAGATATTTACCAAATTACTTGCGAATAGATTAGCAGAACTACTTCCGCTATTAGTCCATGAAGATCAAACTGGGTTTGTAAAGGGTAGGTCGGCAGTTAAAAACATGAGAAAATTACAGTTACTACTTACACACTATTGGAATCAGGACAGGGAAGGTAAGCAATTAGATAAGGAAGAGGCCTGTTTAATATTAGTAGACGCCGAGAAGGCATTCGATAAAATATTGTGGGACCACCTATACAATACTATGGAGAGATTTGGGATAAGGGGTTCCTTCATGGAAGCCATTAAAGCCATTTACAGTAAACCTCATGCTGCTATACTGGTAAATGGGTCGCCCTCCGAAATGTTCCTCCTTAAGAGGGGCACGAGGCAGGGATGCCCCCTGTCTCCGCTCCTTTTTGATCTAGCACTAGAGCCGTTGGCAATTAAAATAAGGAAGGAAACGCCGGGCCTGGAGATGGGAGGGGTGGTCAATCACCTATCACTTTTTGCAGACGACATGGTGTTATATATCAGGGACCCCAGGCGGAACATACCTATCATAACTAAAACTATCGCAGAATTTAGTGAGATCTCAGGCTATCAGATAAACAAGGACAAATCTGAATTACTATGGCTGCTGAACAAAAACCCTGACACACCCCTAGAGGACAAGTTTAAAGTAATCACCCACACCTTTAAATACCTAGGTATCACACTGACCAGAGATCCAGCACAGTGGTATGGACTCAATCATAAACCATTATTGAAAAACATGAAACAAATGTTAGGGACCTGGCACACACTACCAATATCCTTACCAGGAAGGGTAGGGCTGATCAAAATGATTTTATTCCCCAAACTACTCTATACCCTACAGATGCTCCCAGAAATCTTGCATAAACAAGACCTCAAGACATTAAACAGAGATATACTACACTTCGTTTGGAGGGGGAAGAAGCATAGAATTAGCTACCAAAAGTTGACATGTGGGCCAGAGGTTGGGGGCTTCGGACTACCAAACATAGAACACTATAACTGGGCGGCGCTGACCAAATACGTGATGGACTGGTTGACAGATGGGGGACGTTTTACCAATAGCAAACTGGAGGCAGAATACATTAAACCATGGTCACTCAAAATGCTACCACATATGACCCGTGCGCAAGTAGACACCATTCTAGGAGGGGTGACAATGTTCAGTAGCCCGATAGAAGCGTGGAGAAAGGCTTGTAGAGCCCTTGGGGTCTCCTCGAGCCATTCAATATTCTTGCCGCTAGGAGGTAACCCGGACTTCCCGGCTGGGTTTACCACAAAACCATTTAAACTGTGGGGGGAGCGGGGGGTTACATCCCTTAAACACATCCTCTCTGTGGATGGAACAACAATCCGACCGTTTGTGGACTTGCAAAGAGATCATGGCTTACCGAATGGCCATCACTTTGCCTATCTCCAGGCGAGGCACTATGTACAGAACCTGCTGAGATCTGAGAAAATGCCAGATGCTGGCTGCGACATATACAGACTGCTGTCATTAACACAGGGAGGGCTGACATCCATTTCCCATACATACAAAATCCTCCAGAAAAAAGTGAACAAAGACAATTTGACACATCTCAAGAACACTTGGAACCTACTTATAGAGCAGGACATCACTGACACTTGTATTGAACAAAGCTTCGCAAAGGTGAGGGAGGCTACACTATCAAATGAAATAAGAGAATCCCATATTAAATTGCTCCACAATGCATATATAACGCCAAAACTATTCCACAAGTGGCAACAAAACACATCAGGTCTATGCCCAAAGTGTTCAAATGCCAACCCAGACATAACACACATGATATGGCAATGCCCAAAACTTGCAAAATTCTGGGGTATGACACAAAGATGGCTGGAGATGAGTACGGGAGAAAAAGTCAGTTTAGCACCTGAAATGGTGATATTCTTACACACACAGGCAAAGATTAGAAAGCACAGAAACTACATACATAATGTAATCCTACACGCTAGGAAACTGATTCTCAAACAATGGTTAGCACTGACACCACCAAGCTTAGCTCAACTCAAGGAAGGATTGAGGAAACAGATGATATGTGAACAAGTAGATACTCAGGGAGACATCACAAAGAGAACAAAAAAGTTTATGAACAAATGGGAACCACTTATCAACACATTAGATATCATACATCAGAGACAGGTCATTTATCCCTTTAAAGATACAGAATACATATTAAATGCACAATTGAGGGGACAATGGAATATTTTCACTTAAGACACAATTAGACAAATGATGCGAGGATCTGCATGGGGGGAGGGAGAGGGGAAGATGCTGAGGGCGGTGACTGGAGGAGAGGCGGCCAAGGCGGCCAAGGAGGTGAGGGCGTGAGAAAGGCGATGGCGAGACTCTGTGGTTAAGGAGAATGGAGGAAAAGAGGGGGGGGGGGAAATAAAGAAAAAGCCCAATGCGACTGAGGTGATGAATCATATGGATATACTGTATTCTACTGAAAATGCATGTAACTGCTTCAATTGATTTTGTATTTATGGTTGAATTTTCACTGTAAGTTGCAATGGAATAAATAAAGTATTGAAAAAAAAAAAAAAAAGACATTCTGCTGGGATTTGCTTTGCTTCAAACTATATAAAGGATGTCGGCATGAGCTATTGACAAGCATGTGAAATAAACGGTTGAAAAGCCCCTACCCTATCATCTACACAGAGGGACTTATGTTTCGCTGCTGAATTGACTAGATGTGTGGGGGAGCCCTGGTAGCTCTTTGTTTGTTTTTTTCTTCCCCATATCATAGGATTGATATTTAATTTTTTTACACCAACAGCTTTCCCTATTCATCTTTGCCTATGGGCCCTTGTATTGTTTAACAGTCTAGTTATTCTTAAAATATATTCAAAATGTTATATTTTAGGCTGTAGAGAAGTGGCATTTGGGGTCATTATATTGTTAAATTGTGATAAGTCATTTTAGAATTTCTACACTGTATTTAATTATAGGTCTAGGTAGACTACGCAGCTCTAGATAAAGTTAAGGCCTGTGATGGTTTCTTTTTGATTGGGGCTAAAATTTGTTATGCTATTTATATGAGAATGATCTACAATCCAACTGTGTGGCATAAACTTATACATTGAAGGGTTTACTATTATTATTATCTCTATATGTCTCCAGATTGATAGTTTAATATATAAGTGTGTGGGTTCTAATTTACCTTTGCTAATTTAATTAAATGGATCATAACAAGCTTAGTATTTAGTGATATATATATATATATATATATATATATATATATATATATATATATATATATATATATATATATATATATATATATATATATATATACACCAGAGGTTAAATATTACTGTGTACTTTTTACGGAGATCGATACTTATATATATAATAAGCATAGAGTAACATTATTAGTCAGGAACCCTATAATTTAGGAAAAAGGGAACGTTTATTTTTCATGTAGTTTTTTTCAAAACCATTGCTAGGCAGTTCTGTTTCCTTCTTAGAGTTATATGATGTATGAACCATACATGACGAGTTAGTTATATTGTTTAAATAATCTTTGTATATAGTCTTATAGGCTCTTTTTTCCTCCCTTTTTTTCACACAGGTTTTTCACATTCACTTATATGAACCACATTTTATTTTTTTCATTTATCTTTAGATATCAACTTAAATTTTTTTTTTCTCTTTCTTTTTTTTTTTACTGTTTGTTTTCGTATCTGGCCACGTATCATTTTTAGTGCACTAGATTGTATGGATAAATTCCTCACACAGGCGAAGCCACATTCGCCCACAATGCCTGCTAAATTGAAAGATAAAAAGCTGAAAGCTAATGACACAAATATTGATACTAGCTTAGACTATTCATCTTCCAGAATGGATATGCAGTCATTGGTTTTGCAAATATCTGAAGTATTTACTCCTTAATTTGATTGTATTAAGAAAGACTTATCTAGTATTTCTACAGATCTAGTTACTCTAACATCTGAGGTTAGACAATTTTCTACAAGAATTGCTGAAGTGTAAAATAGAGTATCCGATCTGGAGGATCTAGCTAATTCTCAAGAAACTCTAAGTCAGAGACAAGAAATAAAAATCAATAATTTACAGTTACGCTTAGATGATATGGAAGACCGAGCAAGACATAATAATATAAGAATAATAGGGCTTCCGGAAAGCCCTGAATTTGAGGACTTATAGAAAATTACTTCTGTGCTACTTCCTCAATCATTAGGGTTCCCTACACAACAGCTTCCTTTAGAGGTCGAAAGAGCTCATAGAGTAGACCCTAAAAGAACATTTACTGGTGGAACAGTGAGAAATAGGATGTGTCTTGTAAAATATCTTAAATTTCAGGATAAAATGGAACTATTAAGGCTCTTTTTTAAAAATGCAACATTTACCCTGGGAAAATATAAGATATTACTCTTTCAAGATTTTTCTAGCGAGACATCCTCCAAGAGAAAGTTAATGGCTCTTTATTGTACGCAATTTATAAATATGGGTCTAAAGCTGCGACTGGTTTATCCAGCTAAAATCTAATTAGAAGATAATGGTAATAAATTTACATTTAATAATGGTAAGGAGGCAAAAGATTATATTGCCACAAAAGGAACTTTGCAGGTTTAATTTTCCTAGCGGAGATTGTATAACCTGTCTAGTTTTATGTACTGTATGATATATTATCTGGGCTGTTCATTGGAAGGGTATACTTTAAATAGATATATGACAGGTTCTGTCAAGGTACGAGATACCTGCCTCGCAGTTATTTTAAATGTGTGGTTAGATTTTTTCTAAAGCTTTTAAAACTTTTTCTAGAATTGGTTTATTTTTAATCTCCAAATCTTTATCAATTCAAAAAATAAGTACAGCTATTAGTGACATTTCAATCTCAGACCATGCTGTTATTTCTCTCGGACTTATGTTTGCTAATAGAGATGAGAATAAAACTGCAAGATTTCCCCCCCCCCCCACGATTTTTGCTTAATAATGTTAAATTTTCTCTTTGGTTAAAACAAAGGTGGAGAGATTTCTGTGGTTTTAATATTAATTATTTCAATAAAATTGAAATTTTCAGGGAGACTGCTAAAGCGGTACTGCATGGTGAAATTAAAGCATATCTGATTACTTTAAATAAGAAAAAACGCGCAGCAGAAATTCAACATATTAACCAGGTTAAAAATGCATATAGAAAATACTTGAATCAGCAATCGGCTAGAAATTGGAAAAGTTACTCTGAAGCTAGAAAGGCACATGATATATTCTTTAAACAAAAGTTTTTAGAACAAGAGTTAAAAACTAATTTACATTTTAGGGGATTTCACGGCTGTTCTGTGAAACATCTTGCTCGTCTTACAAAAAATAGAAAGAAAAGGAATTATATACCTGCTATACAAATAGGCAACTCCAGATTCTTTGAAACAGAGGAGATTAGTAGGGGCTTTTTTGATTTCTATCAATTACTTTATTCTGATACAGTCAGTGAACCTGATAGGATAACTTTTGGCGGCATCTACAGATCCCTAAGATTGCTGAGGAGGACTTTTTCCGCAGCTAATATATTGTTAATTCTTAAGAAAGGAAAAAATCCAGAAGATCCTGCGTCATATAGACCAATCTCTGTGTTAAATACAGATTATAAGCTTCTATCTTCAATAATTGCTAAAAGGCTTGCTTTGTCGCTTGAGAAACGTATTCACTCGGATCAGGTAGGCTTTATGCTATCTAGAAATTCTACTAGACATATTCGAAGTGTGGCGACATTGATTTCTAGACTATTGTTGGAATCTGCATAGAATGGATAAGGTTAAAAATAAACTTACACAGGATATAGAAATTCTCACTCTTGATGCCGAAAAGGCTTTCGACTCTATATCGTGGGATCACCTATTCAATGCGCTTGCTAAATTTGGTTTTAAAAATCAATTTATACATTTTATCCAGAAACTTTATAGCTCTCCAATATCTTTCTTACTGATCAATAATGCTCTATCAGATAAGATTATTTTGAAACGAGGTACGCAACAAGGATGCCCTTTGTCGCCCCTATTATTTAACATTGCACTAGAACCACTAGCTATCAAATTAAGGGATAAGATGAAAGGTATAGTTGTGGGCACACAGACACTCAAATTATTACTCTATGCTGATGATCTACTGCTGTTTCTTAATGATACTAGACAGTCTATTCCCCTGATATTGAGGTGTCTTGAAGAGTTTAGCTTATTTTCAGGATATAGGGTAAATTTCCAAAAAAGTGAACTTCTTTGGATTAAAAAATCCGCTACTAGTCTCCAAGAAATCCCTTTTAGATCTGTGGATTCTATTAAATATTTGGGTATTTTATTCCATATAAACCCTAAAAAGTGGTATAGTTTGAATTTTACACAACTATTCCATCAAATTAAATGAGATCAAGAACTCTGGACGTCTTTTCCACTATCTTTGAAGGCGCGGGTTAACTTAATAAAAACAATTATCTTTCCTAGACTTCTTTATCCTCTGCAAAATTTGCCTGTTTTTATCCTTAATAAAGAGTTGAAGAAATTATACTCTTGTATGTCCAGATTTATTTGGTGTAATAAAAAGACGTGGATAGCCTTATGTTAAAGAAGGAAATGGCAGGATTATCTTTTCCCAATATCAAATGTTATAATTGGGCAGCAATGATCAAGATAGCTATAGATTGGATTACAGAGCCTAGTGTATTTTCTTCTTTTGATATTGAAAGCTTCTATTGTACCCCGTTCTCATTAAAGGCAATTTTACATTGTCCCCCTAAAATATTACCTATTAATATCCACAGTCTCATTTCATTCAAAAATATAGTATTGGCTTGGAAGAAATGTTGTTCTCTCTTTGAGATAGACCCAAATTTCACCCTATTATAGGGAATCCACAATTAACACCAGGAATTTATAACAAGGCCTTCCAAATTTGGAGAGATAAGAATATTAATTTTCTAGCACAGATTTTGTCAGAAAATGGACAGATTGTATCTTTTCGAGATTTAGTTTGTCAATATGGCATTCCTAATAAGACCTTTTATGCTTACTTACAAATACGACATTTTGTGAACACACTGGGTTGTGCTTTCCCCTTGTCATCAGCATGGTCTGAGTTTGAGTTATGCTGCTCAAAATTCAGCTTGGGTGATGCTTCTATTTCTTTCATTTATGACATTATGTTGGCTAAACAAGGTGCTCTTTCTACTGGAAAAATAATTAATAGACGGATATAAAATATTATAAAGAGTGGATTTCAATCTAACCCCTTGTCCAATAATGGATAGACTTTCGGGCAAGAATCTAAAAAGCTATAATAGAAGTGCAAGGCTCTTTTAAAAAATGTGTTACAAACTTAAAAAATAAAAAAATTATTAATAGATGGATATATATTTTTTCGGACATGGATGAAAATCAAATTAGTAGTAGCTTTCTAGCTCTCAACCCTTGTCTTATTCCTATGTCATGGAAAGAGTCCCATTTGAAGATGTTTAATAATTATTATATATCTCCTTATAGAATGTATAAAATGTTTCCTACTACAACTCCAAAATGCCCACGCTGTAGATTTCTGCCATATGGTTTGGTATTGTCCAAAGATTTATCAACTCTGGCAAAAAATAGGGTTCTGGGTCTCTAATCTTTATAATTTTCCGATTCGATTTACTTTAGACAGTATTTTTTTTTTATATAGCCAATTCGAGAACTCTAGTGTATGTCATAATGTTGTCAATACTATTATATTGATAATAAGACATTTGATATTTAAGAACTGGAAAGCACACCTAGCGCCAAAATTTTCTGTTGTGCTTAAGGAAATTCAGTCACAGATTATTTTTGAATCCTTTCAATTACAAACAGTCTCGGAAAAAAAATAAAACTTTTTTTGAATGGCTGGCTACCAATAATTAAGTCTTACCCAATTAATATTCTAAGACAGATATTGTCCCCTTTCTTGAACTCAGATTCTTTTGCTGAGCTAGCTTTGTTAAACTTTTTTTCCATCTGACTGGATATCTCTCTACAGAGAGGTATAAGATATACGCGATGGTGGGGGGGGGAGGTAAACCTTCCTGACTAAAGATAACTAATGGATATAATTAGGAGAATCTAAGATAAGGAAGGGTGTTGTATGCCCCAATGGAGAATTATATCCTATTGGGGATCTACAAACGGAAAAGGATAGGGGACTATCTAACCTAGGTTTATTTGGGGAAACCCTTATTAAGTATAGAATAAGATCAATTATTATTTTAAATTTATTTTTGGAATTAAAAGAGAAGTTATTTTACTGGCAAGATAAAGATTAAGCTTTGTTTGTGAACTAGGACAAGGATTTTATAGAAGAATTGCTATTTGTATTTGTGGTAGTAAAGATGGAGCTGTGTCTCCATATGTAAGTAATAGATTGACTAGAAGCTGTGTCTCCATAATATTTATTTCTATATATGTTTAAAATATATGGGGTTTTTTTTGTTTCTCTCTGGTGTGTTTGTTGGTTTAGTTTAGTTAAAATACTTCAACAGTGAAGCTTGGTTTAAGGAGTAAAGGCTTTAATTATACATATAATTTAAAGTGACCATATTTCTTCTGTTTATCTCAACCAAGAGAGTATTGGCTTGATTGATATTGTAATAGAAAAGAAGGATATGGAATGCGCTAGCAAATCTAATGGGTTAAGCCAACAGAAAAAATGGGCTACTCTCCACACCCAATGTCAGGGACACTGTACCTTTAAGCAGTAACGTTCCTTTCTCTCCACCTATTGGTTGCTTTCCTGTTAAAATCCTGCAACTTCCTGGCAATCACTGCTTAGTAATTTTCGCTTGACCTACAAACTCTTGAAGACCTGAGCTAAACTTGAAATACACCTGAGAAGGGATAAATCCACTGTTTAACTATTTTCAAGTCTCACAAGGACAAATTCAATTTCATCGTCTGTGGCTGAATACACCAATCAATCTGCAACTCAATTCATCAAATCCTCAGAAGAGTTATACTAAATTACATCGAAGTGATAAGGATATCACAACTCTCACCACTGCAGTCTCTGCCTTGTAAATCAGTCAGTTTGTTTCGTTACCGTATCGGCATCTGTACTACAGCCATATACTGAAGCTGAACCCTCCCCCAACACAGGCTTCCGCCATTACACGCTGCAGGGAAACTCCGGGGACAGAACCTGAGCAACCGTTTGCAGTGTAAGTCAGCCTCATTCAGCAAGGAACAAATAAGGTAACATTACCATCGCTTATTTAATAAAAACGCATTGCTGAACTGTTTTGATACCAAGTAATTATTAATCCAGAGAAAAGTAATATCCAACTATATATCCTGCATGATTCAAGGTATTCATTTATACAGCCTTTGATATTCATCACATAACTACAAAAGCCTGAACTTCAGTAAAGGAAACTCTGGGATTAATTTATCTGTGCAACTTCATACTTGTTACAGACTTTATATAATAATACTTGCTTGCTTGCAATAATAATTAAACTAACTGCTACAAAGATACCCTTCATATATATAAGGGGATTCTAAAACCTCAGTGACACAAACAACAACCAGGTTTATTATTTCTGTTTTATAAATAAACTCTGTATTACGTACTGTAACCACTAACTCATAGCAAAAGAAGTAATCTGCAGCTGAGCTTCTTAAAGGGATATTAACCTCCTTACATAATTACTAAGCCAACAATATGGAGCCAGCAGAGCTTCCTCAAGTTGTGTATAATCTCACACAGAAGGTAGATCAATTAGCACAAGCAGTGCATGACTTACAAATTGAAAATCAATCCCTCAGGAACATTATTAGGGATTCCATTTCGACTAGACCCTCACATCATGATTTAACCCCAGAACCACAGATTGCTCTTCCAGAGCCATTCTCTGGGAATCGTAAACTTTACAGACAGTTTAAGAACTCCTGTCAATTGCTATTCAACTTAAAGCCTAGAACATACCCTACTGAGAGGGTTAAAGTTTTGAGTACAATTTCTTTCCTCAGGGGTGAGCCTCGCACCTGGGCAGACAACCTCTGTGAAACAGATGACCCATTATTGGGAAGCTTAGAGGATTTCTTTACTTCCTTGGATGAATTATACCAAGACACTGACGTTCAACTCACAGCAGAATCCTCTATGAGAAATCTAAAACAAGGTAAGAGACCAGTGGAGGACTACATAACTGATTTTAAATTGTATGCTACAGATTCACAATGGAACCAAGTGGCTCTCAGGAATCAATTTAGGCTTGGTCTGGCTGATAATTTAAAGGATGAACTAGCTCGGATTGAACTACCCAAATCTCTGGAAGCACTCATGCGTACAGCCATCTTAATGGACCGCAGGTTACGTGAAAGACGCGCTGAGCGTTATGCAATAGATGCTCGTCCTAGACCTTCTACTTTTCTACCACCTAGGGAGGCTCCCTCTACAACTAAACAGTTAGACCAACCCATGGAAATTGGAATAATAAGAGGCCCTTTAACTCCTGAGGAACGACTCAGAAGAAGGGTTAAATCTCTATGTATGTACTGTGCCAACCCTGCACATACAGTACAAGATTGCCCTACACTACAAAAAAATAAACGAAGTAAGTTAAACCCTATCTATACATCAGTCATTAACGCTAACAAATCTGCTTACTGCATTTTATCTCTTTCCCTACAGTGGGACCAAAGCCAGTTGACACTTGATGGAATTATTGATTCTGGAGCCTATGGAAGTATAATTGATGCAGAAACTGTAAAATCAAATAAAATTCCAATCATTCAAAAAGCAAACCCTATCTGTGTCCGTGTCATTGATGGTTCTACAATTACTACTGGTCCAATAACTCACCACACCGTACCCATAAAGGTTTCTGTTGCTGGTCATAGTGAATTACTTTCTTTTGATGTATTACCTTCTCCTCATTTCCCTGTTGTTCTAGGCATTAAATGGTTGCAGCACCATAACCCCCAAATAACATGGACTCCCCAACAAGTGTCATTCAACTCGCAATATTGTTTACATCATTGCAATCAAGATAAAATCCTGTTAAAAACTGATACCAATACTCCGGCTTTGCCTGTTGAATATTCTGACTACTCCGATGTTTTCAGTAAAACTGAGTCAGAAACTTTACCACCACATCGTCCGTATGATTGCCCGATAGAACTTCAACCTGGAGCAACTATACCCTACGGACACCTATATCCTCTCAGTCAACCTGAGTTGGATCATTTAAAGACCTACTTGGAAGAAAATCTCAGGAAGGGGTTTATCAGGGCTTCAACCTCACCAGCTGGTGCGGGAATCTTCTTTGTCCGAAATAAAGATTCAAGTCTCAGGCCTATCATCGATTACCGGCAACTGAACAAAGTTACGATAAAAAACCGTTATCCACTCCCTCTAATACCTGAGTTAATTGAGCGTCTCTCGGAAGCCACAATATACTCTAAACTTGATTTAAGAGGAGCGTACAACCTGATAAGAATTAAAGAAGGTCATGAATGGCTTACTGCGTTCAGAACCAGGTATGGGTTGTACGAATATTTGGTCATGCCTTTTGGTTTATGTAATGCTCCCGCCACATTCCAGCATTACATAAATGACGTTTTCCGTGACCTTCTCGACATTTGTGTAGTCGTATACTTAGACGACATTTTAATTTATTCTAAATCTTATACAGATCATGTCGCACATGTGAGGAGTGTCCTCTCCAGGTTACGACAACATAAGCTTTACGCAAAACTAGAAAAATGCATGTTCCACACCGACAGAGTGTCATTCCTCGGCTATAACATTTCACCTTATGGCATAGAAATGCAGAAAGAAAAGGTGGATGCTGTGAAGAATTGGCCTACACCAAAGACCAAAAAAGATCTCCAGAGATTTCTTGGGTTTTCCAACTATTACAGGAAATTTATAAAAAACTTCTCAAAACTTGCAAAACCACTTTCCAGACTTACTAGTTCGTCTGTTGTATTCCATTGGACTCCAGATGCTAACTCAGCTTTCCAAACCTTGAAGAACTGTTTCATTTCTGCTCCTATTTTGAGGTTTCCTGACCCAACCTTGTATTATGTTCTAGAAGTAGACTCCTCCGATTACGCCATAGGAGCAATACTATCACAACAGAAGTCACCGGATTGTCCCATTCACCCAATATCTTATTTTTCCAAAGTCATGTCTTCAGCTGAGAGGAACTATCCGATTGGGGACAAAGAGCTGTTAGCAATAAAACTCTCCCTAGAACATTGGAGACACTTACTAGAGGGTACAAAATACCCCATTAAGATTTTTACTGACCACAAAAACCTGCAATACTTACAAAGTAACAAGACTCTTTCTGCGAGACAAGTCAGATGGAGCTTGTACTTCTCTAGATTCTCTTTCAACATCATTTACAGACCAGCTAATAAAAATGGGAAAGCTGATGCTTTGTCACGATTACCAGTAAAACCAGAAAATGAGTACATCAACACTGATGTAATACCAAAAGAAAGATTTATTGGATTAACGTCATCCCTTATGTCACAAATCAAAGAACACACAATCAAAGACAGAAAAGATGTCACATCCGAGCATTCCACTCTTACAACTAAATCCGGGGTTCTATATCATGGTGATAAAATTTATGTACCCCAAGGCATGAGATCGACTATACTGAAGACTTTACATGACTCACCACTCTCTGGTCATCCAGGCTTCCGAAGAACATCAGAACTTATTAAGAGAACTTTCTGGTGGCCCAAGATGGATAAAACTATACACCAGTATGTTAAAACCTGTTTAATTTGCGCTACTTCCAAATCTGAAAGAAAACCTCCATATGGATTGCTCATGTCTCTTCCAGTTCCTACAAAACCATGGCAACATTTATCCATGGATTTTATTGTGGACTTACCAATATCTAAAAGTCAAACTACAATTTTTGTTGTTGTGGATATTTTCACCAAGATGGCACATTTCCTGCCATACCATAAACTCCCAACCTCATCAGAGACAGCTCAACTCTTTTTGCACCATATAGTCAGATTACATGGAATACCACCAACTCTCACAACTGACAGAGGTTCCCAGTTTACCTCTCGTTTTTGGACCAACCTCTGCAAATTAACACACATGGATCACAGGTTTTCTACATCCTTTCATCCGCAGACAAATGGCCAAGCAGAGAGAATTAACCAGTGGTTGGAACAGTACCTAAGATGTTTTTGTGCTTATCATCAAAACGACTGGATGGATTACCTCTCAATGGCAGAGTTTGCTTATAATAATTCTGTCAACTCCTCTACGAAACTTACTCCCTTCTACGCGAACTATGGGTACCATCCAACTTTTACATTATCTACACAAGAATCCATTGATTCACCTTTAGTGGACGATTTGCATAACTCCCTTGTGGATAACTTTAACTATATACATCAAAATATCAAAGATGCTCAGGATGTCCAAAAGAAGTATTATGATCTTCGTAGAAGGGTACCCCCAGCATATTCCATTGGAGACAAAGTTTGGTTGTCCACAAAGAATCTTAGACTACAGATTCCCAGTAAGAAGATGGCAAGTCTTTACATTGGACCATATTCAATAAAACGAATAGTAAATCAAAATGCAGTTACTTTAGAACTTCCTGATAATTTAAAGATCCATCCCACCATACATGTATCTTTATTAAAGCCTTATGGAGATTTACGTGACACCAGCACTTTACTTCCTCCACCTCCAACTGTTCTGGACCCTAATGAGTATGAGGTTCATTCCATATTGGACTCTCGTATGCGCTCTGGCAAATTACAGTATTTGATACGCTGGAAAAACTTCTCATCAGATGAAGACTCTTGGGAACCTGCTTACAACCTCAAAGCTCCCAGATTGATTTCTGCTTTCCATCGGAGACACCCAGATCGTCCTCATCCGGTAGCTGTGGAACAGCTCCCTTAGGGGGGGGATCATGTCAGGGACACTGTACCTTTAAGCAGTAACGTTCCTTTCTCTCCACCTATTGGTTGCTTTCCTGTTAAAATCCTGCAACTTCCTGGCAATCACTGCTTAGTAATTTTCGTTTGACCTACAAACTCTTGAAGACCTGAGCTAAACTTGAAATACACCTGAGAAGGGATAAATCCACTGTTTAACTATTTTCAAGTCTCACAAGGACAAATTCAATTTCATCGTCTGTGGCTGAATACACCAATCAATCTGCAACTCAATTCATCAAATCCTCAGAAGAGTTATACTAAATTACATCGAAGTGATAAGGATATCACAACTCTCACCACTGCAGTCTCTGCCTTGTAAATCAGTCAGTTTGTTTCGTTACCGTATCGGCATCTGTACTACAGCCATATACTGAAGCTGAACCCTCCCCCAACACAGGCTTCCGCCATTACACGCTGCAGGGAAACTCCGGGGACAGAACCTGAGCAACCGTTTGCAGTGTAAGTCAGCCTCATTCAGCAAGGAACAAATAAGGTAACATTACCATCGCTTATTTAATAAAAACGCATTGCTGAACTGTTTTGATACCAAGTAATTATTAATCCAGAGAAAAGTAATATCCAACTATATATCCTGCATGATTCAAGGTATTCATTTATACAGCCTTTGATATTCATCACATAACTACAAAAGCCTGAACTTCAGTAAAGGAAACTCTGGGATTAATTTATCTGTGCAACTTCATACTTGTTACAGACTTTATATAATAATACTTGCTTGCTTGCAATAATAATTAAACTCACTGCTACAAAGATACCCTTCATATATATAAGGGGATTCTAAAACCTCAGTGACACAAACAACAACCAGGTTTATTATTTCTGTTTTATAAATAAACTCTGTATTACGTACTGTAACCACTAACTCATAGCAAAAGAAGTAATCTGCAGCTGAGCTTCTTAAAGGGATATTAACCTCCTTACACCCAAAACAGAAATAACATTGTAAGATAGCCCTGATTCCTAAAAAAGAGAACCTGAACTATCAAGTGTCTGTGGTGCTAGAAAAGCTAAAAACCCAAAATAATATGGCTTATTAAAATCAATTATATAGCTTCAAAATGTAAAATAAATAATGATATAGCAAATATATAATATAGTACAGGCAGGTTTTATTATATTAAAAAAATATAGATGATTTAATCATCAGTTTAAAAAAAGTACTGCAATAAAACACATTCATTCAAACATTAATGCATATAAAAACAGAAGTTCATTCATATAAAAACATAAATAAGAACAGAGATGCAGTAATCACAGTAGTATCAGTGAATACAAAATGCCAAGGAGGAAAATGGAGCTTCAGGGAATGCGTAGTAAATGAATATCTTGAGATGTCGCTCCTTAAAGCAAATCACTCATATAACATTTAAAGGCACATAAGGTTTTCCACAATTAAACAAACAGGATGGATTTCCTAGGGAAAGACAAGAAGAGAACAACTTGTCACCAGCGGAATACAGTCACAACAAAAAGGCGTCCAATTTTACTTACACCGGAGGGTGTGTGTGTTTAGTCCTCAACGGTTGGTTAGGAGCATCACAAGCCCATACGCTCAGCGGATACTTTCTCCTCTCAGTTTTTCGGCAATCGGCGGTTGTGGAAATACAGGTTAGTGTAGCAGCTGTAGTCCACGCTCTAACTACGGATCGCTAGAGCGGTCAGATTCAGGAGCAACGTGTTTCGGCTGTTCAACAGCCTTTTTCAAGCTCTAACTTGCTAGTGATTGTAAGCTCTTAATATAGGGGTTACCAGGGGCAATTCTTAAAGTGATAGTACTTAGCGTAATTGAGTAATATGTAATTTTCACAAAAAACTATTTCAACTTGTACAGAATTTGATATATATTTGCGGATGAAATAAATATATATTAGAAAAGGATTATAAAATGAACCCCATATGAATAGCTTACAGTGAAAGCGCACAATCTTGTAAATTTAATTGATATCTAATAAATAGAAAATAATATATGAATACAGACATATTTCAGTAGATATATACTCCACATAAAAAAGGGGGGATTATATACTCCATATAAAAAAATGGGATAAGAGATATGGAAAAGATTGGGAAAAAATTATTTTTATTTCATGTGGGCATATAAAATCTAAAACATGTAAACTTAAAATATGTAAACTTATCAATTTAAATGCATATAACACAAGCACAATACATTACAAAAATATTAAAAAATGTTAAAAAAGTTAAAAATATTTAATATATATTTCACCTAAAAAACGTAATAATTGGACTATATAAATTTATATATATATAAATTTATATAGTCCAATTACTACGTTTTTTAGGTGAAATATATATAAAAATGCCTCTGTTTCAAGATACAATTACTGCAGTGATGAAATCTAACAGGCATCTTCATCTGATGCACATGCTTAGAATGTTGCCAGCAATGTGTCATATGACATCATAATCATTCAGAGCAAGTGATGGCTGATAAATGCAGTTGCATTCAACCTTCAGCTACAATGACAGTGATAACGTTTATAAACATATGGTCACTGTAGTTTACTGCACAGATACATTTAAGTTATTAGTCCAGAGATTTTTTCGTACTAATCCACTTAGTGTTAAAGATGGGCAAAAATCAAATTACTAATCTGATTTAGTTCCAAAGTATGCTCAGTACCGATATAACAGCAGAAGTTAGTGGGAGTTGAAGTCACAGATTTAGCCAGAATGGAGTTGTAGTCTGGAGGGCGATAAGTATGTCTAGCAGAATCCTATAGCTAGCAACCAAACCATACAAACACATATATGCATTGTTTACACTAATAAATCTTGTATTTCAATAATTAAAGGGAGGGTGTGGGTAAAAGCCGGATCTTGCCGGATCCATGCCTAATTTAGACAAATACACACAAATTGAATTGTTTTCCATACAAACACATCCAGACACTTCTGGATCCAAAAACATTTTACTGCAAAACATTTGGGTCCTTTCAGAACCAGTACTTTTATACAGAAAAACAGTCGGATCCATGACTAATTTAGACAGATACACACAAATGTATTTGTTTTCTACACAAACACATCCAGACACTTCTGTATCCTAACTGCAAAAACATTTTTACTGCAAAACATTTGGGTCCCTTCAGAACCAGCACTTTTTTACAGAAAAAAAGCCGGATCCTACCGGATCCATGCCTAATTTAGACAAATACACACAAATTTAATTGTTTTCCATACAAACACATCCAGACACTTCTGGATCCAACAACATTTTTTTGCAAAACATTTGGGTCCTTTCAGAACCAGCACTTTTTTTACAGAAAAACAGCCCGATCCTGCCGGATCCATGCCTAATTTAGACAGATATACACACATTTAAGTGTTTTCCATACAAACACATCCAGACACTTTTGGATCCAACAACATTTTACTCAAAAACATTTGGGTCCTTTCAGAACCAGCACTTTTTTACAGAAAAACAGCCGGTTCCTGCCGGATCCATGCCTAATTTAGACAAATACACACAAATGTAATTGTTTTCCACACAAACACATCCAGACACTTCTGTATCCAACAACATTTTACTACAAAACATTTGGGTCCTTTCAGAACCAGCACTATTGTACAGAAAAAAAGCTGTGCCTTCTTTAGACAAATACACACAAATTTAATTGTTTTTCACACAAACACATCCAGACACTTCTGTATACAACAACATTTTATTCCAAAACATTTGGGTCGTTTCAGAACCAGCACTTTTTTTTTACAGAAAAACAGCCGGATCCTACCGGATCCATGCCTAATTTAGAGAGATACACACACGTTTAAGTGTTTTCCACACAAATGCATCCAGACACTTCTGTAGCCAACAACATTTTACTCAAAAACATTTGGGTCCTTTCAGAACCAGCACTTTTTTACAGAAAAAAAGCCGGATCCTACCGGATCCATGCCTAGTTTAGACAAATACACACAAATTTAATTGTTTTCCACACAAACACATCCAGGCACTTCTGGATCCAACAACATTTTACTGCAAAACATTTGGGTCCTTTCAGAACCAACACTTTTTAACAGAAAAACAGCCGGATGCTGCAGGATCCATGCCTAATTTAGACAAATACACACTAATTTAATTATTTTCCACACAAACACATCCAGACACTTCTGGATCCAACAACATTTTACTGCAAAACATTTGGGTCCTTTCAGAACCAACACTTTTTAACAGAAAAACAGCCGGATCCATGCCTAATTTAGACAAATACACACTAATGTAATTATTTTCCACACAAACATATCCAGACAATTCTGGATCCAACAACATTTTACTGCAAAACATTTGGGTCCTTTCAGAACCAGCACTTTTTACAGAAAAACAGACGGATGCTGCCAGATCCATGACTAATTTAGACAGATACACACAAATTTAAGTGTTTTCCATACAAACACATCCAGACACTTGTGCATCCAACAACATTTTACTGCAAAACATTTGGGTCCTTTCAGAACCAGCACTTTTTTACAGAAAAAAAAGCCGTGCCTACTTTAGACAAATACACACAAATTTAATTTTTTTACACACAAACACATCCAGACACTTCAGTATCCAACAACATTTTATTGCAAAACATTTGGGTCCTTTCAGAACCAGCACTTTTTTACAGAAAAACAGCCAGATCCTGCCAGATCAATGCCTAATTTAGACAAATACACACAAATTTAATTGTTTTCCACACAAACACATCCAGACACTTCTGTATACAACAACATTTTATTTCAAAACATTTGGGTCCTTTCAGAACCAGCACTTTTTTTACAGAAAAACAGCCAGATCCTGCCGGATCCATGCCTAATTTAGACAGATACACACACATTTAAGTGTTTTCCACACAAACACATCCAGACACTTCTGGATCCAACAACATTTTACTGCAAAACATTTGGGTCCTTTCAGAACCAGCACTTTTTTACAGAAAAAAAGCCGGATCCTACTGGATCCATGCCTAGTTTAGACAAATACACACAAATTTAATTGTTTTCCACACAAACACATCCAGACACTTCTGTATCTAACAACATTTTACTGCAAAACATTTGGGTCCTTTCAGAACCAGCACTTTTTTACAGAAAAACAGCCGGATCCTGCCGGATCCATGCCTAATTTAGACAAATACACACTAATTTAATTGTTTTCCACACAAACACATCCAGACACTTCTGGATCCAACAACATTTTACTGCAAAACATTTGGATCCTTTTAGAACCAGCACTCTTTACAGAAAAACAGCCGGATCCTACAGGATCCATGCCTAATTTTGACAGATATACACACATTTAAGTGTTTTCCATACAAACACATCCAGACAATTCTGGATCCAGCAACATTTTATTGCAAAACATTTGGGTCCTTTCAGAATCAGCACTTTTTTACAGAAAAACAGCCAGATCCTGCCGGATCCATGCCTAATTTAGACAGATACACACAAATTTAAGTGTTTTCCACACAAACACATCCAGACACTACTGGATCCAACAATATTTTACTCAAACACATCTGGGTCCTTTCAGAACCAACACTTTTTTTTACAGAAAAACAGCCGGTTCCTGCCGGATCCATGCCTAATTTAAACAGATACACACAAATTTAAGTGTTTTCCACACAAACACATCCAGACACTTCTGGATCCAACAACATTTTACTCAAAAACATTTGGGTCCTTTCAGAACCAACACTTTTTTACAGAAAAACAGCCGGATCCATGCGTAATTTAGATATATACAGGTGGCCCTCATTTTACAACGGTTCAATTTACACTGTTTCAGAATAACAACCTTTTTTTCCAGTCATGTGACTGCTATTGAAAAGCATTGAGAAGCAGTGTATTTATTAAAAGAGCCAGTAGGTGGAGCTGTCCGCTTGTGTTGAAGCAAAGCCAAGCAAGCTGAAATGAAATAGTTTAACCATACCTGAGCTATCGAGCAGATTTCAAAGGAACAAGATCTTCCTATAAATCAGTCCAGATTGGAATGCATAGAAAGAACTGTTTGCAGAAAAATGCAAGTGAAGTCTGTGTTGTGATTATTTTATTAGGTTTATAATGCTGTTTAGCAAATGTTTTTGTTCATTTAACTTAGTTTAATTATATATTCTGTGTTGTGTGATTATTTTATATGGTTTATAATGCTGTTTTGCATTTAAAGTCTTCATTTCAAAGCTTTAAAAATAATGTATTAGGTGTTACTTATGCCAATTTTGAGAGGGGCCTGGAACCTATCTCCCTCACTTTCCATTGATTTACATTATAAACTGGGTTTCAATTTACAACGGTTTCGATTTACAACCATTCCTTCTGGAACCTAACCCTGGCGTAAACTGAGGGCTACCTGTACACACAAATTTAATTGTTTTCCACACAAACACATCCAGACACTTCTGGAACCATAAATATTTTACACAAAAACGTTTGGGTCCTTTCAGAACCAACACTTCTTTTCAGAAAAACAGACAGATCCTGCTGGATCCATGTCTGATTTAGACAGATATACACAAATGTGTTTTCCACACAAACACATCCAGACACTTCTGTATCCTTCAATATTTTACACCAAAACATCTGTGTCCTTTTAGAACCAAAACTTTTTTTGCTTCAAAACAGCCGGATCCTGCCAGATTCACGTCTAATTTAGACAGATATTCTCAAATTTAAATATTTTCTATACAAATACTTCCAGACACTTCTGGATCCAATAATAATTTGCACAAAAACATCTGCGTCCTTTCAGAACCAACACTTTTTTTTACAGAAAAACTGCCGTATCCTGCCGGAACCATGCCTAATTTAGGCAGATATACACAAATGTGTTTTCCACACAAATACATCCAGAAACTTGTGGATCCAGCAATATTTTACAAAAAAACAACTGGTCCTTTTAAGAACCAACACTTTTTTACACAAAAACAGCCAGATCCTGCCAGATCCATATCTAATTTAGACAGATATACACAAATGTGTTTTCCACACAAATACCTCCAGATACTTCTGATCCATCAATATCTTCTTATTCCTTTTTGCTGCCTTCTGTCTCTATAACAAACTACATTATTCAATTACTCCTTCTCCCTCTCCACCTACACTGTTCATTAGCCCATCTCTCTTAAACTCACCTTACTTTTGTACTCATGAACTTTACCTGCCTAGCCGTGCACATCCATGTATACCGTCCCACAGACTCAAAAAACAAAACTCTGACAACCTTACTCACATTCCTCTTGCATCAAAAGTCACTTCCCCTTTCACTTGTGCACTTTGGAACTCTCGCTCTGTTTGCAACAAACTCACTTCTATACATGACCTCTTTATCTCCCACTCCCTCAACCTTCTGGCCCTAACAGAAACCTGGCTCTCTCCCCTAGACACAGCATCCACTGCTGCTCTGTCACATGGGGGTCTCCACTTCAGCCACACTCCTAGGTCTGGTAATAGACAAGGAGGTGGTGTAGGTATTTTACTTTCCTCTCGTTGCACCTTTCAACAAATACATCCCATTTCTTCCCTCACATTTTCCTCATTCGAAACCAACATGATTAGCTTATTCTCTCCTCTTTCTATACGTGTTGCAGTCATATACCGTCCTCCTGGCTCCTCAACTCAATTTCTAGATCACTTGGCTGCCTGGCTACCTTATTTCCTTTCCTCAGACACCCCTTCCCTCATTCTTGGTGACTTCAACATCCCTCTTGACAATCCAACTGCCTCCTCTGCAAAACAACTTCTGCAACTCACTTCCTCTTTCGGTTTATCACAATGGACTGATTCTACCACTCACAAACATGGTAACTCCCTTGACCTGATCTTTAGCTATTGATGCACTCTCTCAAACTTCACAAGCTCCCCCTTTCCTCTTTCTGACCACCATCTCCTTACTTGCAACATATCATCCAACAGGTTTTTTTTACAGAAAAACAGCAAAACTGTTGGTTCTAAAAGGACCCAAATGTTTTTGCGTAAAATGTTGTTGGATACAGAAGTGTCTGGATGTGTTTGTATGGAAAACACTTACATTTGTGTGTATTTGTCTAAATTAGGCATGGATCCGGTAGGATCCAGCTGTTTTTCTGTAAAAAAAAGTGTTGGCTCTGAAAGGACCCAAATGTTTTTGTGCAAAATATTGATAGATCCAGAAGTGTCTGAATGTGTTTGTGTGGAAAACACATTTGTGTGTATCTGTCGAAATTAGGCATGGATCCGGCAGGAACCGGCTGTTTTTCTGTAAAAAAGTGATGGTTCTGAAAGGACCCAGATGTTTTGGAGTAAAATGTTGTTGGATCCAGTAGTGTCTGGATGAGTTTGTATGGAAAACACTTAAATTTGTGTATATCTGTCTAAATTAGGCATTGATCCGACAGGATCCGGCTGTTTTTCTGTAAAAAAAAGTGCTGGTTCTAAAAGGATCCAAATGTTTTGCAGTAAAATGTTGTTGGATACAGAAGTGTCTGGATGTGTTTGTAAGGAAAAACACTTAAATGTGTGTGTATCTGTCTATATTTGGCATGGATCCGGTAGGATCCGGCTTTTTTTATGAAAAAAAGTGTTGGTTCTGAAAGGACCCAAATGTTTTTGAGTAAAATGCTGTTGGATGCAGAAGTGTCTGGATGTGTTTGTATGGAAAATACTTACATTTGTGTGTATCTGTCGAAATTAAGTCATGGATCCGGCTGTTTTTCTGTAAAAAAGTGTTGGTTCTGAAAGGACCCAGATGTTTTTGAGTAAAATGTTGTTGGATCCAGTAGTGTCTGGATGTGTTTGTGTGGAAAACACTTAAATGTGTGTGTATCTGTCTAAATTAGGCATGGATCCGGCAGGATCTGGCTGTTTTTCTGTAATAAAGTGTTGGTTCTGAAAGGACCCAAATGTTTTGCAGTAAAATGTTGTTAGATACAGAAGTGTCTGGATGTGTTTGTGTGGAAAAAAAAATTGTGTGTATTTGTCTAAATTAGGCATGGATCCTGCAGGATCCGGCTGTTTTTCTGAAAAAAAGTGTTGGTTCTGAAAGGACCCAAATATTTTTGAGTAAAATGTTGTTGGATACAGAAGTGTCTGGATGTGTTTGTATTAGCCACACCCTTAAAGGGACATTATAGTTAGACAATGTCATTTTTGCAGCATTTTCATTAACCCTGTGGATCTATTTATTATTATGTGGGCGGACAGACTTTCGATGAGAGAATGTATATACCTGTGATCGCGGCTTTATGTGTACACTGGGGCAGCATTACGCTGGCTGTATATATCTTGATCATGCACCCCTGCTCTTGCGCAAACAATCATGTGAAAAAAGAGCTGTGAATCATTCTAGCTCAGGGAGATTTTAAACCTGGGAAAAGCAATGGTTTTAAGAAACTGGTTGCGGCAACTTGATCAGGAGCGCAGAGAACTATACTTTCAAATTGTTTGGTAACAAATACTGTAAAAATATTACCCATCTCATAGTCATTGTATTGCATAACAACCCAACAAACCCAAACAACGACACCAGACTCGTACATAAATTAACTAACATAAACACATTCGCATAACAGTACGCAACATAAAGTAGCTTTGAGAGTGACATCATTCAGCATAGGATTTATGACACGCTAAGCGCGTCACGTGACCATCATTGCGCACTTCTCTTCCGACAATAGAACACGCAGAACAGTTGCGACAACATCAACGTCACTTGCCAGCTGAGCTCTGGTACCGCCTACTGATACGCGACAACTTCCGGTCAACGGAGATATGGAACCCAGCGGGCAGGGTGAGGGAGTTGTGACATGCTATAAACTGGGGGTGTTTGCGTTATATTGGAAGTGTTAGTTGTATATAAGCGAGGTCGGTGTGACTCTCATCTCGTTAATGTCGTGCGTCATTGTCAAAAAAGACAGATGTCAATATCACATAGCATGGGTGTATGTGTAAATGTCACATCGGATGTGAGTCACTGTTACAGTATGGATGTCAGTACCACATGCGAGTTTCTATTTAGGAGCCTTGGTGTATTTACATATCAGTGTCACGTAAAGTCATCCCTGAGTGTTATGTCAGATGTGTCCGTTTTCATATTTGTGTAGTACATGAAATGTGACTTTTTACATATGTCAGCTTTCAGTGTCATATCAGTTGGCATAGGTGTGTCATTCTAGGAGAGTGTTAGTATTGCATGATGCTTACATGGTGTTGTTCCATTGGAATGCCTAACCATAATATTGTGAATATCACTGTCACATAAACACATTGAGGCTGCAGTGGGTGTCACGTAGGTGACATTGTATCATCGATGCCTGTAGCACAATGGTCATTGTCCGTAGCACATATGTGTGTTACCTAGAGGGCGTCATTGTGTGTGTTACTGTCACACTGATTTTAGTCTGTCACCGAGTCTTGTCTGCCACACTCAGGCTTTCCTAGTTGTCTTAGTTATTCTCTCATTGTGTGCTGGATATCATGTCACTAGCAGGTTTATCTGGAGCATCTTGGTTATGTGGCTATGTCTGCCCATGGGTGTGGTGATGAATATAAGCCTTATTTTGAGTGATAGTGCAGTTTTCTTGTTTGAGGTATCAGTGGTCATTGTGTGCAGGTCTTAGCAAATCATGTTAGCTACAACTCGTATAATTTTACTTTTGATTAGTTTTTTTATATTGTATTATCTATATGCAAACATCCTTGTCTAGCTCCTAAGGTGTTTGTGGCATAATTAATTTTCTTGTCTGCATTTATTGCAATGTGGATGTGTGCCCTTGTCACAGTACTGAGTGTCTAGTGAGTCCCTTACCTTGGATGTGTTTTTGTGTTTGAGGTCCGTTACCTTGGAGGATATGTCATTATGTTTGATGTCCAGTTAATGGTTTCATTGTCAGATCAGTTGTTAATGTGCTGTATAGGTGGTAATAATGTCCATTTTACAGGTATGTGTTGTTGCTATGCTACTTTTACATTTCTTCATTTTAGTGTGTGTATTAAACTGATTTTCAGTTTTTCTTGTGATATGTTAATGGTTATCTGTCATATTCCCTCTATTATAACTTGGTGTCACATTGCGTGAGGGTTGCCACATTTGTAACACACTGGGGCTGTCTGTGTCTTTTGCACCAAGGTTATTTTAGTTTGTTTGAGATTATCAACATCTGTGTGTTACAGAAGTGTCAGTTGATGTTTATCAAATTAGGGGTTTGTTGGTTTATCTGTCACTTTTTTATTTGATCACAATTTGGTATCTAATTATATTTTGGGGATGTCTGAGTTTGGTCACTTTTGGATGTTTCAAAATGTATTCAATTATACCAACAGCATTATGTCTGGGTCACATTTGTGGTGTGTTAATGTACCTTGGGCATATTTGAGGTCATATGAGTTCCCTGGGCAATGGAAAGCTATGTATTTTATCTGTGTATTTCTTTGGGAAAATTATATGCATCATTTCCGTATTTGGTTTCCTCACATACTATCAGCCTTCTCTGAGGTTAGGAATATTATATTAATTATTAGCGATTAGGGCTGGGCGATATCTGGGGGAGGGGAATCCTTTTTTTTTTTTTTTTTTTTTTTTAAATTTATTTTTAAAATAAGAAAATTGCGATTTAATAGCTATTTTCTTATAAATTACCATAACACCTTAATTTTTCATTAAAACATTTATTTAACACTACAGAATCTTAATGTACATGTTTCTCATTGACCAATACAGGCTGAGAGCATTAAAATACACACAACAAAACTAGTTTAAATAAAATATAACTCCCCAAAAATATAAAATTTTATATATATATATATATATATATATATATATATATATATATATATATATATATATATATATATATATTCAAATTACCTAAATAAAAGTGCATCTAGATAAATAATTTAATATACTTATGACATCCTATATGTGATGGATCACAAAAGTAAATAAGCAATAACAATATTAAAAATAATGGAACTGTCACAAAAATATAAATGAGTGTTAATTTGAAAGCAACCCAGTTCTATGGTGATTCAAAATAAAAATATATCAAGCCTAAATGAAGATACAAGAGTTTAGCAAATTACTCCAGAAGGAGAAACCACTCTAAGTAGGCCTTGCACCTAACTGGGCAAGTACCAACAGTTATATTGTAGATAGACATGACTCTATCTGATCCCACATTTAACGTTCACGGTCCTCTACCATAGTAATAATCCTTACGCCGCCGCAGCCTGTGGCCTCTTCTAGCCTGAAGTAGGGCTGCTAAACCTTATAGGCAAACGTGCTAGCTGGTGGATAAACTCACTACCAGATGTATATAAAACCGTCCCCGACACCTAATACATGTCGCACTGCCTTGCTTACCCTCTGGCTGCTTCCAAGCTTTTGATCAACTTCTTGATCTTCCATATCTCCATGTTCCTATCTGCAGCACTCGGGTCATCCGCCATCTTATCTCCTCCTGCTCTCTACAGCCGCAATGTGCAGACAAACGTTTAGTCAGGCGATACCAGCTGCAACTTGACTATTAGATGTAGATTCCCTCCGAGCAAGCAGCGGCCTTTACCTGTGCCCTAACGCCGGCTTCTCTATCGCTCCCTTTGTGTCGGATCTCCATGGAGGCGGCTCAGGCTCCCAGCTGTGACGTAGAAACCGGCTTCTCTTCAGTTGCTGCTGGATGTGTTGTGTTGCAATCCAAAGCCTGTTCACATGGGGCGAGTGATGTCACTTCTGGACGGGGCTAAAAAATTGCATACTCTTGCGATTTTTAAATCGCAACGGTTAATTGTGCAGCCCTATTAGTGATACAATTGTAAATAGTGTAATAAGTAACCTGAATGATACATGGTTTGTGGGGGTATAAATACTGGATGAGGGTTGCTTTAAGAACCCATTTAGGAGAAATGGGCCATGCCTTACTAGAGTTTAAAAGTACATACATTGGTGGGGAAAGAAATAAACTTTGAGTTACATATATGGAGGAAAGCTGTTAGTGTGGCAGTAGTACTTTATAGCAGTAGGGTTTCCCATAACTTACTAATTTAAAAATTTCCATGTTTGCTTCATGCATTGGTAGTGAACTTTGTTGTTATGAGAAAAAGGAACTTTCACAGAACATTTTTTTAAAATTTAGTTTATTGATTTTTATTTCCTATCACCGCTTCCCTGCTTCTCTTCATTTGTGTGCACTTTTCTTACACTTCCGTACTCTGCCACCCTTAAATCCTCTTCTTTGCACCCCCTTGTGCTCTTTGTGCACTCTTTCCATTCTTTTTGGTTACACTCTTCCCTCTGTATCCACCTATCAATGTTCCAACCTCTTACCCTCCATCAACCCTCATTTACCTCTCCCTACTGCAAACTTTTCTCTTTTTTCCCTTCTCCCAGTCTCCCACTAGTTATTCCTCTGAGATTTAATTTTGTCTTGTTTTAACGTTTCCTTTACACACGTGAACGCATCTCTTGCTCATTTCAGTGCTTCATAATACCCTTGTACACCCTAACCAGGTCCCTAATCGCTTGCTTCCTCCCCTCTGACTCTCCTCACCCTCCTATTTGACAGATATCAACCTTAACTCTCCCAACAAAGGTTTGATGACCGATACAATGACAGACGTCCCAGTGGGTGTGCGAGTACCGGCTGATGCTGCTGGAGCAGAACTCCCTGAGGGTTTAACAGAGGCTGAGGCAGAAGAATTGCGGCTTGAGCTTATCAAGGTAATGGTTTTCTTTCATATGTGTAGATTTTGAACCAAGAGTGAACAGCAGTTAAAGGGATATGAAACACCATTTTTTTCTTTCAGGATTCAGATACATGCAATTTTAAGCAACTTTATTTTTACCTTGTGTGCTAAAAAAAAAAATTCTCAGAGGAAATGTGTCCCTGTGTTTTTATCTTAGAATGCCAAAGCCCCATCATAAATATCTGTAAGGCTCCTAGAGAAACTTTATTGCTTAAGATCAGTTTATTGCCCCAACTTAACACAGAGTGATTTCTTTTTTTTTTAATTCAGAGATGTTCATGATAAAAATCATTCCCCTTTACCCAGAGAGAGAGCTGAGGTCAGTTAAAGGGACATTAAACACTAAATACATGCTAGATAGAATGATGCATTCAAAGAAAAGATTAGTCCATGACTAACATGTAGATGTATTTTTTAAAGTTTCATTAGTTGTTTAAAAAGTGACAAAATAAGTGTAAAGTTTTAGTGTCTATAAAACACTGGGAGCTCCCATGTTGTAACTTGTGTTACCTTCTCTGCTGTGGCCAATTAGGGACAGTTATAAATAGGTCACTAGAATGTGCAGCCAATGGTTGTGCTGGATTTAACAGTGTTCTACACTTCCATTTCTAACAGTAACTGAAAAGCTCACAATTTCAGGATGGAATTACAGGCAAAGAGTACAAAATAAATAATGAAAGTATATTGCAGAGTTGTTTTATATATACAATTTATCATTTTATATTACCATCTCAAAGTGTTTAATGTCCCTTTAAGGGTTATTGTTGGATCAAATTAGAATAAGATTTTATGAATATTAGGTCTTTCAGACATCTCTTCTGCTGGACATGTCATTTTTGGTATCAAAATAATTCTCATGACATCAGAGGAATTGACTATCTGTGTATATGAACTAGATATACAATGCATAAGTTATAAGGTGTGCTATAATTTCAGCCAAGGATTCAGAGCTTTATGACATGTCATAAAAGAGAGGGGTGGTATTTCCCTGGCCCCTCTGGAAGGAGGTTTGGTTCAGAAATCTGATATCATAGAAAATTTTATATAACTTTGATTCTAACAATATAAGTTTGTCATTCTACATGGGGCCCCCGCGTAACAGTGTGAGAGACTATCTTTTCTTGCCAATTTCCCTGGTGCAGACATATATGCTAGCACAATATTAGGTTCTGTATTTCTCGTTTTTATTTTAAAAACGGTTTGCTACTGTGAATTGTTTAAAGGGACAGTGTACACCAATTTTAATCTAAATGCATGTAATAGACCCTACTATATAGAAGAATATGCACAGATGCTGATCTAAATTTCCAGTATAAAACCTTTTAAAAACTTACTTAGAAGCTCCCAGTTTAGCACTTTTGATGAGGCTGGCTGGGACACCCAGTGAAGTGGCTGGGAAGACAGACACAGAGCAGAGTTTGTAGTTTGTGTACAGCTAAAATAGCTGTAATGGATTTTCTTGTTTTCTTTACTACCCAAAATGCAAAGGTAATCAATGATTCAGGAAGCATCATTAAATAGCTGTAACAAATTTGGCAGTAGCTCTGATCTCACCTTTTTTTTTTTTTTTTTTTGCAGCTGGAGGATGAGATTCTCACTTTACGGCAAGTCCTTGCTGCCAAGGAGAGGCGTGCCACTGAGCTGAAGAGGAATTTGGGACAGACCCCTCTTAATCAGCTGAAGTTAAACCTCTCCAGGAGTCTGCAGGAGGTCCAGATGTCCACAGCGTGAGTGTTTACACTCTAATTTTTTTTTTAATTTATTTTTTTTGTAAGAGGATAGAATGTGAAGTAAGTTAGTGGAAAGTTACTGTTCTGTGCCTCCCCCTAAATAAGGATAGCGGACATAAACATCTGTATTTAGTTGAGGCAGTAGCGGAATTACAGCCCTCTGCATTCTCATTTTGTAAATAGTGTGGGGTTAAAATGGGGAGAGAGTAAGCGCTAAAAAGCTTAAAAGGCTAGTAAAAGGTACATTTTAATACATATAAAAATTTACAAATGGCAATCAGACGCATGGATCCATGTCTGACTTAACAAAAAAAAAAATATATATATATATATAATAAACAAATCTAAAAATATCCAATGGAGTATAGCATGTGACGCTGACTTAGTGAGCCAGTGATGAGGAGTTAGAAGGACATGTACATTCAATAATATAAACAACCTAAGTGAGTGATTGAGTGCACACAATAGCTTTCAACAAAGAAAAATAGCATTCACAAAAAAGAAAAATAGCATTCACAAAAAATAGTGTTCACAAAAATTGGCGTACATAAAAAATGTTCAAATGTTCAACCGGTTATATGTAAGTGAATCCAGTAGTGTTTCCTCCAAAGTGACGTGTAGAAATATAACGTGAAGTCAATAATAGTAGAATGTAAACGTTGAGTGGGTCAAATTATTGTGGTTCAGCTGCTAAATTAAAAAATTGTAAATCCGTGAGGTGTATAAAAATAACTTGTGGAAAACTTGAATTCAAATGATAAACAAAGGTCAAAAATCAAAAGACAAAAATAGAAAATCAGTGATAATATTAAAAAGCACTAAAGATCTAGTGAAAACAAATCCTTAATTCAGACGTTAAAAATCCTTGGTAAGATCCATAACAAACAAATACATCGATAAAATACCTAAAAGGGAACAAAAGAGAAACAAATAGTGCAACACTGTATATGATATATAATATAGGTAATTAAAACCAAGCTCACCAGTATGCCAACGCGTTTCGGCCTAGACTAGGCCTTTCTCAAGACTATACTGTATCAGAAAATCTGGGAGCTTTAAGTAGGGTCAGTGTTGAAATGATTGGTGCTGTTTTGGCGCCATTTTTTCTGATACAGTATAGTCTTGAGAAAGGCCTAGTCTAGGCCGAAACGCGTTGGCATACTGGTGAGCTTGGTTTTAATTACCTATATTCTATATCATATACAGTGTTGCACTATTTGTTTCTCTTTTGTTCCCTTTTAGGTATTTTATCGATGTATTTGTTTGTTATGGATCTTACAAAGGATTTTTAACGTCTGAATTAAGGATTTGTTTTCACTAGATCTTTAGTGCTTTTTAATATTATCACTGATTTTCTATTTTTGTCTTTTGATTTTTGACCTTTGTTTATCATTTGAATTCAAGTTTTCCACGTGGATTTTTTCACAAGTTATTTTTATTTTTATACACCTCACGGATTTACAATTTTTTAATTTAGCAGCTGAACCACAATAATTTGACCCACTCAACGTTTACATTCTTCTATTATTGACTTCACGTTATATTTCTACACGTCACTTTGGAGGAAACACTACTGGATTCACTTACATATAACCGGTTGAACCTTTGAACATTTTTTATGTACGCCAATTTTTGTGAACACTATTTTTTGTGAATGCTATTTTTCTTTTTTGTGAATGCTATTTTTCTTTGTTGAAAGCTATTGTGTGCACTCAATCACTCACTTAGGTTGTTTATATTATTGAATGTACATGTCCTTCTAACTCCTCATCACTGGCTCACTAAGTCAGTGTTACATGCTATACTCCATTGGATATTTTTAGATATTTTTAGATTTGTTTATTATATATATATATATATTTTTTTGTTAAGTCAGACATGGATCCATGCGTCTGATTGCCATTTGTAAATTTTTATATGTATTAAAATGTACCTTTTACTAGCCTTTTAAGCTTTTTAGCGCTTACTCTCTCCCCATTTTAACTTTTGTATTGTTAGCCTACTAGGAGGCTATATAGTTAGTAAGCTTAAGGCCCTGGGTGTAGCGCTCGGTCCACTTCTCGTGTTCAAATAGTGTGGGGTTGCAGCTCCCCCTATGTTATAGGAGAAAAATACAAGAGCAGGAGGTGTGAATAGATTTTAGGCAGTAATTCTGCCAAGCATTCCTCTGTTGATCAGTATTGAGTGCTTTTTCGCATTTCAGCAGTCACAACATTGAGCATTGAGTTTTGATTCAAGGACTCTGTTTTATATAATGAATGCATGATAGTTGTCTGTCGGTTCACCAACTATTGTTGGGAAGTCCGTTTTTACTATGTTTGTTATCTTTTAGGGTATTTTTGCCTGGATTTTTACCATGTTTGTTATATTGCCATTTAAATGCATTTAACTATTAGTCGACAAGGAGTTCTTTGATTTGATTGAAATTGATCACCTTTATTTGCCTTTGTTCCCCATATCTTGTTAGGTGACATCTGAATAGTATCTTGTAACTTTTGCAGTCTGTAATCGCATCTTTAAATGTAATTATTGTAGATAATGAGGATGATAACCATATTCTGTGATAACATAAATAAGTCTTAGCTTTCGCTAACCAGATTTAGTTTCATAGTAGCAAATGTTGTGGGGGGGGGCGCAGTTTATATGTTACAATGCTCTGATTCCCTATATTGTACAATAGAGTTTGAGGAACCTTAGTAATGTGTTCTCTTAGACTGTAGAATGAAGGAAGCAAAGGGGATGGATTTTATGAGGGTTAACATTGCCCTGATCACATATATTATAACAGAGGCGGAGAAAAGAAAGCTGGAATTCTGTGATCTCCTTGGTTATAGGATGTGTAAGCATTACAGTGCTTCTGAGGTACAGTACACCCCCTTACCAAATGATAAAACAGAAGAAAGCAAGGGGACTTAAATACTGTTAATTCCTCTAAAACTAGAATGCAGTAAACCTTTATTTGTTTTATTCCAGTTATGTTAAAACTTCAGAGAAGCTTGGAGAGTGGAACGACAAAGTGACCCAGTCAGATGTGTGAGTCTTTGCCTTCCTGTTCCAACTAATCAGGGAGCGTGTGACCTGTGTGCCACAGAAGCTTGATGTGAGCTTTGTGTATGCCAGAAATATTATTATGTGAGCTCTGCTTACATGTGAGATGAGTGACACCTGTGTGGTGTCACTGTTATTTTTTGTGTGTGAGATGTGATTTTTTTATTTTTAATACCTCTAAAGCAAGAGAAAGCTAAATAACTCGTTTTTTATTGCCCAAACGATGTCTGGAGGGTTATGTGACTTATCCTTTGAAAGAAGAATTGCAAGTTTCTGTTGTGTGTGTGTGTGTGTTTTTGTGTGTGTTTTTTTAGGGAGCATTAAACTGTTTGTTTGTGTATTTTAATTAGAGAACATAGCCTGATTTCCAAAACACTCTGTTTTATTTCTCTAACCTTGATACTGTGTGTGTGTGTGTGTATTCATTATTTTTATTGAGCATGTGAAATCTAGAAAACCAAGTTCTCTCTCATTTTGAAATAGGAGACTCTCCTCTTTGAAATGTGGTGTCTTATGGATCTATGGATTTTTTTTTGTGTGTGAAAGAGAAAGGTGAAACCTTCTGCACCTTTTATTCCTTTAAAGGGAGATCAAACACTTATTTTCTTTCATTTTTCACATACAATTTTAAACACCTTTTGCAATTTACTTCAGGAGAGTGCACGTGTCTGCAGCATTATATGGCAGCAGTTTTGCAAGAATGTTATACATTAGAAGAAGCACTAGATGGCAGCACGTTTCCTGCTATGTACTGCTGCAGATGTGAACTTTACCTATCTGGATATCTCTTCAACGAAGCAAATGTGATATAAGAAGTAAATAGAAATATCTCTCTCCTTTTTTTTTTTTAAATTTTGTATCATCTATCTGAATCATGAGAGAAAAACCTTTAATTTACCCATCCACTTTATATTGTCAGGCCATCTTGTAGTTGCAGCATGTGTGTAGGTTCTAAGTATATTGAGTTATACAAGCAGTATGTAATACATTGATATCCTCTGGTTTTTCATCCTACCCAAAATAAATCTTGAACTTCCTTGTCTCACTGCTGCAATTACAATCCATGTGACAAGCTACCCCAACCTTCTGTCTATGCACCATCAACCTGTGGACTGTAAGCTCTCCGGAGCAGGACCTTTCTCCTTCTGTACTAGATTTGATTAGTCTTATGTTTTTGTATCTTATCACAAATGTTTGTCAAACTCCCCTATCTCTGTACCTAGTGCTACAGAATTTTGTGGCTCTATACATATAAATTATGATAATGTCCACAGAGTTGTGCTCCCCTATAAATGAAGGGTTCCATAGGTGTATTTTTAAGAGAGAGAAGCACTGCTGCAGAGCTCCTCTACACTTAATTAAACCAGAATCCATTGAGTTAGGAAATTTATTTTTAAACGGACCACATGACATCCATTTTGTTTCTTTATTTTCAAATGAGGAGTCTGATCCATTTTTAGATTTCATTTGGGCTGTGTTATGCGTTCCTTTACTGACTATTCTCAGGAATCAAAGTTTAGAAGTGTAAATGCTGGCAGGGTTGAGGCATTTGCCTACTCTTATGATTGCACCCATACTAATTACATCTTAATATGTGTACTTATATGTACACACCACATTGTCATTTCTTTTTTGTGTTATTTTATACATTCCATATGCTTTCTGCTGTCTATATCTCACAGATACAAGAAGACACAAGAGACACTTTCCCAGGCCGGCCAAAAAACCTCTGCGGCTCTGTCCAATGTTGGCACTGCTATTTCTCGGAAGCTTGGTGACATGAGGTAAGACGGCTTTCACACCTGGGATTTTACTTGTTACAATTTTTTTCTCTACAGTGTTTGGATCGACATCTGACTAGTGTTCCTGAAACATCACTGATACCATGGGGAGGAAGAGTTAATTTACCCATGTCACTAAATTATTTTCTCTTGTCTAGTCCTGTGCGTACCCTCGCCAAACACTCTGTAACTTTTATATCCCTATGCGCTATAAAACATTTACCAAATGAGCTTAGCTTTACCCACAGTCTGATATGCAAGATCATACATCCACACTCAAAGTTTAAATAGCTGCTGTCTCATTCTTTTTCTTTCTGTCATCTGGACAGGGTGTTAAATGGGCTCTCTCGTTATTTATGAATTATTTTTTGCTTGGTCTTGTAGAGATTACCTACATCAGTTTTCCATTGCCCTGTTAGAAAATGAATCAGTACTTTTTTTCTAATTTAAACTATATCTTATATGTTTGACATTCCTGTTTTACGGTAGTATTGTTTCATGTATGAAGTCATATAGGCAACGTAGATGCCAAAGAAGAGGCGACAAATCTCAATATAGTGAGTCTCGTTTGGGTGTTACATTTCCATGGCACTTTGCTGGGGAAATTTACTAATGAAATTGTGAACTAATAGGGAGGGTGATGCTTCCCTTTTGTATTAGGAAGCACAGAGAACGTTTTCTTTGCTTTTGTTTCTTAAACTGTTTTACTGATATGTTGTAAGGTATATATGAGTGTTCACTGAAGCATCATATTATTGTTATTATTATTCTTTATTTATAAAGCGCCAACAGATTCTGCAGCGCTATCTATGGGTAACAAAGATAAAAGGACAGTACAACATGAGACACCAGACAAAATTTAACAAATACAAGGGGAATTGGGAGCCCTGTTCCCGTGGGAACTTACAATCTAAAAGGATAGGAGGGTGAGAAACAGGAGGTGGGGACTGCAAAGGTGGGAATGATGTTAGTGTGGAGTTAGATGAGGGCAACTATTAGGCAAGTGGAATTAATTAGTTACTGATTTGGTGATAGGCTTCCCTGAACAAGAAGGTCTTTAGGGAGTGTTTAAAGGAGGAGCGTTTGGGAGAAAGTCTGACAGCTCGAGGAAGTGCGTTTCAGAGGGTTGGTGCTGCATGAGAGAAGTCCTGTAGTCTAGCATAGGAGGAGGTGATGGTAGAAGATGCAAGGAGTAGATCGTTGTTGGATCTTAGAGGACAGGCTGGAGTATATTTGTTGATGAGGACAGGTAGGGGGGGCTGCATTGGTAAGGGCTTTGTAGGTCAGAGTGTGAATTTTGAATTTAATTCTGCTGTGAATGGGGAGACAGTGAAGGGACTCACAGAGGGGTACAGTGGATACAGAGCGTCAGGAGAGGTGGATTAGCCTAGCAGAGGCATTTAGGATGGATTGAAGGGGGGGAGAGGCGGGAGGTAGACCAGTTAGTAGGTTGTTACAGTAGTCAAGCCGGAAAATTACTAGGGAATGGATTAGCTGTTTAGTAGTTTCAGTACTCAGAAAAGGATGAATTTTGGAGATATTGCGCAGGTGGTTGCGACAGGATGAAGAGAGCAATTGGATGTGGGGTATGAAAGTCAGATTGGAGTCAAGTGTAACTCCTCGGCAGTGGACTTGGGGTGATGGGAGATAGTGGTGTCACCAACAGTGATAGCAAAGTTAGAAACTGGAGTAGAATTAGATGGGGGGGGGGATTAGAAGAAGCTCAGTCTTGGACATGTGGATTTTTAGGTGGTGAGAGGCCATCCAGGAAGAAATGCCAGATAAGCAGTCGCTGATGTGGGAAAGGACATAAGGAGAGAGTGCAGGGGTGGGTAGGTAGCTCTAAGTATCATCAGCATAGAGGTGATAGTTGAAGCCATAGATACTGATAAGTTTACCCAGTGAGAAAGTATAAATAGAGAAGAGTAGAGGGCCTAGAACAGAGCCTTGAGGCACTCCAACAGACAGAGGCAATGGCGAGGAGGAGTTGCCAGCAAATGAGACAGAAAAGGACCTATTAGAGAGATAAGAGTGGATCCAGCAGAGGGCAATGTCACAGAGACCAAGGGAGCTAAGAGTCCATAGGAGGAGGGGATGGTCAACAGCGTCAAAGGCAGCAGACAGGTCAAGTAAGATAAGTATAGAATGCCATGTTTTTTGCCTTCCATAGTTACCCAAGATTGATGTTAATATTCCTCTTAAAATTGAAAACTTTTAGAACAAGATGAACTGTAAAAGCCCTGGCAAGTCAAGAGGAGTTGCTTCCTTTTTTTTTTTTTTTTTTTTTTTTTTTTATTTATTTATTTAATCTGCCCTCCCTTTATTTTCATTCCGTTCTTAAAGAGACAGTAAAAACATGTTTTTGCAGTGTAGCAAACGTTTTAATATGAATAATAAAAGTATCAATTAGCTTCTATTTTTTCTCTCCAATATTTATTACAAAATTAAAATGAATGTTTTTTTTTTTTTTTTATTGAGGTTTTTAATAAGTACAACAATAACAAGCATACAACATAAATGATGCATGGTTAATCATGTATTATTGCATTGTACATCAATGCCGAAACGCGTCCTGCATCCCTCCTTTGTTGTCATTTGCTACACTTCTTTTATGTGCATCCAAGATTTGGGAATAAAGCTGTCTTTTTTTGATTACCGGTGCTCCTGTACTTTGTTTGTTTTGCATTGTTACATTGTTCACAGATATGGCTTTTCCAACTTTATGTCACAATAAATCTAATGTTCTAGATAATGTAAAATGCAATGCAAACATTAACTAAACAGCAATGAAACTTCTTTTTTTATTATTATACAAGTTCCTTCAAAGTTTTCTAGAGCCACTCGTAGACCCTAACGAATGAATTTGACTCTGGGGAGGAAAGCTAGTGATACAAAAGATCACTTTTGGACCTTTGAAATATTAGTATGGTTTAATTAGTAACCCAAAATAGCCATTATTGTAGGGAGCTGACTAATATTGAGACCAGTATGAAGATATGGTGTGCATAATGCATATTTACAGTTAGCTATGCTATGTGGAATTAGCAGTTGATGATTTGGTAGACCTGCTTAGTGTCATAAATTTAAAAGATAAAATATATACATATCTGGCATTACTTAAAGGAATGGGTCTCTATTTCCAACTTATGATCCCTAGTGTAGCTGTTAGTGACCATGAACTTACTGAGATAGGCATTATACTAATTTAAAATCATCAGAGGTGCTCATATGTTCCTCACCACACATTCATAAAATAGATAGAGCCAGACCTGCTGCTTCGGCCGCTAACAGCATGGACAGGCTTTGTGTGCATACTGGACAGTGAGGAGTTTTGCCCACTAATATTACGTTTACCTGCAGTAGGTTAGAAGCGCAGTATAAAGATTTATGTTGCTGTTACTGATATATTGGTCTAGGAAGTTGTAAGGGCGTATGAAATATGGAGATACCCACAGATAGAAAACATAAAGTAAAACCATCTGTTGCAGTACTTAAGAGATATATATTACAATTCTATTATGTTAAAATAGGTGTTGGTGGTAAGAAGCCAAATGTATAAACTCTAATATGAGGTAGGGGGAATTTAAGATACAAGGCTATGAACTTTCCATTGCATCGCTAAAACCTAATAGGAGGTGTTTAAACTTATAGCTATAGTTTATAAAACTTGTGTTAAAGAGGTTGATTAGCATACATAATCCGATTTAATGACTCATTATCTATTGATTATGAAAAATCTGTGCTATATAAATCTGTTAGTATTTGAATACATGTCTTAAAAGTACTAAAGATAGAATATGACATTTCAATCTCGGATTATGAGTATAACACAGGCTGCAAATAAGCTAGCGTGCTCAACATTAAACTATAAACTGTTACCCATACCCACCACCTTGAGTTTGCTAAGTGGATCTCCAAATTTAGACTTTATTCTGTCAACGGTTAGCCTCCAGTTCTTTACGCGAGGACCGCTTTAGGATAATGTCCCCCGGGTCCCATAGTGACCTCCGTTGATCAAGCCGTCAAAAAATTAGTGTTTAATGATTAACAAGTCCTATGTGATATTCATTATATAGATCCTATCACGGACGGCTACCTGGGTGATTTTGCCGTAAACATGCAGGGGTCCTTGCGCATGAGCAGTGCGTTAAACACTTAAGTCAGTTATACTGGAACATGTGTGTTTAACATTGGCGTCAATACCATTGTCTATGTATACATATATACTATATGCTGCTTTTAGCAATAAAAACTGTGTAATGGTAGTTAGGGTGATGAATGTGGGATGATGAGCAGAACAATCTTATCTATCATGGAATTGTTTTTTTTGTTTTGTTTTTTTATATTGTATTCCATATCTTTAAAGGGACATTGTACACTAAATTTTTCTTTGCATAAATGTTTTGTAGGTGATCCATTTACATATCCCATCTAGGGGTGTTTTTTGTAAAAATGTATAGTTTTGATTATTTTTAAATAACATTGTGCTGATTTTTAGACTCAACCAAGCCCCAAAGTTTTAGATGGATACTGATGTCTACAGACTCCTGGTTGTGTAATGGGTCTTTTCATATGAGGGGAATGGGGGAGTGGAGGAGTGTCGGCCTGTTACTGTTTTTCCAGCCCTTTTCACTGGGTGCCCCAGCCTAACCTCGTGAACAGTACTAAACTGGAAGCTTTTCAAAGGTTTTATACTGGATTTTTATATCGGTATCTGTGCATATTCTTCTTTATAGTAGTGTCTATTACATACATGCAGTTAAATTAAAATTGGTGTATACTGTCCCTTTTAATATAGGTGCCCTCTTTTTGAGCTTGCTGGTGCTGTTTGTTGTACATTTTGTGATTCCAGCTATAGTTCTGGGTTCCGGCACAGAGGTATCTTACTGATGAGATTGACAGAAGGAGGATTGTACAGCGTAGCCTTACAATTGGATCGATGAGAGAAGAGGAGGGTTTTAGAGCCTGTCATGGTTGCTCACTCTCCTGTGGTCCTAGCGTCTGTTGTGGGGATGGATCAGCAGTTATTTACAGTCTGATCTTGCCACTACTTACAATCAAATGGAACTTTATATGGAAGTAGATGTGTTACTTTACTTATGCTGGTGATATAAGTATTATTCAGTAGTTGTACGAATTAGAGGATACTTTAAAGTGCTATACATTTTGTGTTTAGGCTATCTATACTGTCAGGTTGCAGGGAAATGGCTCTGCTTGCCCCCCAATTAACTGCAAATGCTTTGATTTGAGGTGTGAGGTCACATTGTGCTTCTTTTGGAATGCAGTTTGTGATGGGGAAAATGTCCTATCCAGGCTTGGATAAACAACGTATATGCTGCCTGCAGTGAAACACTGAGCACTAAGGTAGTTACAGTGCACTCATTGTGGGATTGCACCTTTATTTTACTAGCCCGATTGTGTCCGGGAGCGAGCATGCATAAAAATAAATATGCAAAGGCTCATTATCATGAATGCTTTTATTAGAGTAGTACACTGAAAGATTCACCCCTTTTTTTAGGAAGCTGTCTTGATCAAATGTCACAACAAGATTTCTTGCAAGCTTGTGATTATTATATATGTTAAGTAAAATGTTTGTTTGTTTTTAAATAAATTGAATGAGATGATGTATATTTATATAAAACTTATCTAATTTAACAATTCGCTGTGAGTGAAAATTCAGTTTACTGTTCCTTTAAATATTGATTACTGATTTCTTATTTATGTCATATTATTTAGTGTATGTCCACTCCATTGATGTAGTTCTGGCTATTTTATTAGGCACCCTTTTGTTTCTCCACTGGTCCAGATAATGTATGTAGGAATTAAGTTTTTAATTTGCAACAGATTTGATTTTAACCACTCTTACTGCAACTTTGATTGTTTTGGAACCAATTCCATAGTTGTCGGAAATGGAAATCAGATGTCACATAGGATAGGAAGTTTTTCTTCCTTTTTATTTTTTGCTTGTTTGATTTCTGGAAAAGTACAACTTCTTCATGCACTAAAAGTTGTAATCAATCTAAAGATAGAAAGTACTTGGATTGTATCTCTGGAAAATGTAAGGAGCGATGATTCTTGCTGGGATATTGACATGGTGATTTATGTAAGATGGAGCAACCGGACTTTGTTGGATGCGTTATGGCAGAAAATGAAAATGGATCAATTTTAGACTTTAAAGGGAAAGGAAAACCCAACATTTTCTTTCATGATTTGGCTAGAGCATACAATTTGAAACAATTTTCCAATTTTACTTCTATTATAAAATTTACTTAATTTTCTTGTTATCCTTTGTTGATGAACAGGATTGCACTACTGTCAGCTAGCTGAACACAGCTTGTTAGCCAATCACAAGAGACAAATGTGTGCAAAGAAAGGAATACCAAGCACATTTTAAAATAGAAGTGAATTTAAGTGTCTTAAAATGACATGCTCTATCTGAATCATGCAAGTTTATTTTTGACTTTCCTATCCCTTTATGTAGGCAGCCTGTTTACAGCCCTCCTTTATGTGCTCTTTGGTTGTTAAGTCCTTTAGCAGAAACATTTTAGTGAAGATTGCCCTGTAGTAAACAATGTTTTGTGTGTGTGAGTTTAGTTCCAGTTATTTCATACCTATCTGAGTGGTTTTGATACCGGTCTGATGTACCTCTTTTGATAATTTGTCATGTGTAACAAGTAAAGGAGGAAATACATATCCTTTTATTTTCTTCTACCACAAATGTTACTTTTTTATGTGATTGTTTGTTTTTGCTGTTACAAACTAACGGCTATATTACGAGTCTTGTGTTAGCCTTAAAAAGCAACGTTGAGAGGTCCCAACGCTGCTTTTTACGCCCGCTGGTATTACGAGTCTGGCAGGTACAGGTGTACCGCTCACTTTCACGTTTTTTTTTTTTTTTCTGCGACTCGAGCATACCGCAAATCCCCTTACGTCAATTGCGTATCCTATCTTTTCAATGGGATTTGCCTAACGCCGGTATTACGAGTCTTGGAAGAAGTGAGCGGTAGACCCTCTCCTGTCAAGACTCGTACCGCATTTAAAAGTCAGTAGTTAAGAGTTTTATGGGCTAACGCCGTAACATAAAACTCTTAACTAAAGTGCTACAAAGTACACGAACACCCATAAACTACCTAATAACCCCTAAACCGAGGCCCCCCCACATCGCAAACACTATAATAACATTTTTAACACCTAATCTGCCGAACCGGAGATCGCCGCCACTATAATAAATGTATTAACCCCTAAACCACCGTACTGCCGTCTCGCAAACACTAGTTAAATTTTATTAACCCCTAATCTGCTGTCCCTAACATCGCTGACACCTACCTACATTTATTAACCCCTAATCTGCCGCCCACAACGTCGCCGCCACTATATTAAAGTTATTAACCCCTAAACCTAAGTCTAACCCTAAATCTTACCCCCCCTAACTTAAATATAATTTAAAATAAATCTAACTAAAATTACTATTATTAAATAAATTATTCCTATTTAAAACTAAATACTTAGCTATAAAATAAACCCTAAGCTAGCTACAATATAACTAATAGTTACATTGTAGCTATCTCAGGGTTTATTTTTATTTTACAGGCAAGTTTGTATTTATTTTAACTAGGTACAATAGTTATTAATTAGTTATTAACTATTTAATTACTACCTAGTTAAAATAAAGACAAATTTACCTGTAAAATAAACCCTAACCTAAGTTACAATTACACCTAACACTACACTATCATTAAATTAATTACCTAAACTAACTACAATTAAATACAATTAAATTAAATAAACTAAAGTACGAAAAAAAACTCCACTAAATTACTAAAAATAATAAAATAATTACAAATTTTTTAAACTAATTACACCTAATCTAATCCCCCTAATAAAATAAAAAAGCCCCCCAAAATAATAAAAATCCCCAAAGTATTTGCCTCTTTACCTGTGTAAAAAAAAAAAAAAAATACAATACCCCCCCCAACATTACAACCCACCCAATCCCCCCTTAATAAAACCTAACACTAACCCCCTGAAGATCACCCTACCTTGAGACGTCTTCACCCAACCGGGCAGAAGTGGTCCTCCAGAGGGGCAGAAGTCTTCATCCGATCCGGGCAGAAGAGGACCTCCAGACGGGCAGAAGTGTTCATCCAGGCGGCATCTTCTATCTTCATCCATCCATCCATCCGGAGCGGGTCCATCTTCAAGCCAGCCGACGAGGAGCATCATCTTCCAAGACATCCAAATGAAGAATGAAGGTTCCTTTAAATGACGTCATCCAAGATGGCGTCCCTTGAATTCCGATTGGCTGATAGGATTCTATCAGCCAATCGGAATTAAGGTAGGAAAAATCTTATTGGCTGATGCAATCAACCAATAGGATTGAGCTTGCATTCTATTAGCTGATTAGCTCAATCCTATTGGGTGATTGCATCAGCCAATAGGATTTTTCCTACCTTAATTCAGATTGGCTGGTAGAATCCTATCAGCCAATCGGAATTCAAGGGACGCCATCTTGGGTGACGTCATTTAAAGGAATCTTCATTCTTCATTTGGATGTTGTTGGAAGAGGATGCTCCGCGTCGGCTGGCTTGAAGATGGACCCGCTCCGGATGGATGAAGATAGAAGATGCCGCCTGGATGAAGACTTCTGCTCCTCTGGAGGACCACTTCTGCCCAGTTGGGTGAAGACGTCTCAAGGTAGGGTGATCTTCAGGGGGTTAGTGTTAGGTTTTATTAAGGGGGGATTGGGTGGGTTTAAGAGTAGGGTTGGGTGGTGGGTTTTAATGTTGGGGGGTATTGTATTTTTTTTTTCTACAGGTAAAAGAGCTGATTGCTTTGGGGCAATGCCCCGCAAAAGGCCTTTTAAGGGCTATTTGTAATTTAGTATAGGGCAGGGATTTTTATTATTTTGGGGGGCTTTTTTATTTTATTAGGGGGATTAGATTAGGTGTAATTAGTTTAAAAAAATTGTAATTATTTTATTATTTTTTGTAATTTAGTGTTTGTTTTTCGTACTTTAGTTTATTTAATTTAATTGTAGTTAGTTTAGGTAATTCATTTAATGATAGTGTAGTGTTAGGTGTAATTGTAACTTAGGTTAGGGTTTATTTTACAGGTAAATTTGTCTTTATTTTAACTAGGTAGTAATTAAATAGTTAATAACTATTTAATAACTATTGTACCTAGTTAAAATAAATACAAATGTGCCTGTAAAATAAACCCTGAGATAGCTACAATATGATTATTATTATGATATGATTAATTTATTTAATTGTATTAATTTTATTTAGATTTATTTTAAATTATATTTAAGTTAGGGGGGTGTTAAGGTTAGACTTAGGTTTAGGGGTTAATATATTTATTATAGTGGCGGCAACGTTGGGGGAGGCAGATTAGGGGTTAATAAGTGTAGGTAGGTGGTGATGCCGGGTTTAAAAAAAAACCCGTAATACCAGCGTTGTTTGTAGGTGAGCATAAACTGCTCGTTAGCACCGCACCCCTGTTGCCGCAAAACTCGTAATCTAGGTGTAAAGAATTACACACTAGAGCCAGTCAGATGTATCTTTTCAAAATGTGGGTGGATGTTGCATGTTTATGCACTTTAGACGGAAGGCAGAGCTGCACTCATTTGGTAATTGCTTCTATCGTATAAGGAAGGAAAGATAATTTGCTGAATATGCGCAAGAAGATTTACATTTTTATCAATTGCCTTAAAAATGTAATATATATTTAGGGAAAGTGTGTGCAGACGAAAAACTACAAAACTTAGGCCCTGACAATATTTGTTGAGGAGTAAAATGTGACAGATTAACTTGGAGAAACATGAAATGTTAAACATAAACAGACACACACATCTGTATGCACGATAAGACATGTTATGCTCTTACTGCATGGTTAAATACATTGTATTAGCAAACACACAGCAACAGTTTGCTATTGAGTGCCAACCACTTTGTTAATGTTTAAGCTGTGAGGAACCATTTAACAAAATTGACTTAATACAGTTGGCAGTCTAATATTGATAACTGATTGGTATTATCCAACTAATTTTTGTTAGTATTAAAAAACTGCAGATTCTTCTAGCTTTCCAAAAGATATTCAAAAGTATGGTCAATATACTGTAAATTTATGTCTGCTGCTTGGTTTAACCAGATTAATCTTATGTGCATTGTAAATAATACTTTCTCAGATATGTTTTGAGCATTTTACTGATCTAAACCATATATTTCCCCCAAAATAAAACCTGATATTCCAGTCATGCTAAAATAAATTGAATATTGTCCATACTGCAACTCTGCCATACTGCTGCTACTACTCTGCTTTTGAGTGGGGTAAGAATCTCAGCAACTACTGCCCTTCCATCTCATGCCTGTTTTGTTTCTATAGAAACACAAACTTTAGTTCCTGCCTTTTTGTGTTTTTATATTTTATTCCTCGGCATTGGTACTGTCATATTTTCTTTCCAGAGCAACAGTTCATTTTTAAACCTAGATGTAGAATGTAGTTTGATTTTGGTATCACTGAAGCTGGTTGCATCTGAAGATAAGTACAGTTTATATTAACATGTCTGAGCCACATGTAGAGGTAAAGGCGAGTACTGCATGGTGTTCTGATTCCCGTTTCCTCCCTCCTCTCCGCATCCCTTACAGGGCTCTCCCTTTTTCTCAATCTTTTAGGTAAGAGCCCCACTTTCCATGTGTGTCTGATTCCTTACAGAGCATACATTCTCATGCTGTGAGACGCAATGAGTATAAAAAGCTAGGCTCAAAGCACTGTCCACATTATACGTATACCCAAAATAGTACTGGACTCAGTAGCTGTAGCACATTCCACACAGACTGCAGATGCTCTGCACATTACTCATAAAAGTAGCATTTTATTCCTTGTCATGCTTGTTACTTTTACAAACCTTATTAGCAAAACACAACAAACAGCATTCAGTACTGTATGTTACACAGCTCTGCACCACTTCCCCTGCACCCAGACGCAATATACAGTATACACATTTTCCCTCACGCATTATACAAAAAGCAGTAGATGTACAGTGCTCTGCATGTATCATATTAATGTTCCATATAAGCATAATGCACCTCTATAGTATCACTCCACACTTACACCCAAATAGTATGTTCCATATAAACAGTGCAGTTTTCTAGTGTCACTTATTTCCAAATAACATGTTACATAGACAAACACTGTTACATGTAGCACTGTGCACATTAAACACACAGGGTTTTTCTCTCTCATAATTCTCCATATGTTCCTTGCAGTTCTTGGTGCAGCTATCTGTTTGTTGCACAATAATGTTTTGTTTCAGTAAACTAGTTTAGCATTCAGGTTCCCTGTTGTCTGGCCCTGTAACTCTGCCTCTTTATACGTCTGCTTCTGTTTTAGATATATTGTGTGTCTATTGTGCTAATGTTGCTTAGCTGTGAAATGGGATTTGAGCAGTTGGTTCTATAGAGTTAACCAGCTCAGTTGTCCTTACATAGGTCAGAGACGGCCTCGCACTATACACTTGTTAAATTTAAGTTGCAATTTCCTAGACCTCACAGCAAAGTCTACCATCCACCATTACCTACACATGGATTATTTAAAACAAACCATTACCAAATAATAAAACTCTTTCACTCCTATAAAACTGAGCTGCTGCTGACTCAGTGGTCCTGCTTTCTCTGTGTGTAGTGTTGTTGTGTTACTTCTGTACCCTTCTTGCTCACTTCCTGTTTGTATCCCTGAACTTCTCTGTTATGCCCTTCATGTTCCCTATCCCATAGAATTTACCTGCATGTTTCCTTTTCTATTAGTCTTTACCTGTGCTATCCATACTCAAGCACCCCCTCTCCTACTAATTTGCTAAACTGTTCATTTCTGTCCCAACAGCTTTTCTGAGCTTAAAGGGACAGTCTAGTTAAAATGAAACTTTCTTGATTCAGATTCCCTTGGCGTTTTTTTAAAAAAAAGCTAAACGTAGGTATGCCCAAACTGATTTCTAAACCGTTGAAAACCGCCTTTTAGCTCAGAGCATTTTGAAAGTTTTTCACAGTTAGACAGTACTAGTTCATGTGTGTCACATAGATAACATTGTGCTCACTCCCGTGGAGTTTAGGAGTCTGCACTGATTGGCTAAACTGCATGTCTGTCAAAAGCACTGAGATAAGTGGCAGTTTGCAGAGACTTAGATTCAAGGTAATCACAGAGGTAAAAAATATATTTATATAACAGCTGGTTATGAAAAACTGGGGAATAGGTAATTAAGGGATTATCTGTCTAAATTCTGGTGTAGACTGTCCCTTTAATGGTGCTTGATTCTTGGCAGTTCCTTTCTTGCCTTCTCTGTCGTTCCTCATTACTTCTCTCTCCTGCCTTCTCATTTCCTTCCTTCTCATTTCCTCTGCCAGTGCTCATTCTCATTTGCTTCCTTCTCATTTCCTCTGCCAGTGCTCCTTCTCTCTCCTGCCTGCTCATTTCCTCTGTCAGCGCTCCTTCTCTCTCCTGCCTGCTCATTTCCTCTGCCAGTGCTCCTCTCTCTTCTGCCTGCTCATTTCCTCTGCCAGCATTTCTTCTTTCTCCTGCCTGCTCATTTCCTCTGCCAGCATTTCTTCTTTCTCCTGCCTGCTCATTTCCTTTGCCAGCGCCCCTTCTCTTTCCTGCCTGCTCATTTCCTCTGCCAGTGCTCCTTCTCTCTCTCTCCTGCCTGTTCATTTCCTCTGCCAGTGTTTCTTCTCTCTTCTGCCTGCTCATTTCTTCTGCCAGTGTTTCTTCTCTCTTCTGCCTGCTCATTTCCTCTGCCAGTGTTTCTTCTCTCTTCTGCCTGCTCATTTCCTCTGCCAGTGTTTCTTCTCTCTCCTGTCTGCTCATTTCCTCTGCCAGTGCTCCTTTTCTCTCCTGTCTGCTCATTTCCTCTGCCAGTGTTTCTTCTCTCTTCTGCCAGTGCTTCTTTTCTCTCTTCTGCCTGCTCGTTTCCTCTGCCAGTGTTTCTTCTCTCTTCTGCCTGCTCATTTCCTCTGCCAGTGTTTCTTCTCTCTTCTGCCTGCTCGTTTCCTCTGCCAGTGTTTCTTCTCTCTTCTGCCTGCTCGTTTCCTCTGCCAGTGTTTCTTCTCTCTCCTGTCTGCTCATTTCCTCTGCCAGTGCTCCTTCTCTCTCCTGTCTGCTCATTTCCTCTGCCAGTGTTTCTTCTCTCTTCTGCCTGCTCATTTCCTCTGCCAGTGTTTCTTCTCTCTCCTGCCTGCTCGTTTCCTCTGCCAGTGTTTCTTCTCTCTTCTGCCTGCTCGTTTCCTCTGCCAGTGTTTCTTCTCTCTTCTGCCTGCTCGTTTCCTCTGCCAGTGTTTCTTCTCTCTCCTGTCTGCTCATTTCCTCTGCCAGTGCTCCTTCTCTCTCCTGTCTGCTCATTTCCTCTGCCAGTGTTTCTTCTCTCTCCTGTCTGCTCATTTCCTCTGCCAGTGCTCCTTCTCTCTCCTGTCTGCTCATTTCCTCTGCCAGTGTTTCTTCTCTCTTCTGCCTGCTCATTTCCTCTGCCAGTGCTCCTTCTCTCTGTCCTGCCTGCTCATTTCCTCTGCCAGTGCTCCTTCTCTCTGTCCTGCCTGCTCATTTCCTCTGCCAGTGCTCCTTCTCTCTGTCCTGCCTGCTCATTTCCTCTGCCAGTGCTCCTTCTCTCTCTCCTGCCTGCTCATTTCCTCTGCCAGTGCTCCTTCTCTCTCTCCTGCCTGCTCATTTTCCTTCCCTTTCATTTTCTTCTGCCGGGGCTCACTTTTCTCTCTACTATTCTCTAATCAGGACACACTACCTCCTTCACACAGCTTGCTGTGGCAACACCTCCCCTTTCCTGTCATGTTACATGTTGCTTTTGTTGTGCAATGCTCTGTGTTTGCTAATTCTGGTTTTCTGCTTCACACGCTACCCGAGCAGTGGATACTCCATACGCCACTCCATAAGCATGCCAGCTATGAGGTAATGTATAGCCGGGTTTGCTCACTATGTCAGGGGTGTAGGAAGGATCCAGTCCTTGTTTGTGTCTTTGTAGGAGACAGGCTCTACTCCTGTGGTGCACATCCTTACTTTGCCCTTCTTTCCCTAGGAACTCGCCCACCTTTAAATCGTTTGAGGACCGTGTTGGGTCAATAAAGGTAAGAGCAAATAATGGTTAGGCCTAAAGAACTTTTGTTTCTCATCATGTGCAGTTTAAAGTGGCAATATTTTTTTTTTTTTTACTTACATGAGTTTTTATATCTGTGCATTGAGCCATTCCATTTTCTTTTTTTCCAGATCAGAGGTGGTGATGAAAATGGCAGCAAGAATTTGCAGTCTCCTGACAGCAACTCACAGGATACTGCTCCCTTCTAGAGTGACCTGTATATCCAAAGTTTACCCCTTTCTCTCCTGTTGTGTCCTCACCCCACAACTCTGCAAGCAGCCAGAAATTAACACTAACTAACCCCTCTAGCAATATGTACATTCCGTTGAGCTACCTCCCCCACCACTCATAAGAGAGAACTACACTCATAATTTTATGCTTTACTTTCCTAAAGGTCTTGTTAGTGAGTCCTTTACATGCAGAAATTCTCAGGTGCAGCAAATGTCTGAGATTGGTAGTTAGACAAGTTTTCAGACTTAGCCACCTGTCTTGCTGGTTGTTGTAGTGGAACAGTATGATCAGCAACTGCAGAGAGGATTCAGGATGTCTGTATTCCCTAAACTTTAGTCTGCTTTTGCTTCAGTTTGCTCATTTGGTGCAGGAATTGTGTGACATCCCCACAGTGCTGCAATGCCTAGCTAGCTGCTGTGGCAAATAAGTGGTTAACGCCACAGTGCCTGATTTATGTGCACATATATATATATTTTTTTTCTGTGATGCATAGTGCACATCTGCTTTGCATTTGGATTTTTTCATGTATGCAGCTAATAAACCAGATGAAATATCTAGGAATAAACATTGAATGCTATAAGGAATGTTATCAGACAAAAACATCTATTAATATTATTATTATTATTATTATTATTATTTTTTTCTGGAAAAGAAAGAAAGCCTTTTACTTAGCCATCCAGTATATGTCAGTGATGTCTCCAAAAGTGGGCACTTCATAGTATAATCCTGAATAGCTAATGTAAGTCATTTTGGATTTTAGTAGTTGTCTAATAAAGTTTTGTTTTTATACTGAACTATGGGGTGTCGCTATTGGAGATCTCCCTTTCTACATAACTCATTTTACTAACCAGATCTGTGCTTTTTTTCCATAGCCACATCATTTCCTTTGTTGCAAATCACGCCATGGTTTACTGTTTTCATATACAATCTGTTTTGGGTTTTTTTCACTGCTATATCACTTTAGGGGCTAAGAAATCTATTTAGAGTTTAGACCATACTAATGTGCTTTTTATGGTTGCAGCTAATACCTTTGGTGCAAAGGAATCCTCATCCAGTTTCTGAGATTAGAGCAGAAACGCAGTGGGACATTTACTAATGGCTTGTTAGAGTCTTGCTCAAATGCTGCAAATATACAGCAGACTCTTTGGGCATAGCATTTACATGTGCATTTGTTTTCCCTTTAAACTTTACAGTTCCTTTTATGTATGCACTACCTGTGTCCTTGCAGGGTGGCATTTGTTCCCTGCTGACCTAGAGAATGTTTCATGGTGTCTTTGCAGGAAAACAAAGCTGGCGCAGTCACCCTGTACTTTCTGTCTTCTCTTTGTGTAAACTAAATTGCTGCATCTTTTCTCCTTTTGGCTGTGCCTGTAGCCAGCATTAAAACACAGAGAGACACATATGTATAAATTGTGTGTGTGTGTGTGGCGCAGTCACCCTGTACTTTCTGTCTTCTCTTTGTGTAAACTAAATTGCTGCATCTTTTCTCCTTTTGGCTGTGCCTGTAGCCAGCATTAAATCACAAAGAGAGAGAGAGACACATATGTATAAATTGTGTGTTTGTGTGTGTGTATTTACCTATACAGTTGTGTAAGCATTTTCTGCAGGCTGGTTTTGCTTGTAACATTTGTATTGTCCTAAATGGTTACATGCTGCTGAGATACATCTGTGACATGAGACAGCACACTTGTAATCAGGCTGGTGTATTATCATCTAAAGTATGAGTGAACAGATTGTAATTTCTTTCTACTAGAGGGAGCGGTCCTTCCTTCCAAAAAAGTCCAGTCTTTACCAGCACACCAATCCTGTCTCCCATATAAGGGGTGTGTTTTTCCTTACTAACATAAAGGGTAGTTTTTTGTTTTCTTTTTCTTCCAGTCTATGTGGTCTGTCTCTCCATAGAGAGGCTTCTTCTCCCACCTCACACAGTCCTCTTTCCTCTGTTTGCCACACAGATTGTTTCATGTGCTCACTTTCCACAGAGATTCATTTACTTCCTCAGTTTACACTACAACAGCCTGTCTTCCCTCTCTTTTCACTATGGTAGGGGTGTCCTCTCTGTAATGTCATAGGCTTTTCATTTTTTTACCAAAAGTTTCCCCCTTACTTTATAAGCCTGTCTTCTCAGGTAGCAAAGATTGTTGACAAAAGTGTAACTTAATCATGACCTAGAACCTGTTGTGCTGCTCTTCCATCTCTGTGTCATTTTTGCTTGCTGTTATACATATTGTGAGACGTTGATCACTGTGCATCATATAACCAAACTATATATGGCTAGAGGTGCTGGGATCTCCCTGTGTCCCATCAGGTCTTATAGGGACTGCATTAGGTCATTCATGAAGACTAATTCTCTATTGTTACTCGTCCTGCCAAGGTGCCTGCTCTCCAAAATATTGGCTAAGGGTAGTGTTTTTGCACTCGTATGTCCCTGATGTGGGATACGAGTGAACATGGGACACACAGTGCCTCTCACCTTGTGCAAGTTGGATTCAATAAAGCATTTAATATAATTTATGTGTCTTGTTCTGCATTAGAGATGTGTGCAGTTAACATTTTTTTAAATTATTCTAAGTAATTTTAAAAACAGTGTGGAATGAATATTGTATGTATGTTGTGTACATGTTGTGAATAGAGCTATATTTTATCAAATCAAGTAGAAAACAAACACGTCATGTGACCTGATCATGTGCAGATAGCCCATGCTCCCATGCAAAAAAAATATATTCTCAAGAGGTCATAGCTATTGAATTAGGGAAGAACAAATCCTTAAAGGGACAGTCAAGTCCAAAAAAAAACCTTTCATGATTCAGATAGAGTATGTAATTTTAAACCACTTTCCAATTTACTTTTATCACCAATTTTGCTTTGTTCTCTTGGTATTCTTAGTGGAAAGCTAAACCTAGGAGGTTCATATGCTAATTTCTTAGACCTTGAAGGCCACCCTCTAAGCTGAATGCATTGTGACCACTAGAGGGCGTTAGTTCATGTGTTTCATATAGATAACATTGAGCTCATGCACGTGAATTTACAGAGGAGTGAGCACTGATTGGCTAAAATGCAAGTCTGTCAAAATAAAACTGTGTTGGTTATGCAAAACAGGTGAATGGGTTATTAAGGGATTATCTATCTTTTAAAACAACAAAAATTCTGGTGGTGACTGTCCCTTTAAGCACTGGAATATTTTTAATTTTTTTTAATTTTTCCAATGCAAGGAATGGGGTGCTAACTCATGTTGTTATTTCAAATGTTTTGGAATGGCTAGATTATCTGTAAAACCTTCAAAATTCCCCACAAAGAAATTCGCATAGAAATCCTGTTTGATTGGAATGGTAGCCAGTCAAAGTTTAACACTTGGCCAGTCAAAAAAGCACCCCTTAGAGCAGGGTGGATTTGATTTAAATTAAATTGATTTAAATCACTAGTCAGTAAGACGGATTTAAAATATGGTTTTCATTTTTAGAATAATTTAATTGGTTGATCATCTTTTCACCTTTTTACTTTATTGGAAGGAGAAAAATATTGATTACATTAATAACTATTGAAATAGTTTTGTTTAACTAAAACAATAACATTATTTTTCATTTGTACTGCTTGCCCCTCCCTCCTCACACTTAGGTCCTTGTGCAGATCTATTCCACTCCAAACAATCTTCTTTTCAGTGAGCTTTTTGAATCTTAGTATGGGTTGATTCTGTGTACATAGATTTGCAAGGGAATGGCATTAAAAGAACAGTAAAGTCAAAATTTGAACTTTCATGATTTAGAAAGAACATGCCATTTTTAACAATTTTCCCGTTGACTTCTCATCTAATTTGTTTAGTTCTTTTGGTGTCCGTTTTCATTAAAAAAAGCCTGCTTAGAAAGGCTCACAAGCAATGCACTACTTTGAGATAAATGCTTGTCACTGTCTCACCCAATGTATTCAGCTAGGCCCAAGTAGAGCATTGCTCTCCTTCAACAAATTATTCCAAGAGAATGAAGCAAATCTGACAATTGAAGTAAATTTGAAAATTGTATGCTCTATCTGAAACCCAAAAGTTGTCTTTCATGATTATGTCCCTTTAAGATCTATATCAACTCTGTATGTTTATTTTATAAAACTTTGCTGTGAAGAAGGGGCATCTTATTTCTGCAGACACAAATTCACAGTTTTGAGAACTACAAAACCAATAATATGTGAAAATATCTTCAAGATAGAAAATTGTTGAAAATAATCTGACAGAAACTTCTGGGAGAGTATGACATTGTGAATGGATTAATTGAATTCATTTACAAAAAAAATGATGGCATGAATATACAGCATCTTGCTATATAATTAAAAACTAATCTATATTTCAGGATGAATAACTTTAAGATTGTAATGTATGTTAAATTGAAACTATCTTTAGATAGGAATTTTTTAAATAAAATGCCTTTTTTTCCAGGAAAAATCTATTTAAATTAAAAAACAATCTGATTTTAAATTTAAATAAAAAATATACACGTTTTACCTCTGTAATTAACTTGTATCTAAGCCTCTGCAAACTGCCCTCTTATTTCAGTTCTTTTGACAGACTTGCATTTTAGCCAATCAGAGCTCACTCCTCGGTAAATTCACGTGCATGAGCAATGTTATCTATATTGAACACATGAACTATTGTTCTCTAGTGGTGAAAAACTGTCAAAATGCATTTAGATTAGAGGTGGCCTTCAAAGTCTAAGAAATTAGCATATGAACCTCCTAGGTTTAGCTTTCAACTAAGAATACCAAGAGAACAAAGCAAAATTGGTGATAAAAGTAAATTGGAAAGTTGTTTAAAATGGCATGCCCTGTTTAACTTAGTTTTTTTTTCTGGACTTGACTGTCCCTTTAAATCTGAATACAGTCATGTTTGTGTTCAAAGTAGTTGCAAATATGTTTTTTTTTTTAATTATTTTTTTTAATTTTTTTTTTATTTGCTCAGTAAGAAAACTAGTTTCTCATATATGTTTAGCTATGCCTCATAGATATAAACACAATGCACCTAAGCACCAGGCTAAAAGTCCTGTCTCAGTTTTGCTCCCTCATTCTTTTTATCCATGTCCTGTGCCTTTCTCCTCCTTTCTTTCCATCTCTTTCTTGTTAGTAAGTGGTGGTCTGAATTGCATTAGGGGAAGTACACATAGATGGGAGGATTGAATTGACTATTGATCAATTGCTCCTATCCTTTTTTTTAAATTGTATTTATTATTTTTACTTCTAGATTGCTACATACCTACAGATTGTGTATACTATGTAAGGATATTTGCCTATTTATTCCCTCCCTGCCAGGGCTACATGAAGGATCCAATTTAGAAGACTGCAGCAATGAAAATCTGGTTTAACTCTATTAGTAACTTCTTTATTTGGACTGAATATTGCAATAGAGTATAATTGAAAATATAGATTTTAACTTTTTTTTTTTAAAGCTTAATTTGTGCAGGGTCCCTTACTTCCTATCATAGCCCTACAAGGGGGCTGGTGTCCATAATCAAAGGCGTATATAGCTTGGTGTCATAAATCTTTTAGAGTAACACAAGCTTGTTAACTATTCATAAATACTAGATAAACCTAGTTTTGCCCATGCACAGAAAAGGCAGAATACTGCTCAATACAATATAATTGAATAATTAATATGTGCATAATAAAAAGACAATGTAATAACACCAACTCTGAATTTTAAATAAGCAGTAGATTTATTTCTGGCAAATTTATTTTCTTCCATTTTCCGACCCCCTGTATCATGTGACAGAAATCAGCCAATCAAAGACTAGTATACCATGAGTGCTTGTGCACATGTTCCGTAGGATCTTGTTCCAGAGACAGTGTGGATATAAAAAGACTGTGCAATATTTGATAATGGAAGAAAATTGTAAAGTGTCTTAAAACTGCATGTTCTATCTGAATCATAAAAGTTTATTTTGACTTGAGTGTCCCTTTATGTTATCAACATGTCAGTTATCTTATCAAATAAGCACACATGAACTAGCGCTGTCTAGCTGTAAAAAACTGTCAAAATACACTGAGATAAGAGGTGGCCTTTAAGGGCTTAGAAATTAGCATATGAGCCTACCTACATTTAGCTTTCAACAACGAATACCAAGAGAACAAATCAAATTTAATTATGAAAGTAAATTGGAATGTTTTTTAAAATTGCATGCCCCATCTGAATCATGAACGTTTAATTTGGACTAGACTGTCCCCTTAATGGGATGTTTAACCATAAATACATGCAATAAAGTATTAAAAGCAAACATTTGCCTCAAAATATTTGGTAGAGGATAGTATACATCATTTTTCATTCAACTTCACGTAGTAGACACTACTATAAAGAAGAAAATGCACAGATACTGATCTAAAAATTCAGTATAAAACCTAGTCAAAGAGGTAAGGCTGGGACACCCACTGAAAGGGGCTGAGAAAGCAGGAAGAGCAGACACTCCACCCTCCCCTGCATATCAAAAGATCCATTACACAAGCAGGACCCTGTAGACTTGGGTCTACATCTGATACTTTGGGGTTTAGTTAGAAGTCTGGAAATCAGCACAATGTTATAAAAATAAGCAAAACAATACATTGTTACAAAATCACTCCCAGATGGGCTATATAAATGGCTAATCTACAAAACATTTATGTTAAGGGGGAAAAAAAGCTAGTGTACAGTGTCCCAGTAATTGAAAATATAAGTGTAAAGTACTTTTTTTTTTCTTCTAAAAAGAAATGGGTGCTGTCATATTTTAACTAGTTTCCTTTTTATCTGCTTGTACAAACACGGCTATTTGGAAGCCTGTTATATAATCCTATGTTCCACACAGCCTTGTTTGGACAGTCTTGTATTACCTTTTTATATCTGTCCCTAATTGTCCTCAGCAGATAGATAAAGGGACAGTAAAGTCAAAATTTAACTTACTTGGCTTAGATAGAGCATGATATTTTAAAACAACTTTCCAATTTACTTCTATCAATTTTGATTCATTTCCATTCATTAATCCTGCTGCTATAGACTGTTATTGACCTATGTTCCCTCTAATTTTTTTTGAACACTGCACAAAAAAGTTCAACTGCAATTTTTGGTTAAATGATTAAAATCAAGTCAAACTTGAAAATGTTGTAAAGATAACAAACATACATAAACACACACATTAACATACACAATTCTCACACTCACAAACTGGGTGGTGGTGGAAGAGAGAACAGAGGGGGGAGTCGATAAGGGAAGCGGGAAGAGAATAGAGGGGGAAGACATAATGGAGGAGGGGAATAAAGAACAGTGGGCAGATAGAGCAGTGGGGGAGGGAGGGGAGAGAACGGGCGGAGAGAGAACAAAGGGGGGAGGGAAAGAGAAAATTGGAGGGGGGGAGAACAGTAGAGGGAGAACAGGGAATAGAGAACAGTGGGGAGGGAGAGAACAAGTAGATTAGAGAGCAGTGGAGGAAGAGAACAGCATGGGGAGAGAAAGCAGCAGAGGTGAAGAGAACGGGGGAAAGAGAACAAAATGTGGGAGGAAAACGGGGTGAAGGGAGAACAGAAGTGGGGAGAGAGAGAACAGGTAGATTAGAGAACAGTGGAGGGAGAACGGGGAATAGAGAAGAGTGGGGGAGAGAAAGCATAGAGAGAGAGAACAGAGGGGGGAGAGAGAACAAAATGCGGGAGGGAAACGGGGTGAAGAAAGAACAGAAGTGGGGAGAGAGAACAGGTAGATTAGAGAACAGTGGGGGAGAGAAAGCGTAGGGAGTGAAAACGGGGCGAGAGAACAAAATGCGGGAGGGAAACGGGGTGAAGAGAGAACAAGTGGGGAGAGAGAACAGAAAACGGGAGAGGGAACAGAAGTGGGGATAGAGAATGGGTGAAGAGAGAACTGTGGGCTAGAACAGAAGGGGGAGAGAGAACATTGGGATAGAACAGAATGGGGGAGAGAGAACAGTGGGATAGAACAGAAAGGGGGAGAGAGAGAATGGGGAAGAGAAAAAAGTGGGGTAGAACAGAAGTGGGGAGAGAGAACAGTGGAGGTGGAACAGAGGGGGAGAGAACTGGTATGCACAATATCGAGCAGCCGCTCCAAACCTGCCATCCAGCACACAACCAATGGCTCAAGGTGATGACCTCAGACGCCAACCAAAGTATCCCGCAGCAATACCATTGATACCAGGGTGCAACGCCGCAATGCAGTGAACCAACTGCAGATAAATGTATTGAAGAAAGGTCCGGCAACACTTAGCAGTGAAATTAAAAAGAAGTTTATTCCAACATGCAGGTAAAGATACAAACATGGACAGGTTGTGTGACGCGTTTTGTGCCGCCTAGTGGCTTTTCCTCATAGACTGAGGATAAAACACATATGACCCTCCTTTATACTGGTCACAGATGTTAACATATTAACTCTTTAATGCCTAAATCTTATCAAAACTTAAAACATTAAAATAATATAGTATGTCACGGTTACTATCCAGATAATGATATACAGAGAAATCCTTCTAGGAAATATCACTATTACACATTCATTTGTTGAAATTGATGAGATAAGCACCATTAATTGATTACTAAGCAACCTTAGGACGAGAATTGTATATGACAAATGATTGCATATTAATGGTAAGTATCTTCCATTACATCCTGAATAACACATTATTATTCTAAACAACATATTATTCTAAACAGTGTTACGCTAGTCAACTGTCTTAGACATATTGACATAAATCAATGTTAGTAAATAACCAACTAGTTCAATACTCAGTCTGCATAATAATTTAACGGTAATATAAATAATTTCACAAATTTGCAGCCTTTATGAATATACATATACATGGGTAAGAGCTGTGATCAACAGATGGTACAACATTTTGTTACATAAATACTCCATTGTTGCAACATTACTTCCAAAACATTCCATACATTCAAAAAAGATTGACAAATATTGATGATATTATATTCTCCAGCGTATACACACTTAATAATTATGGAAGCAAATTTACAAAATCTGAAATCTAGACACACAGGAAGATTTTAGAAAATATTTATACAAAATAACTAATATCCCACTCAAGATTTAAACCATCAGGAATTCTAGTCTTTAATTTGTATATCCAATACAATTCCTTTTTATCAAGTATTTTATATTTATTACCACCCCTAGGAGGGTTTTTTGCCACATCAATAATTTTTACTGTGAAATCGCCAATACTGGTAAAGTGAACAAGATTAAAGTGTCTAGCCACTGTTGAATCCTTACAATAATTCTTGACATCATTCACATGTTCCCTTACTCTCACATTGACCTCCCTTGTCGTCTTACCTACATATTGAACATGGCAAATGTTACACTCTAATAAATATACTGCAAAAGCAGTCTTACATTTGGCATAAAATCTAATATCATGTTGGCGGAGCTAACTGCCTAACTGAACAGTCGCAACTGAGAGAGGCTCTGAAAGAAATATCCCCTATAACGTTAATTAACCTCATCAGAGCACTTTAATTTTGACCTTTTACACCTACTTGTATCCCCCTGGACTGTGGGTCCATTCAGCGGTCGTTATCTGTGTGTCTCTCACTGAGCGTGGAATTTCAAGCCTGAGTCCTACCACGGCGGCTGTGAGACTACCCGGCAAGGCAGACGCTGCAAAAACACTGCGCAGCTCCACAACCAGACTCGCACTAACAGCTGCTTGCATTCAGCTCCGGAGGGTCGGGGCTCCACTCCGGAGCTGTGGGAGTGACAACCACTTCATCCTCCTAACAGCCAAGACCGGAGAACTACCGCAGATCGGCCCAACATCATTTGTGCCCCTACAGTCGTCAGAGGTGACTTACCCTGCAGCTGCTGCTCTCAAGACCGCTGTTCCGGCTGCTAGAGGGAGAGGGGCCAAGTCGGTAAGTGAATCTGCACCTAACAGCAGTACAGATTGAGGCATGAGTGTGGCGCAAAAATCCGCCATCTTCCCTTCCCTTCAGCTTCACAGAGACAGATCTGAATCATTCACACAGGCCCCACCGGAGCTTAGACACATCAGGATAGAGGGGGACATTCAGTTAAACAGATTGGATTAAGATTTTCTATACTGGCCCCACTTTTGGCTTCCTCTACAGCAATACTGAGCATAGGCCTCAGAGGTGGGCTCATCAGTGACGGAACTATCTTTAACTGCATGGTATAAGCAGCAGCAGACAACGGGGGCTAAATTGCACTCTGGAAATAACATATTTAAAAGCCTGATCTCTGCACCTTTGCCTCAGGATATTCTGCTGCAGAGAATACTTAAGTAATTAATAAAGGGGTAGTTAAACTACTGTATCTTCCATATCACACTTGGAATAACTTTCTCTGCATAGTGGGAAAAGACTTGTACTACACTATTACTGTTGGACGCTTGATCTGGTTAATATAGGTGCTCTCACATAAAATTCCATACCTCAACTGCAGCAAGCTATTTTATAAGACTTTATAATTGCAGGAAGCACAAAGCTCTCTACAAACTCCTCTCTCTCCCTTCCCCTACTACAACTGAATGTGTCATTTTGTGCTTCTCAATTTCAGACCACCCTGGCTGTAAAAGACAGATCTCTAGTGGGACTGTAAGTCTTACTGTGCACATCTACTCCCTTTCATCTAAAGGGCCTAGAGATCTCCATTTTGTCTGAATTCTGAGAGACCTCTCCCTGGTGAGACGCTGGTCCTGAGTTACTTATTGCTGGTTATCTTGCAGCAAACACAAGCCTCTCTCCTACCATTTCCCTCTGAGGTTCTCTCAGTGGGTCATATCCCACTTCCCTGTCACGGCATCGTCATTAGTTGACAAATTACCCCAGGAGAGAGGCTATCTAAAGTTGCTTCAGTTGCTTTCTCAGTGAATATGCTGGGTTACAAGATGCCCTTGAGGAGTGGAGGGGGGTCGGGAGGAGGCGAGAGCTGTAAAAGTACAAACTCCAATAACGTGCATGATTAAGTAAAGTGCATCTCTCAATTCAACAGCAAATACAGTAGCTTTGTCTGCATCATGTCGCAATCCCATAAGAAAAATCCTAAACAGTTAGGTCAGCCCAGGAGAACAGTGGTTGACCACTTTCGATCTACCCCTAGAGAGGACAGAAGTTCCTCCCCTGAAGACACCTATTCACCTGAAGAGCGAGACACAGAATCTATATCTCAAGCCCATCACAGCCAGACCCTGCCTCTTGATAATGTGGCAGCTGCCATAGTTGATACTCTTTCAAAACGTATGAATAATTTGCAGGATACCCTTACGAAGGCTATCAAAGGCTCAACGGCTGAACTCCGAAGAGATATGGCGATGATAGGTGAAAGAACTGAGGCCTTAGAGCGAAAACACGAAGACCTAGCGCTCGACCATGAAAATTTGTTGTCATACTCTCAAAGTCTTGCAATCCAAATATCTGACCTGGAACTTAAACTATCGGATCTTGAAGACACGTCTAGAAGAAATAATCTGAGATTTAGAGGAGTTCCAGAGGAGGTCGCAGCTGGGGACCTTGAAAACTTCATCAAAGAATTCTTTATCCTGTTCCTAGCTGGCTTGGATAATTCAAACTTCCTTATAGATAGGGTCCATCGCACCCCAAGACCCCGAAATGTTTCAGCGGATAAACCTAGAGACGTTTTGGCCAGAATCCACTACTTCACCCACAAAGAAAAGATATTAAGAGAACTGGCAAACAAACCCACATTACCCGAAAAATTTCAATCCATACTTGTGTTTCCAGACCTGTCACAGTTCACACTCCAGAGACGAAGATCCTTCACTCCTTTTACACAGGTCCTTAGACAGCATAATGTGAAGTATCGCTGGGGTTACCCGACTAAACTCATCGTCACCAGAAATGGTACTACCCATACAGTTTCCTCTGTAAATGATGGGATGGACCTACTTAAAAATTGGGACCTTCAGAGACTTCCAACTAACCCTAATAAGTCAAACCCCTCATCCTCACTCCCTCTTCAAGTCACGGCACCTGAATGGGCTTCTTTACCCCAAAGACCTTCCCTAGGCCCGAAATTTGGGGGGTCAGCCTCTGCTCCTAGAATTCAGCCCACTTAGGAAACCACCTGATCGACATGATGTAGCTCCTAACCAAAAGTCATCCACATTGACACAGTGCCAGCATTGGGGTAACTATATGTATCCCTTTGGAGTGATGGGACTTTCACATAGGAAGTACCAAATAAAGAGTAGTTTCTTTATATTGTAAGTTGTTTAAATGTTTAAATGTTACATTTTGCCTCCTAGAGTTCAAATAGGATAATTTCATCTGTCTGAGTAAACCATACATTGGGAATCTCCTCTAGATAAGATAAAAATTTCTACAACCGACATTTAACTACTATTGCGTCCAGATAAGACCATGCACGACTCCCCTAATTTAGCTAGTGACAAGACTGCAAAGATAGAGTAGTGACAAAAAAAAAAAAAAAAAGATTCCCGCTTTGCTTTACTAATTCATGCCTTATCTAGATTGGGTGTAAACAAACTAATTGCCCTGAGGCCCTAATTCCTGTATATACTTAGTGATGTATACCTGACTAGGTCATATTAGTGCTACTTGGTCTAAGGCTAATAGAAACTCACTACTAAAGACAGATTTGATCCTTAGCAATCTGCACAAATAACGAGTACCATCACACATAGACACCCCTCTAGGAGGCAAAAGAGTTACTTGATATAACCACTTCAGAGTAAATTTTCAGATACTAACTGGTTTTGTTAATGTATTCATGTTTTCTACTGTAATTTCTTGTTGTTTGTCAATTTGTTCTTGTATTCATATAAGTTGTACTTTGATGAGGATACCCTATAGGTTTTAGGTGCCATAGGCACATCTAGTTAGCTTTATAGCTTGAGAAGGGTTAAATCCTAATCATATTAAGGTAGAGTCTTTCTGACTCAAGAGTTATTCTCGCCAAACTCCTCCCGTTATCCCCCTAGCTCCTCCTTAGTAGCTAAGAACCTGATACCCAGACAAAGGATTTAAAACTAGATCCTTATTCTCCCCCCCCCCCAAAAAAAGATTATTTATCATTTTGATAAGATCAAGGAATTTACTCACACCGTTAATCCTTTTGTGAATTCCTTGCTAGGCGGTGAATAGTGCCGCCACATATATTTCAGTATAGTTTATAACTAGGTTATAACCTAGAGTAATAGCTCATACTAGAGTTTTCAACTCATACTCCACTTCATTTGTGGCAACTCCTACCTAGATCAGAAACAGTCATATAAATTGCCTGACGTCTGTTTTGTTTTTCTGCCTAACTTCCTGTTTATCACCATACAGCGGATCTCAGTCTCTACAACGGACACGATATGAGAATAAACATACTCCAACTTCCATATTTAAGAACTGGTGTGCAGGTAGGTGGAGCAGAATCCATTCTCCTTCTTTTCTTTAACTTTCTATCTCTCCTGATACTACTGCTCTATTCTCTTTCTTGCCTACTTCCCACACCCTCTGAAATGAGGAACTCCACGCCTGCCCTCACCTTTGCTTCCCTGAACTGTAAGGGCCTCAATTCCTCCACTAAGCGTAGTCTTATGGTCAACTATATGAAAACCATTAAAGTACAGGTGGTGTTTCTTCAGGAAACACATTGGTTGCATAACCTTCCCTCTACATTTAAGTTCCAACACTTTACTAACTTGGTTTCGGCTACTCACTCAGAGAAGACTAGAGGGGTAGCAATCCTCATCCATAGACTGACCAGCTATGAGCAAATCTATCTTGAAATTGACCCAGAGGGGAGATACCTCATTCTGATATGTAAGATTGAGGGCCAAGTCTACACATTGGTGAATCTTTACGCGCCTAATTTAAATCAACCTAGGTTCCTCAAAATTATCCTTCAAACTGTGTGTAGAATAAAGACTAATCCTTGGAGGGGATTTCAACATGATTTGGGACCCCTCCTTTGATAAAAAGGTTGGTCAGGGTAAGAGGATTGACCTATACTCAATATCCACGGCCAAGAAATTCAGGGACCTTATTTCGGAGTATAATCTATATAATGTGTGGAGGGCTTGCCATCCAACTGCTAGAGATTATACATACTATTCCAGGCACCATCACTCGTACTCTAGGTTAGATAATTTTTTCACAGATACCTTAATATAATTAAAAGTGCTTCTATTAAGCTTTGTTCCTGGTCGGACCACGATGCCCTTATAGTGTCTCTAGATTCTGGCATGGGTTCATCGGCAAGACCGCATTGGAAATTTCCGGCCGCCTTGTGGGCAGACCCGGGTTTCCAACCGTTGATCAGAAGTTCCATACAGGAATTTTTGTCTCAACAGCAACTCCACTCCCTCTCATCAGACGGTATGGGCATCCCTTAAAGCTTATATACAGGGAGTTTGTATCCACAAACAGGCCTCTGTTAAAAAGCAAAGGGGGGCCCCCTTGGGTCTCCTAGTAGCTAACCTCCGGTCCAAAGAAAGACTCAGTAAGGATAATCCTAACCCAGGGTTGGCGGAGGAAATACTAACCCTCCGGGCCCAAATTAAAGATATAGAGATATCCAGAGTATACAAGGCGGTGCACAGATTTAAACAGCTGTTATACTACCAGGGAAACAAAGCATCTACTATTCTGGCCAGAAAACTGAGGGGGAGGGTTGCCTCATCTCGCATCCTATCCATAAATCATGGAAACAACAGAGTCACCTCCCCAAAAGATATAGGAGAAGCCTTTGCGGCATTCTATTCTAACCTGTATAATCTCCAACAGGAGGAGCTTAATCCCTCGTCGCATGTTGAGATCCAGGCCTTTCTGAAAGACCTCCATCTGTCTGTGTTGTCCAAGACAGCTGTCGAGGGACTTATGACCCCTTTTTCAGCTTCTGAGCTGAAAACTGTGATTACCCAACTTCAAAACGGGAAGTCTCCGGGACCTGATGGGTTCCCGGCTTTATTTTATAAGACCTTTCGCCCAGAAATTTCACCACTTTTGCTTCAGACTATTGCCGAAGCCAGGGAGAAAGGCTACTTTAGGAGCGAGCTTCTGGAGGCAACGATCCTCACTATACCAAAACTTAACAAAGACACAACACATTGTGGGAGTTATCGCCCCAACTCCCTGATCAATATAGACGTCAAGCTCTATTCCAAACTATGGGCAAATCGACTACGTCTTATTGTCCCAAGCCTCTTGCACCCTGACCAGGTGGGGTTCACTTGGGGAATGGAGGGCCCCAACAACACTAGACGCATTTTAAACATCTTTTCGGAGGCGGATAGAAGGAAAATACCCATGCTGGCCCTGTCACTGGACGCGGAAAAAGCGTTTGACAGGGTCAGATGGGAGTACCTTTGGGAGACCCTTCTGTCCTTTGGATTTCCTAGAGAAATAGTGTTAGCCATTCAAGCTCTCTATAGCTCTCCGAGCGCTAGAGTTACGGGTCTGGGTTTTTGCTCTCAAAGCTTCCCAGTAACTAATGGAACGAGACAGGGGTGCCCTCTTTCACCCATTATCTTTGCCCTGGCTATTGAGCCATTGGCACAGGCGATTATGAACTCCCCTAAGATCTGGGGGGGTCTCTTTGAGTTCACGCGGGGATGAGAGAGGAGGAGGGGGGGAAAAGATCGCTCTCTTTGCTGATGATGTTACCCTCTTCCTTTCCAGCCCTATAGGTTCTCTCCCGGCACTCTTTGAGATTATATCCTTATTCGGTTCCCATAGTTTCTATAGACTTAATCTGGCCAAAACGGAAGCGCTCCCGATACATGTACCACGCTTCGAATTGGAAATCCTCAAAGAGTCCTACCAATTTCAATGGGCTTCCGACACCATTACACACTTGGGCGTCCAATTGGGTCCTAAGGTGGGTCCTAAAGCTCTTGTCTGAAACTAGAGTACTACTCAGTACATGGTCCTTTAAAGAGGTATCTTGGCTGGGACATATAGCCTCGGTCAAAATGACCGTCCTACCGAAGATACTTTATTATTTTCAGTGCCTCCCAATTAACCTTCCTCAAGCCCTCTTGGACAAATTCAATGCTCTAATTACCAGATACATCTGGCAGGGGAAAAAGCCAAGAATTGCTAGGAAAACCCTGCAAAGACCGTATCACCTAGGTGGAGTTTCGCTTCCTAATATTACCACCTATTATGAGGCTGCGAGACTGTCCCACATATCTGGTTGGGGGATGACGGATATGCTTGCAGGCTGGAAGAGAGTTGAACAATTCTCTCTTCCCACGGGGATCAATCTTAGAGACCTGCCCTGGATTCCAAATTATCTAATTGAAGATGTGGGCATCCAGAATTCCATAGTTAAACAGACCCTTAGTTTCTGGAAGTCTATCAAACACTATGTTGATATAGCCCCACACCCACCCCCAGTCCATTCAATCGCAGGCCTGCTTAGGGGTCTACCTGACTCACATCACTCTCAGTGGAGCCAGTTGGATTTGATGAGAGTCTCTGACCTTTATCAGCAAAATACCCTAAAGTTGGTGGAACCAGTGCAAAGGGGAGACGGCTCAAGTTTGCCCCAGTGGTTCATGTTTGAAAGACTACGACTCCATACACTTTTAGTGAGTTGGGGTTTCCCATCAACAGACCTCAGAACCCTGACCACTTGGGAACAAAAATGGAAATCTGGTTCGTCACTGACAAGGTCACTATCTATGCATTACATGCTAATCATGAAGGATGAGAACTCCAGTACAGTGTGGCAATTAAAGGCCTGGGAAAAAGATCTGAGAATTCAGATCTCGGAAAAGACCTGGGCACAAGCATTCTTACTTACTAAAAAGACACTTCACGCGCCAATTCAGTGGAACTCTTTGTGAAAGTATGTCTTAGATGGCATTATACCCCATTAAGACTAGCACAGATCGCTCCGTCTCATTCGTCCCTTTGCTGGAGAAACTGTGGAAGAGTAGGTACAGACCTCCATATATGGTGGGCATGTCTGGCCCTGAGAAAATTATGGAATGATGTTTTTGGGTTATGTAGATCAGTGGGAATGTCCCTCTTAGAAGAACCTAGGGTGGCCATACTGAACATGTTCCCAAGGCAAACACCAAAGCCTTACCGCCAGCTAGCTATTTTCATATTTGCAGCAGCCAAGATTTCCATCGCTAGGAAATGGAAAACGCCGGACCCACCTTCCTTGACTGACATTAAACAGACTCTAGAAACGTATGCCCAGATGGAGAGAGGGTTCAATCAACATCTCAATAAAATTGAGTCATACTGGAAAATATGGGATCTTTGGGTCCACAGAAACCAGGCCCTGGGTGACTCATAGAGTATACCAGAATCGGTGATCTCTTCTCATAGGAGTATTGTATACTTGAGGCTCCTCGGTTCTGGGAAGCCTACGCCTTTGCACTTCTTATTCCTTTCTTTCTTATATTTTTCTTCTCTTCTCCTTGTCTCACCCTTGCATATTTCCTTTTTTCTTCTGCTCCACCTGCCTAGCTGATCGGGTACCTAGTTGAGATATTTCTTGGGCGATCCTAAGGTCACTTCCTCTGGCTTAAGAAGGTGGTCTCTCCCATATAGCGATTTTCCTACAGCCAGTCGTGTCCCTTGGGGGGGAGTGGTGACCCCAGCTTGCGGGGTTGTCAAGCCTCACATGGGAGTGGTTGGGGAACCTTTACAGAACGTGAGGCATGGAAGATTGACACATATACAATTGTGGGGTGTTTAGACACACCTGTCCAGCTATTATTTAGTGATGTTAGAGGTTTTTCCAGCTGGGAGCTAAAGAGTGGAGTATGAATTCACACCTGGGAAGGTTATATAAAGTAGCCCAGATAAAGAGGTAAACTGTTCTTACCCAGGGTTGAGCTGAAGATAGACGATGTTGTGGTATATACCCCAGCCTGCTTTGTTAATTGTATTCTGTGTTTTGTCACATACTTCCATATTCTCAGATGTTCTTGATATGAGTTGTAACAAAAAGAGATATGATTGTTTCTCTTTCATTGTCTTAATATGTTTGTACTCAACTTAATTTACCTCAATAAAAAGAAAATATCTTAAAAAATAAATCTAATATCATAGGTCACCTCGTCCACAGAAGATCTAAATACATTTGTCTCGTCCATCATACTACATGTCAGTATTTATTATAAGAATCTAAGTAGTGCTCTCCAAATAATATATCAGCTTATGGCAGGGTTATAACACAATACAAATAATAATTATCCTTAAAAATAGAAACCCTTAACTAACATGCATCTACTAGAAACCATACAATTAATATAAATACCTTAATTATTTTATTTAGTTAATATCCATGAACATTTTGAAATATATTTGTAATACCAGAATATGAAACACTATTATACACGTTAAAAACAACTATTAAGATATGCTATCCTTCTTACAAAACCCAGAAAAATTTACCTTTAAAACCAGCCTTTCATTCAGAGCTGCATTTAAAATATTACAATGAGACTTAAAATAGCAGCTACAAACATTCAGCAATATACTCAGTTAACCACAATTTATTCTAACACAATTCTAATTTAAAACATCAGAAATTATGTATATTATTTATGCAAAAACCCAACTCTGAGTTATAGTTATATATTTGCACAGATAACCAATTTAAAATTTAGGATTAGTTTAACAACACATAGGCTATGAAATGGTAGCTTAAAATCCAAACTGCTCTCTTTAAATCTTTCAACTGTACTTTAAACTGCAGTGACTTATAATTTAACTATAGCCTTACCAATAACCTTGAATTCGTTACCAGGGTAAAGAGCAATCGATATCCAATATTCCTTAATAGGAATTATTTTACCTCAGATCACCAATAAGTGTATATCGCAATCAATGAGAAAGGTAGATCAGCTTTGCTTGAGTAAAGTGGTATCTCGCGCCCAACAAACCAGTTACAAGTTTTAGCTCAGCAGAAATCTGTCCCTTTCTCCATCTTGCATTCACTTTATATCAGTTTTCCATCATGGGTAAATTTGGAAACGCCCAACGGAAGCCTTGTCTCGGATTGGCTCTTTGCAACTGAACATGGATTGGTTCATCTGGGAATGTATGTTGTCAAGGAAATGCATCCTTGCAACATCCAATCATCTCATGGCTGCAATTCTCGCAACATAACACTGGGTGGCAGCAGACAGCACAACACAACAAATTCACCTTTAACATTTCTAAACATTTTTAACAAGTTAATTATTCTCATAAAATGATTATTTAATCAGATCATAACTCTCTGAATCAATCCCATACAAACCCCAACTATAGATGTGTAGCACCAGATCATTTTTCTGATTATTCTGATACCAAATATGTTATATTATTAACATTGTATTATATTAAAGCAATTTAATATTGCTAATTATTTTGAAATTTATGGCATTTATATATCTAATATGTTTTCACATAATATAGTATGCTCTATGTCTCCCACAATTCTTGCATGCAGGAATTTTGCCCATGGTCCACCATATTTCACGTTTCTAATAAATTCTGGATATATGAATCCTTTTCATGCAGATCTGAAATTATATGTCTGAAAAATACAAACAATACATAGGTTATTAAACATTTTAGACTGACTAAATAGTTACCTATCAAGCTTAGCAAATACCCATGTAATAATAAAGAATTAGATAATTCCCCAAATTTCTATATTTAATACATTCTGAGGCATGCATTCAAAGATGATTATTTGCTGTATGTTCAGTAAATTTCAGTCACATCTTAACATGTGTTTTTGAGATTCCAGCAATCTAATTTCCATCTCATCAAGCTTCAAAGAGGGCCCTGTCTCCATTTTGTATATTCAAGTGTTAGCAGTTACATCTTAACATGTTTTTTTTTGTTCAGCTAGCACAGATGTGTATCTGATTTTCAGGGGTAATTTAACACCTCTATGTTAATCACTTGTGTATCCAGAATTTTACCTGTGTTAATTTTCAGCTCCTTGTGGTTATACAATTGCATAATTTAGCATATTGAGTGTGGGAGATCTCTTGGAAACAATCCTTTGATCTACAAACAATCCATTTGATATGAGGGAGGGGGTTGTTTCTTTTTAGTGTCCATTTTCAGCTTTTAGAAGGTAAATTAATTATTTGATGTACACATCCACAGACTTATTAAATAAAGACAAACATACTTGTATATATTATTTAATAGTATTTCAAATACCTTGACATACATGTCAAACAAGTTCTTGCTCCACATCTGAAGCATCCTTTCCCCTGGTGGTCACTACATTCAAAACCCTACTAGGGGCCAATCTGGATGCCAAGGTTACTGGTTTCTTTGGAACAAATTTACATTTAGACCGCTGCTATCCTAGCTCTTTATGGTTTTAACTGATTATTATTTTAACAATACGTGTGGCAATAAAAGCTAAGTCTTAACTTCTTAACCTGTGGCCCCGATTCGCTTTTTTCTTCTTTTTTGTGGCTGCATGCAATTTTGCAGACTTACAGAGGTCTGCTGGCGGTTTGCGGGGAGCACCGATTGCGGCTGCAGTATTGGTAAGCTGGCTTCATTGGTCACACTTAGCTGTGACGAAGGTAACTAGGGGAGGAGAATTTCAGAAGAGGAAACAACCGAGACCAGGAGTTTTGCTTTCGCTATGGATTGCTGCAACGACCGGATTGAATAAGGTACTATTTTCCTGACTTGAACACTGTCTCTGCTAAGTTGCCCCCTGAGCTGATCGGCTTGTGTGAAATTACGGCAAGCACTGTTGGAGCGCTGTAATAGGATATTTCTATTTGTTTTCAAGTCGCCTAAAAGTATTGGTAAATTTCTCTTAAGGATTTTTACTATCTGTGGGAATTGGTTAGTGTATTCTGTAGTGAATACAATAGTCTCGCTAAAAGAGCTACCAACACTTCTTTCTACCTTATTCTGTACTGTCACTGTGCTGATTTCTAATTTAGTTTTCTTTCATGTAATTGGCAAGAGTCCATGAGCTAGTGACTGTAGCGTAGAGGCAGTAGGATCCGCAATATCTTTTAGTTAGGCAGAGACATCCTCATCTTAAAAATGTCGTCTAAAATAATTCAGTCCAAGTTTAAAGGGACATTAAACACTAAATACATGCTAGATAGAATGATGCATTCAAAGAAAAGATTAGTCCATGATTAACATGTAGATGTATTTTTTTAAAGTTACATTAGTTGTTTAAAAAGTGACAAAATAAGTGTAAAGTTTTAGTGTCTATAAAACACTGGGAGCTGCCATGTTGTAACTTGTGTTACCTTCTCTGCTGTGGCCAATTAGAGACAGTTATAAATAGGTCACTAGAGTGTGCAGCCAATGGTTGTGCTGGATTTAACAGTGTTCTGCACTTCCATTTCTAACAGGAACTGAAAAGCTCACAATTTCAGAATGGAATTACAGGCAAAGAGGACAAAATATATACAATTTATCATTTTATATTACCATCTCAAAGTGTTTAATGTCCCTTTAAGTCTAAATCAGCTTTTTATTTTGCTTCTAACCACTGTTTAAAACTGGAGCAACAACAACTGCTAACAACAACTGTCTTAGACAATACAGTTACTCAAAACTAACAGTTACTCAAAACTGAAGTTAACCCCTCCAGTACTGTTGGATTTGCACCCTGTACCTATAATGGGCACAGAGTGACTTAACATAATGCCTGAATCCATAATCCGTAGGGAGGTTGACAGAGGGGTCTGTCACATGGCCCCCTCCTTGTGGGACACTCCGGCAGACCCGGCTTTACCCTTAGGCGGGTCAATTTGGGGATGACCGGACTAGGAGGTGGTAGGAATGTCAGTTTGCCAGGACAATCCATCTGCATTCCCGTTATGAGGGAGAATTCCTGTCCGTATAAATAAGGGTTCAACTTCTTCAGTGCCCAGACCAGGGCTAAACATTCCTTCAAGTTTTTGTTTTCAGAGACGCTTCTTTCCAGTTAGAGACAAATCTCATCGGCTTCTTTACGAGTTTTTTGTACCTGCTCTTTATAGGTATCCACAAGTCCTTCATACTGACGTAGGGTGCCCTTGAGTTGCTGCACCTCACTATGAGCCAGCGTCAGCTTCTCCTCCAGTGTCGCTAAGTTTGTCTTTTCCTCTGTGCTCCTCTTTTCTCCCGCTAGCATCGTTACGTGATTGTTTAACATGACCATTTCATCCTCATGACTCTTCTCCTTCATCAGCGCATTGTAACGGGACTTCCACGTATCAATAGTGGACAGAAATTTACTGAGCTCAGCGTCCTGGGGCTCAGCAGCAGGTGGGTCAGTCTCTGCGGCATGGATCTGGGCACGGGTAGTCACAGGGTTAACATTGGCAGGACCCATGGGAGCGTAGGCAGAAACAAGGGGGGCCAAGTCATTTCCAAGAATAACATCAGCTGGTAAGTCCTTCATGACCCCCACATTCACATGTCTAGAGCCCACTCCCCAATCCAAATGTACCCGGGCAACAGGTAGGCGGAACACAGCGCCCCCTGCTACCCTCACAGCCACAGTTTCTCCGGTGTGCTGGTTCTTTGACACCAAGTTCTTTTGGAGCAAGGTCATGGTAGCACCAGTATCCCGTAGACCATTGACCTCCTTCCCATTCACTTTAACCAGTTGCCGGTGCTGTTGCCGGTTATCCCGGTGGGCAGCTTGCACGGGGTCTGCTTCATGTAGGATGCCCCAGCACTCTTCCTCCTTTATGCAGTGGGCAGCAGGCCGAGGGTTACGTGGGTTTCCGCCGTAGGGTCTCCTCCAGGACTGTGCTTGGTTCGCTGTGTTTAGGGGACACTCTGGTCTTTTGTGCCCTAGTTGCTTACATCCAAAGCACCGAATAGGCTGTGAGTAATCCCGTGAGTTGAACCGGACTGTCTGAGGATAGTTCGTGGCTGAAGGCGGTGTGGTAGAGTGGTGCACCAGGGGTTGGTAACTGGTAGCTGCTGGGGTGACTGTGGGTCTGTACTCCACTCTGGCAGGGATCTTAGTGGTAGCAGTGTCCAGTTTTCGGGCATCCGTATACTCATCTGCCAGGCGAGCAGCTTCATGCAGGGTGGAGGGTTTACGGTCCCGAACCCACTCTCTAACTCCTGCGGATAACTTATCGAAGCAATGTTCCAACAGGAATAGCTGCAGCACCTCTTCCCCAGAGACGGCTTGGCACCCCGCTATCCAGTGAGCTGCTGTGCGGTGCACCTTATATGCCCACTCTACGTAGGAATCTCCAGCTAGTTTAACAGTGTCTCTTAACCGCCTCCTGTATGCCTCCGGTGTAATCGCATACCTGGAGAGCAGAGCCTCTTTTACAGCATTATAATCCCCGACTTCCTCATCTGGAATGGCCCGAAAAGTCTCGCTGGCCCGGCCGGATAATTTTCCGGATAATATCGTGACCCAGTCCTCTGCGGGTACCTTGTGTAGGGCACATTGCCTCTCAAAATCCGCAAGGTACCATCAATCTCTCCTTCTGTTTCAATTAAGTTTTTAAAAGCTGCAAAATGTACTTTTCTCTTTTCCACTGGGGTTGCTGTGACTTGGGCTGCTGCAGCACTGCTTTGGCGAAGTAGGTTGGCATCCACAGCTGCTATGACCTGGTCGATAATTTCGGCAGTCGGGTTGGGGCCATAATGTGCCAGTCTTATTTTAACCGCCCGGTCAATGCTTGCTTCTTTGGGGGTTCTGTCTTATATGCTGGGCTCATTGGTTCCTTCGGGCCCTGTTACTCCGTCCATCTCGGTCAGTATTGTAATAATCTCCCTCTTCAAGAAGTCACTTTTTTAAGTCCCGTAACAAGCAAACTGTGTTCTCTGTCTGTCTGCTCAGTCTGATTATTGCTGTGTGTGCAGTAACTCACAATTATTCCTTGAAGCAACACTTTCCCTTCTGCTTTACTTTTCCCAGACTTAACAGTATAACAACTCACTGTACAGTTTTTCTAGCAGGTCTTTAAGGGTGGCTCTTTTCAGCCTTTCATACTGTATTCCCATTAGGTCCGGATGTGTAGTTGCTCTTCTGGGCTATGAGGACTAACCCGTCTCTTGCCACCAATTGTAGCGGAGAGGCAGTAGGATCCACATCTTTTAGTTAGACAGAGACATCCTCATCTTAAAAATGTCGTCTAAATAATTCAGTCCAAGTTTAAGTCTAAATCAGCTATTTATTTTGCTTCTAGCCACTGCTTAAAACTGGTGCAACAACAACTGCTAACAACTGTCTTAGACAATACAGTTACTCAAAACGAACAGTTACTCAATACTGAAGTTAACTCCTCCAGTACTGTTGGATTTGCACCCTGTACCTATAATGGGCACAGGGTGACTTAACATAATGCCTGAATCCATAATCCATAGGGAGGTTGACAGAGGGGTCTGTCACAGTGACGTATGGGATATACATTCCTACCAGGAGGGGAAAAGTTTCCCAAACCTCAAAATGCCTATAAATACACCCCTCACCACACCCACAATTCAGTTTACAACTGGAGGTGGTGAAGTAAGTTGTGCTAAGATTTCTACGTTGACATGCGCTTCTCAGCATTTTGAAGCCCGATTCCTCTGAGTACAGCGAATGTCAGAGGGATGTGAAGGGAGTATCACCTATTGAATGCAATGGTTTTCCTCAAAGGAGATCTATTTCATAGGTTCTCTGTTATCGGTCGTAGAGATTCATCTCCTACCTCCCTTTTCAGATTGACGATATACTCTCATATACCATTACCTCTACTGATAACTGTTTCAGTTCTGGTTTGGCTATCTGCTATATGTGGATGGATGTCTTTCGGTAAGTATGTTTTTATTACTTAAGCCACCTCAGCTATGGTTTGGCACTTTATGCATTAATATAAAGTTCTAAATATATGTTTTGTACTTATATATGCCATGAGTCAGGTTCATGTATTTCCTTTTTTTTGCAGACTGTCAGTTTCAAATTTGGGGAAAATAAACATATTAAGAAATATTTTCTTACCTGGGGTTTAGTCTTTTTTTCAAATTGACAACATTTTTCTTTGCAAATTGCGGGTAGAATTAGGCCCGCGGGTGCGCCAAATGTTAGAATTTATTGCGTCATTCTTGGCGCAATAATTTTTTGCCGCAAAAGTACGTCCATTGACGCAAGTTCGTCATTTCCGGCATCGTAGTTGACGCCGAGTTCCATACACAAGGTTGCGTCGTTAGTGACGCGAGTGTGTCATTCCGGACGTTGTTAGCACCAAATTTTTTTCACAGTTTGTTGTGCGTCATACTTGGCGCCAAATTTTTTCATTATTTTATCACCCCATTGCTATTTGCCTCTTGCCTTTTTCTATGTCAGAGGGCTATGCTATTTGCATTTTTTCCCATTCCTGAAACTGTCATATAAGGAAATTGATTAACTTTATATGTTGTGTTTTATTTTACATTTTGCAAGATGTCACAATCTGATCCTGTCTCAGAAGTATCTGTTGTAACTTTGCTGCCTGATATCGGTTCTACCAAAGCTAAGTGCATTTTATTTCCGATTTTCATTTGTAAATAGTTGTCATGATAAACTTTTACATGCAGATAATATGTCCATCAGTAATAGTACATTGCCTGTTGCTGTTCCTTCAACTTTTAATGTACATGTTATACCTATGAATTTTAAGAATTTGTTACTGATTCTATTCAGAAGGCTTTGTCTGCTATTCCGCCTTCTAATTAATATAAAAGGTCTTTTAAAACTTCTCATAAGGTTGATGAAATTTCAAATGACCGACAACATAATGAATTATCCTCCTCTGATGAGGATCTATCTGATTCAGAAGATACTTCCTCAGATATTGACACTAACAAATCTACTTATTTATTTAAAATTAAGTATTTTCATTCTTTGTTTAAAGAAGTGTTAATTACTTTGGATATTAAGGAAACTAGTCCTCTTGATATTAGGACTAGTAAATTCTGTTTTTTAAAACCTCCTGTGGTTACTTCAGAGGTTTTTTCTCCTGTTCCTGATGCTATTTCTGATATGATTTCTAAGGAATGGAATAAGCCGGGTACTTCTTTTTTTCCTTCTTCAAGGTTTAAAACAATGTATCCTTTACCAGCAATTTTTATAGAGTTTTGGGAAAAGATCCCCAAAGTTGATGGGGCTATTTCTACTCTTGCTGTACGTACCTCTATTCCTATGGAAGATAGTACTTAAGTTCCTTTTAGATAGGAAACTTGAATCTTATCTAAGGAAAGATTATTTATATTCAGGTCATCTTCTCAGGCCTGCAATTTCTTTGGCGGATGTTGCAGCTGCATCAACATTTTTGTTGGAGAATTTAGCGCAACAAGAATTGGATTCTGATTCATCTAGCATTGTTCACTTACTAATGCTAATCATTTATGTTGCCATTTTTTTGATATCATCAAGATTGATGTTAGACCTATGTCTTTAAATATTTTAGCTAGAAGAGCTTTGTGGCTTAAATCTTGGAATGCTAATATGACTTCTAAGTCTAGATTGCTATCTCTTCTTTCCAAGGTAATAAGAGACCTAAGGGTAAATCTAAAGCTTCTAACCGTTTTCGTTCTTTTTCTCAAATAAGGAACAAAAACCTAATCCTTCCCTCAAGGAATCTGTTTCCAATTGAAAATTGTCATCTAATTGAAATAAATCCAAGCCATTTAAGAAACTAAAGCCAGCCCCTAAGTCTGCATGAAGGTGTGGCCCTCATTCCAGCTCTGCTGGTAAGGGACAGATTAAGGTTTTTCCAAGGATGTTTGGATAAATTCTGTCCAAAATCAATGGTTTCAGAGTATTGTCTCTCAGGGGTATCGAATAGGATTCTGAGTAAGACCTCCTGTGAGAAGATTTTTTTTCTCTCATGCATCCCAGCAAATCCAGTAAATGCTCAGGCTTTCCTGAAGTGTGTTTTAGACTTGGAGTTTCAGGGTTAATCATGCCAGTTCTTTTTCAGGAACAGGGTCTGGGGTTTTATTCAAATCTATTCATTGTCTCAAAGAAGGAAAATTCATTCAGACCAGTTCAGGATCTGAAAGTTTTGAATCGTTATGTAAGAGTACCAACTTTCAAATGGTGACTTTAAGGACTATTCTGCCTTTTGTTCAGCAAGGACATTTTATGTCTACAATAGACTTGCAGGATGTATACCTTAATATTCTGATTCATTCAGATCATTTTCAGTTCCTGAGATTCTCTTTTCTAGACAAGCATTACCAATTCGTTGCTCTTCCATTTGGCCTAGCAACCACTCAAAGAATCTTTTCAAAGGTTCTAGGTGTCCTACTCTCTGTAATCTGAGAGCGGGGTATTGCGGTGTTTCTTATTTGGACAATATCTTGGTACTCGCTCAGTCTTTACGTTCTGCAGAATCTCACACAAATCAACTAGTGTTGTTTCTTCTCAAACATGGTTGGAGGATTAATTTACCAAAGAGTTTCTTGATTCCTCAGACAAGGGTCACCTTTTTTTGGCTTCCAGATAGATTCAGTGTCCATGACTCTGTCTCTAACAGACAAGAGACGTTTAAATTGGTTGCACCCTGTCGGAACCTTCAGTCTTAGTCATTCTATTCAGTGGCTATGTGCATGGAAGTTTTAGGTCTCATGACTGTAGCTTCGGATGCGATTCCCTTTGCTCGTTTTCACATGAGACCTCCCCAGTTTTGTATGCTGAATCAATGGTGCAGGGATTATACAAAGATATCACAATTAATATCCTTAAATCCCAATGTTTGATACTCTCTGACTTGGTGGTTAAATCACCAGCGTTTAGTTCAAGGGCCTTCTTTTGTTCGTCCAACCTGGACTGTGATCACAACAGTTGCAAGTCTTTCAGATTGGGGATCTGTTTGGGGATCTCTGACAGCACAAGGGGTTTGGAAATCTCAAGAGGCGAGATTACCAATCAATATTTTAGAACTCTGTGCAGTTTCAGAGTTCTTCAGTTCTCGCCTCTGTTGAAGAGAGAACCGTTCATTTGTTTTCAGACAGACAATATAACAACAGTGGCATATGTCAATCATCAGGGTGGGACTCTCAGTCCCCAAGCTATGAAAGAAGTATCTTGGATACTTGCTTGGGCGGAATCCAGCTCCTGTCTAATTTCTGCGGTTCATATCCCAGGTGTAGACAATTGGGAGGCGTATTATCTCAGCCGTCAGACTTTCAGTGGTCTCTCCATCCAGATGTGTTTTCTCAGCTTGTTCAGATGTGGGGTCTTCCAGAGATAGATCTGATGGCCTCTCATCTAAACAAGAGACTTCCCAGATACCTGTCCAGGTTCAGGGATTTTCAGGCGGAAGAAGTGGATGCATTGGCACTTCCTTGGTGTTATCAATCTGCTTATATTTTCCCACTTCTAGTTCTCCTTCCAAGAGTGATCTCCAAAATCACCATGGAACAATCATTTGTGTTGCTGATGGCTCCAGCATGGCCTCTCAGGTTTTGGTATGCGGATCTTGTTCGGGTGTCCAGTTGCCAACCTTGGCCACTTCCATTAAGGCCAGACTTACTGTCTCAAGGTCTGTTTTTCCATCAGGATCTCAAATCATTAAATTTGAAGGTGTGGAAATTTAACACCTAGTGATTATTACTATGTTACAAGCTTGTAAATCTGTCTCTAGAAAGATTTATTATCAAGTTTGGAAGACTTACATTTCATGGTGCTCATAAATTTTCTTGGCATTCTTTTAGAATTCCTAGAAGTTTACAGTTTCTTCAGGATGGTTTGGATAAGATTTTGTCTGCAAGTTCCTTGAAGGGACAAATCTCTGCTCTTTCTGTTTTATTTCACAGAAAGATTGCTAAACTTCCTGATATTCATTGTTTTGTACAGGCTTTGGTTCATATCAAGCCTGTCATTTAATCAATCTCTCCTCCTTGGAGTTTTAATTTGGGTTTGAAGGCTTTTCAGGCTCTTCCATTTGAACCTATGCAGGACATTAAACTACTTTCTTGGAAAGTGTTGTTCCTTTTGGCTATATCTTATACTAGAGGAGTTTCTGAGTTATCTGCTCTTTCTTATGAATCTCCTTTTCTGATATTTCATCAGGATAAGGTGGTTTTGCGGACTTCTTTTAATTTTTTCCCTAAGGTTGTGAATTCAACAACATTAGTAGAGAAATTGTTGTCCCTTCTTTGTGTCCTAATCCTAAGAATTCTTTGGAAAGATCCTTACATTCTTTGGATGTGGTGAGAGCTTTGAAATATGATATTGAAACTACTAAGATTTCAGGAAGACTTCTAGTCTATTTGTTATATTTTCTGGTTCTAGGAAAGGTCAGAAGGCTTCTGCCATTTCCTTGGCTTTTTGGTTAAGCTTTTGATTCACCAAGCTTATTTGGAGTCGGGTCAAGCCCTGCCCCAGAGAATTGTGGCTCATTCTACTAGATGTCTCCACTTCATGGGCTTTTAAGAATGAAGCTTCCGTTGATCAGATTTGCAAAGTGGCAACTTGGTTCTCTTTGCATACATTTACTAAATTCTACCGTTTTGATGTATTTGCTTCTTCAGAGGCATTTTTTGGTAGAAAAATTCTTCAGTCAGCTGTTTCAGTTTGATTCTTCTGCTGATGTTTTTAAGTTTTTCTTTTCATTATAAGAATAAACTTATATTTTGGGTTGTGGATTATTTTTTCAGCAGAAAATGGCTGTTTTTATTTTTTATCCCTCCCTCTCTAGTGACTCTTGCATGGAGTTCCACATCTTGGATATTGATATCCCATACATCACTAGCTCATGGACTCTTGCCAATTACATGAAAGAAAACACAATTTATGTAAGAATTTACAAGATAAATTCATTTCTTTCATATTGGGAAGAGTCCATGAGGCCCTCCATTTTTTATGGTGGTTATGATTTTTTTGTATAAAGCACAATTATTTCCAAATTCCTTTGTTGATGCTTTTTACTCCTTTCTTTATCACCCCACTACTTGGCTATTCGTTAAACTGAATTGTGGGTGTGGTGAGGGGTGTATTTATAGGCATTTTGAGGTTTGGGAAACTTTGCCCCTCCTGGTAGGAATGTATATCCCATACGTCACTAGCTCATGGACTCTTGCCAATATGAAAGAAATGAATTTATCTTGTAAATTCTTACATAAATTATGTTTTTTCTAACTCATTTGTCTCATATCCCCTAGCTACCAATCTCTAAATTAATTCATCAGCCTGCTGCATGTATACCACGTTATCATTGGTGTTATGCCTCAATCTGATAAACTGTCCCCTTGGTATGGCACGAACAAGATGAGGAGGGTGACATGAGCTCGCATGGAGAATAGTATTCCCCGCTGTGGGTTTTCTAAAGGTTTTCGACACTATTTTCCATGGTTCTGAACCCAAAAATAGCTTAGCTGCCGTATAATAGAAAGAGGACAAATTGATAATAGGAGTAAATTGGAAAGTTGCTTAAAATTTCATGCTCTGAATCACAAAATAAAAAACTTGTGTTTAGCATCCCTTTAATAAAGAATATCTGCATTAATCCTTACACTGTTTTGATGAAACAATATTGATATCTAAATCACATCTTTCCCTCTAGGACTACCTATATATATATATATATATATATATATATATATATATATATATATATATATATATATATATATATATAAAAGCATATTCTAAAAGCACCATGATGACATAGTTTGATAAATATCTTATGTTTTGCATTGTGATCAATATGTGTTGTGTCCTAAAACAGATTACTATACATTGCACAAATGGAGCTATGTGCCACATGGATTAGGTTCTATTTTTAACCAGGTGTTATTCAAAGTGTTGTGTGTTTGTATTATTTTTAAAACAGGGATCAATAGTTATATTTATATATGCCATTGATTCATATGAGAAGAATTGGTTGTCTAATATAGTAAGAAATCCAACATATGTGAAAGACATCATTTTCTTTACAATCACCTTGATGAACTCATACATTTATTGTTCATATTAGTGCTCTAAACTTCAAATTTCGAAGTATATTATTTGGAATATTTTAGACTAATGTGATTTAGTGATGTCCAAACTGTGTTCACTAATATATTTTAATATCATTAATAGAACTAGTTATTGTGACGAGTCCAGAGGGATCCAGCACCAATAGTGACCTGTTTTTGCAGGCTTCTGGTAAGTCCATTGACTCATTCATATATCATTAAAGGTGTATTTTTCATAAATATTCTGAACATGATTCTGATGAAGCATTCCATTTGAATTAAAACGATAATATACTCCTCTGATGATATATATATTCTTTTTATTATTTTAAGATTAAGATCTCAAAGCGTCTTAGTCTATACCTTTGTGCTTCAGAACATGTTTCTATTTAGTATATATTTAGACAACAATCATCAAAAGCTTTTAGGAATTTTTTCAAAATACAGACACTAAAATCAAATTATTACTCATTGATAATTACAAATCTTAGTTCATTTGCATGCTCCATCAAAAAGATGTAGTTCCTAACTTTGGTTCCGTATCTCTTTAATGCAACATTGATGTGTGTCCTTGAGCACCAGTAACATATGTTATAATATATATTATTTTAACATGTACACAACATATTATGTTTTACAGTTATTGCTGGAACAACATGTGAGATGGAGGAGGAAGTGGCTCCCTCAAAGTCTGATGGTACGTCAAATATATATAACATGTATCTAACATGTATTATTGTTTGCAAATCATACTCTTGACAAAAAATAAAGTCTACAGCTTTGTCCATTTAAAATATCTTATTCCATTATTTTTTAAATACCCTCCTGCCCCCCCTTTATAAATCATGCAGCATAAACATATGTTTTTCATTTTTAATTAAATTTATGTATGATTTGTAAATAATGACAGATATCATGATGTCACATGCATATTCCATGCAAACCCACAATAAGCATCTTCTGATTGTACAGTCATTTCTATTCATCTGAGTGCATAGATGCAGGCCATATCATTATGTCATCATTGTTTAGAACTTCAAAACCACTTCTAAGTATACATCAAACATAATTATAATGAAATTAATTAATTTAATTTCATGATGTATGATATGTTAATGTTTTTTTCAAAAAAGTTATGTGTAGACTGTCCATTTCAAACAAACATTAATATTCCTCCGAAATAAAGCATGCATTTCAGAATGTGTCTATTAATATTGGGATGACATACATTTAATCCTAATGTAAAAGATAGATTACAATAAAAATTTCAATTTAAGATCAGATATAGAAGATTATATTCTTAATATTTAATATGAACGGTAGTATCTACTGTGTAAATATTCAGAATAGTAATTGTTTGAAGCATCAAGCTTCAAATTAGTCAATTTAAGATTACAAAGGCAATCACTGAAATAGATATGTAAATCAGGGTTTACCTGATTTCAAAGGCTATGTGTAGTGGCTATTAAATTTGATCATATTACACACTAAATGAAAGAGGGACCCAGTATAACAAAAAATAAACAACAATGTTCAAAATGTAAAGTAATGTATGATTGCTTAAAACAGAGAAAGCTCCGTAGAAAACAACAACCAGTGCAGCCATGTGGAGAGACAGTCCCAAGTCAAGTCAGGACCAGCTGAAATCAAATCAATTGTGACTCACCAATGAGTAAGCATAATGTCCTCTGTTCAAGGTACGATGGCAGAGTCGGGCTGGCACACTTAAGCGCTATGGATCCAATTCGGGACGAGACATAATGGAGAACCACTCGCCTCAACTTGTCCCCGTAAGTTCCTGGCATCCGTGCCCTCAAGCCGCCAATCCACCTGATCTGAATGGCGTGACGTCACTGTGGGTCCTCCGTCGGGACCAGACTGAAGCTCCTCCTCGATGCGTAGTGCGCTGGTATACCACAGCTCCACGGCATATAGGATATCTCAGGCTGCACAGGTGCTCCGTAGCTGGATGTCAGCAAATAAGGTAAGCTGGAAACTGGAATAGGATATGCTTCAAGAAAGAAAATAGTCCAGCTTGCCAGAAAAGTAAAAACAAGTCTTTATTCATCCATTAAAAGTTGTAGGAATACAGCAACAGCAAAGTACTGATGGTGTAGAGGGCGCAGCACTGTATGGCTTACATGTTTCGGATAAACTCCGTAGTCATAGCCTACAGTGATGTGCCACACACCTGTTAAAATACCCTAAAAACAAATGTGATAGGCTTAAAAATTTAAACCCGCCCTCATACTAAACAAATCAGAATATCGCACAGTATGAACACACCAATGGATTAACTACTTGGGAAAACTTGATATTGCTATGCAGTGACAATTGCGAGTCCAAACAATATAGAAAAATTTGTATAGAAGAAAGTAAGCTGATAAATTGTCAGAATTAAACCCACAGCAAACATTAATATATCAAAATTACATTAATAGATATTAGTATATTTATATTCAAATATAAAGAACCAAGTAATAACTAGAGGTTAAATAATGAATTAAGTTTAACAAACAATTTATACAAAATAATAATAATATATAATGTGGGGTGACCTAATTGAAAGTTACACCTCTAACTAGAAACAAATAAATAAACTAGTCTCTTTGGAATCAATTGTAGCACACATTAACAAATATCAGTTGGCGAGACATATTCTAGCACACATATATAAGATTCAGCTGAACAATATTAGCTAATAGAGTCTACTATAGTCCCATGAGAGTGACAACTAGTAATATACCAAAATTGTGGGGCCATGGATAAACTAAGCATAGAGGTTAATGTTCAATTATTGGATAATGAAACTAATGTTGGATATTGAGATATTGGAATCCATAGATAGGGCAAGAGTTAGATAAAGAATATTGACAATATACCATGTATTTGAGAGTTACTCCCATAAATTCATAACATCATATCTGGAATTTAAACCGTCAGGCAATCGAGTACCCATGGTGAAAATCCAGTATGCTTCACATCTAGCAAGGAGCTGATTAACGTCACCTCCCCTAGTGGGGGTGATGACCTTCTCAATACCACACCACTTGAAACCTCTCAGATCATTATCATGAAAGTTTCCAAAGTGTTGAACTATGGGAGTGGATGCCCTTTTGGTGGAAAAAGAGGATAAGTGTTCCCTGATACGGGAATTGAGGTCACGGGAAGTAAGCCCTAAGCACTGAATTTTGCATAAGGAACTCTCAATAAGATATATAACTGACTCAGTCCTGCAATTAATGCAGGTATTGATCATGTAAGTTTTTCTAGTTACTTCACTGGTGTAATCCTTGGTAATTTTTGCATATTCACATGGCTTACATTTGCGGTGCCCACATTTTTACATGCCAGTGTGTTTGAGCCAAGAACCTTTCTCCTTCTGTATAGGTCTAAGTAAGGTGGGAGAGAGCATAGAGCTAAGTGTGGGACTCTTGCGATAAGAACATCTAATTCCCTTTCTAACAGTCTCCACTAGTTTGTCTTCTGCCAATAATGTGCTTGCGTATTATATTGCAAATTTGTGGGTACTGTGCACTATGAGTGGTCACAAAGGTGACATTTTGCTGTGCATTCTTTTCCAAAATATTTGTGGCTAGAAGATTTTGTCTGGGAATATTCTGAACTTGATGTCTAGCCTTTTTGATTGCCTTTTTCGGATACTGCCTGGCTGCAAGCCTTTTCTCCAAATATTCAGACTCTTTTCTGAATTGATGCTCATCTGTGCAGTTTCTCTTCAAGCTAACAAATTCCCCCTTGGCAATGGCAAAGGGGACATGTTTGGGATGACAGCTTGTTCCCAAAAGAAGAGAATTACCAGAAATAGGTTTTCTATAAATGGTAGATGTGATCCTACCAGTTATAGTACCTTCCAAAGTAAGATCCAGATAGTTGATACATCTGTCCTGTAATTCATAGGTAAATTTGAGGCCAAAATTGTTATCATTAAGAAAATCAACGAAGGGCAAAACATTCTCAGGGCCACCAATCCAGATGAAAAGAAGATCATCTATGTATCTCCTATAAAAGGAGATACACAGCTGAAAAGGGTTTCTATCTCTAAAGATGTGGTAAAACTCCCACCATCCCAAAAACAAGTTAGCAAAGGATGGTGCGAATTTCGCTCCCATGGCGGTACCACACCTCTGGAGATAGAAAATCTCCTCAAATTTGAAGAAATTGTGCGATAAAAGGAAATTGGTGACCCTGAGAATGAAGTCAATATAAGTACCAGAGAAATCTGTATGTCCTTCCAGAAAAAATTGTATGGCCTCAATCCCCTTGGAATGGGGGATACTAGAATAGAGTGAGACTGCGTCAATTGTCAACCACCTGGAGGACGGGGTCCACTCCACGTCCTCCAAGATGTTGAGAATATGTTTAGTGTCCCTAACATACGATTGGAGAGACACTACCAAAGGTTGTAGTATACAATCTAACCATTCTGAGAGGTTACCCAATAAGGAATCTATACCGCTCACTATAGGTCTTCCCTGGACACAGTCCAGTGTTTTGTGGGTTTTCGGGAGATGGTGAAAAAGAGGTGTCTTAGGATGATCCACCATGAGAAAGGAGTATACACAATGGTTAGTACAGCAACTTAGGAGTGCAGTGCAAGTGAAGACAGGGTCCTGCCAAGTCCCCCCAATTCCAGTAATAGATATATATATGTCCACAGCACTGTGTCTTTCAAATCTCTTTATTCTCTGTACATAACAGGCATATAAACAGCGACGTTTCGAGTGTTGCCACTCTTACTCATGCTAGTTACAAACTATCAAACACAGCAATTTAAAACCCTCAGTTTGGCGCCAACCACTCCATTAGGTGGATCTGCTGCCCTCTTCTGGTCATTTATAATAATACATTAAAAACACTTCTAATTACATGATAATATGTAACTAAAATTTAAATACAATGTTTGCTTACACATTGAACATTTCTCTCATATCTTTTGTTTTTACTCTTCACAATTTTACTGGATCATTTCAATTTATATTCAAAGCATTTTTCTCAAAACATTTTTTCTCAAATTTCTTACAGAACTTTTTTAATAGTAATTTCCCAAGGTTATACTTTAAACAATAGAATATTATAATGAACAGTAAAGAATTGCACTATAATAAGTGTAACGAATTATAATATAGACAATAGAGACCTTGATATTCTCATTTGTAAAAAATATGTTATTTAAAGGAAAATAGACCAAAGTCCCTATTGAGCCCATATGGCTCCATACTCCCCATTTCAAAGATCCAAAACATTTCTTTTTGTTTTAGTATCTTTTCTCTATCGCCTCCACTTCTCTGTGGACCCACACTATCTATCACTTGCCACCTTAATTGGCTTATCTGGTGGCCACATTTTAGGAAATGGTGGGACACGGGGGCTTCAGTATTCTTGCACCTTATATTTGAGCGATGCTGGCATATCCTGTCTCTGATCATACGGGTAGTCTTCCCTATGTAGATCAGAGAACAGGAACACTTTATGAGATAGATTACATATTTGGACTCACATGTATAGTAATCTCTTATCTCATATCTTTTCCCATTTCTTGGGTGATAGAAATATTTACCCTTTATAATAGAGTGACAGCTCATACAGCCTAGGCATGGGAAAGAACCTCTACTCTTATTCCCAATCAATGCCTGTCTCTCGCTCTTCTTTGAGCCAACATCTGTGTGAGTAAGCCGATCTTTCAGATTTCTTACTCTTTTATAAGCCATTAATGGTGGATTTTTAAATATTTCTATATTTTTATTGCATTCGCTCAAAACGTGCCAATGTCTATTTATAATACGTTTTACTTCTTCACTTGCTGGACTATACTGAGTAACCAAGACTAATTTATCATCTGTTTTTCTTTTAACCAGATTTTGCTCCTTAGATCTAACTTTATCTATGTGTTTATCTACAATTTTCTTAGGATATCCTCTATCTAGGAATTTTTGCTGCATCTCTCTAAGCCTAATTTCTTTTATTACTGGATTAGTAACTATTCTGTCCACTCTTAATAATTGACTCTTTGGTAATGAGTCCAGTAACCCTTTAGGGTGGAAACTTCTATAATCTAATAATGTATTCCTATCTGTCTCTTTATTATAGATATCAAAAGTTAACTTTCTTCCTTCTTTGATTACTCTAGTGTCTAAAAAGGTTACTGTCTCTTCACTCCACTCTGCTGTAAACTCTAGTCCAAGGGTACTGCAATGGGGACCAACGTTGCCCCATCATATACCAACTTATTCATGAATGAAATAGAGGAGAGAATAATCTATGAAAATGATAAATTTAGAAAATATGGCGCCACCTGGTGGCGATTTATAGATGATGTGTTTGGCATATGGTGGGGCAGCGTTGAGTCCCTATTGGAATTTGTGACAGAAATTAATGGGGCAGTCCCTGGACTAGAGTTTACAGCAGAGTGGAGTGAAGAGACAGTAACCTTTTTAGACACTAGAGTAATCAAAGAAGGAAGAAAGTTAACTTTTGATATCTATAATAAAGAGACAGATAGGAATACATTATTAGATTATAGAAGTTTCCACCCTAAAGGGTTACTGGACTCATTACCAAAGAGTCAATTATTAAGAGTGGACAGAATAGTTACTAATCCAGTAATAAAAGAAATTAGGCTTAGAGAGATGCAGCAAAAATTCCTAGATAGAGGATATCCTAAGAAAATTGTAGATAAACACATAGATAAAGTTAGATCTAAGGAGCAAAATCTGGTTAAAAGAAAAACAGATGATAAATTAGTCTTGGTTACTCAGTATAGTCCAGCAAGTGAAGAAGTAAAACGTATTATAAATAGACATTGGCACGTTTTGAGCGAATGCAATAAAAATATAGAAATATTTAAAAATCCACCATTAATGGCTTATAAAAGAGTAAGAAATCTGAAAGATCAGCTAACTCACACAGATGTTGGCTCAAAGAAGAGCGAGAGACAGGCATTTATTGGGAATAAGAGTAGAGGTTCTTTCCCATGCCTAGGCTGTATGAGCTGTCACTCTATTATAAAGGGTAAATATTTCTATCACCCAAGAAATGGGAAAAGATATGAGATAAGAGATTACTATACATGTGAGTCCAAATATGTAATCTATCTCATAAAGTGTTCCTGTTCTCTGATCTACATAGGGGAGACTACCCGTATGATCAGAGACAGGATATGCCAGCATCGCTCAAATATAAGGTGCAAGAATACTGAAGCCCCCGTGTCCCACCATTTCCTAAAATGTGGCCACCAGATAAGCCAATTAAGGTGGCAAGTGATAGATAGTGTGGGTCCACAGAGAAGTGGAGACGATAGAGAAAAGATACTAAAACAAAAAGAAATGTTTTGGATCTTTGAAATGGGGAGTATGGAGCCATATGGGCTCAATAGGGACTTTGATTGGTCTATTTTCCTATAAATAACATATTTTTTACAAATGAGAATATCAAGGTCTCTATTGTCTATATTATAATTCGTTACACTTATTATAGTGCAATTCTTTACTGTTCATTATAATATTCTATTGTTTAAAGTATAACCTTGGGAAATTACTATTAAAAAAGTTCTGTAAGAAATTTGAGAAAAAATGTTTTGAGAAAAATGCTTTGAATATAAATTGAAATGATCCAGTAAAATTGTGAAGAGTAAAAACAAAAGATATGAGAGAAATGTTCAATGTGTAAGCAAACATTGTATTTAAATTTTAGTTACATATTATCATGTAATTAGAAGTGTTTTTAATGTATTATTATAAATGACCAGAAGAGGGCAGCAGATCCACCTAATGGAGTGGTTGGCGCCAAACTGAGGGTTTTAAATTGCTGTGTTTGATAGTTTGTAACTAGCATGAGTAAGAGTGGCAACACTCGAAACGTCGCTGTTTATATACCTGTTATGTACAGAGAATAAAGAGATTTGAAAGACACAGTGCTGTGGACATATATATATATCTATTACTGGAATTGGGGGGACTTGGCAGGACCCTGTCTTCACTTGCACTGCACTCCTAAGTTGCTGTACTAACCATTGTGTATACTGATTGGATGAAGTCTGCCTAGTATGTGCAATAGGAGTTGCTACAAAAATGGAGAACAAAAGTACAGAAGGTACGAAAATGTTTGCTTACACAGAGCTGGACGCAGCAAGGATCACAGCCCTAGCTAAGGGCCCAAGGGACTTTCTTCATGCAGCACCTGCTGAAAATTTAAGTAAAGAATTTGAACAGATGACCTATAAAAATACCAAGTGGAATCTGCATGTAAGCACACTATCAGAATACTATAGGGTGAAAAGAATACCCAGAGGGCTCAGGATGAGCATTTGCCCCACACTCCTGAGAGATAAAAAAGAGTATTGCGATAAGTTTGAGTCCATCATTAACAAATGTTCCTACGATATTATGGTGCTGACGGTGGAGTCGTTACTGGAAGAAATTGCAATCCAGGAAGCAAAGATTAAACAAAGCAGAGAGGATTTGCTGAAAACACTGTCGGCAGATGAGTGGGACAAGTTAACTAGTGAAGTCAAACGAAAGACAACAGAATTGGAGAAAACAATTAAAGAGAGAAAACGGCAAAAATTTCAGAGGGACGAAACTGACTACCTTACCGGGAGAGTATACAAGTGGAGAAGCGGTCACCATGGCAACGATAACAACAGCTATGGGAGTTACAGGAGAGGAGGAAATCGGAGAGCCAATAGGAATCAATCACAACCGGAAGGAGTAACGGGCACGTCTTACGCAGAGTCTGAGGACTCCTCCCCTTTAGATTCCAGCAACGACGGAAGCAGCATAGAGGTGGAAAGAAACACCGTAAGTGGAAGAAACAGGGGGAGAGGAGGACCGAGAAGATCAAGCCGGAGAGGGAGATCATACCACTATCAGTAACGGAGAAGGGGAACCTAGTAATAGATGAAGGGACTGAGCCTAAAGATGGGGTAAGATCTGAATATACTACTGTCCTTAATATATCTGGGAAAGAATTAACAGAGACTGAATTAAGACTTTTGGAAAAAGGACTTTCGTTCTGCCCTTATTCTAATACAAATTTTTTTGAATTGAACAAAGACTTACAAAGGTTCTTCAGGAACATAAGGTTAAAAACATGGTTCCATGATAATGTTTATACTGAGCCTGACACACGAAATGTTGAAGTAGAATGGAAATTTCAAGAATTAGCATTGAAAAATAAAAGTATGTTTAACCCTGCATCCACTAATCATAGTGTAAACACCTTTATAAATTTGGTATGTAATGATATAGGGAAATTGAAACAAAATAGTGAGAAGAGAAAACTAAAAGCACCCTATAAGACTAAAATGCAGAGGTAAATTTAACTAAGGATGAATTTGATGCTATAAAAACTTTGAAAAGTAAATCTAATGAGGTGACAATTAAAAGAGCTGATAAGGGCGGGGCAACAGTGGTGCTAGATAAAGGGTACTACATTAATGAAATAGTAAGTCAGCTTAAAGATGTGGATACTTATGCTAAGATCAATTATAATCCAGTAAGTAAAATACAGAAAGAGGTGGAATTAATTGTAAATAAAGCATTTGAAAATAAATTAATTGATAAAAAGTTGTTTATTTAACAAAGACCCTAAAAATCCTATCTTCTACACGGTTATGTACAGAGAATAAAGAGATTTGAAAGACACAGTGCTGTGGACATATATATATATCTATCACCATGAGAAAGGAGGCGGTGGATTGATCCAAAACACCTGATTCTAAGCCATCATCCAATAGTTGTTGTAATTCAAGTTTGAAAATGTTGGTAGGGTCCCTGTACAAGACAACATAATCCTGTTGTTTTTGGAGTTGTCTAAGGGCCTCATCAACATACTGTTTCCTATCCATAATAACCACCATACCTCCCTTGTCAGAATTCTTAATAACCAGGCTTGTATCTTCCCTAAGGGATAATAGCGCCTCTTTCTCAGCAATAGATAGATTATACTTCGAGGTAGATTTATGTTCCTTAAGGTAAACCAAGCGTCTCTCAATCCTATTATAGAATGTTTCAATTACTGGACCTCTATTTTGGATGGGATAAAATGTGGAACGCTTTTTGAAAACAGGGCCCATTCTTGTGTCCCCTGCATTAATCCCTGCTTCAATTTGAAGCTGTTGTAAAGTAACCACATCACAACTTTGGGAAAAGCTCATAGGATCAATGCCTGTTGCACCAGAATAACTGCCCAATTTGTTAACATTTGTCTGTTCAGAGAAATGTTTTTTGAGAGTGAGGCTCCGAATGAGTTTATTCACATCCAAAATAGTTTTGAATAAGTCAAAGTCATTGGTGGGTGCAAAGTTTAAACCCCGATTCAAAACACGATATTGCATGGTACTAAATGTTTTACTAGAGAGGTTAACAACATTGCCCACTATCCTATGATCAATTATTTGTATCTGGTCTGTGGCCTGGGCTCCAGTAGTTGGTATCTGTCCTGGTTCTGTTGGGTATTGCTCCTGGTACCTAGACTTCCTCCCCCTGCGTTGGCATCCAGTACCTGGGGAAAAACCTGATTGAGTGCTAAGCGTTCAGGGACATTAGAAGGATAAGCATTGGGAACAGATTCTACATAAGCATTTTGTTTAGGTCTACTCCCTAAATAGGCAGAGTCAGGATTAGTCAAAGATGTTGTATTAGTGGAGGATAATGTAGTTAAAAAAGCAGTATTATCTCATCTGCTCCTAATTAAGCACAACCACGATTTCTAGGAAATCTATATAGGTAGACGCTATTACATGAAGAGACAAGCACTGAGGTATCTCTAATTTTATATTTATTAGTTTATTTTGTTAAAAATGTTAAAACAAGAATCTTTGATGCAAGATAATTATTTGGTTATTTTCATTGTAAGATTGATCCTTTGACTGGTATTATGGCATTCTTTTTTTTTTTTTTTGTGTTCATATTGTCAATCTTGTTGTATCATTGATTCTTAATAAAAATACTTTGGAAAAAAAAAAAAAAGCAGTATTATCAATTGCTGTAGAGGTGCATGGAACATGTTCTGTTAAGGTGTCACCTTCACTAGAACCCTCTGATTCACTCCCTGAAAAGGTCACATTCTTTGAGTTATTACTCGCATTGCCATTTTTATTCGTATTACGATTTCTGCTCCTATTCCTATTATTTCTCCTCCTTCTACCAAATCTCGGCTGGTTAGCTCTAAAATTACCCCTAGTACTCTTATTCCAAATATAGACAGAGTTATTTGTATAATCAAATTTGTCCCTGACAAATTTGGTGTGCTTGGTTTCCATGATGCCAGATCTACCTTTAGCTACCAATTCTCTAAGGGTTTTATCAAACCTAGCAAAGTCAGTATGATTAGACCTCCTGTTCATTTCTATCTGTAGATCGTCTATTTCTTTCCTAATGTTTGCCAACATGGTAGTTTTATACTGTATTAACAATCTCATTAATCTTAACGAACAGTCTGTTAGCACACAGTTCCAGGCCTCAACAAAGTCCTTATCCTTAGTGTCCACATCAAAAGTAGGAAATTTATACAATCTTAAGCGTCTAGGAATCATGCTGAGAATTAAGTATTTTTCAAGTGTCCAAATATCCCACTGTGTCTTGGATTCCTTTAACAGTAAATTTTCCATTAGTTCAAATAATGTACTCAATGCTAGGACCCCTTTGTCCTCTGAAAAAATCAGGTCACACTCTGTGGTATTTGTAATGCGTGCAGTTACTGACATAAGTGAATAGAAAGTTTGCTGTGCTTCCTCCATAATAAATGCTGAGATGCAACAGGAGACTAAATTGCTTATTTATGAAAACTGTGTGTTGGTATATCCAGTATATACCCAATGGACAACAATAAATGAAAGAGGGACCCAGTATAACAAAAAATAAACAACAATGTTCAAAATGTAAAGTAATGTATGATTGCTTAAAACAGAGAAAGCTCCGTAGAAAACTACAACCAGTGCAGCCGTGTGGAGAGACAGTCCCAAGTCAAGTCAGGACCAGCTGAAATCAAATCAATTGTGACTCACCAATGAGTAAGCATAATGTCCTCCGTTCAAGGTACGATGGCAGAGTCGGGCTGGCACACTTAAGCGCTATGGATCCAATTCGGGACGAGACCTAATGGAGAACCACTCGCCTCAACTTGTCCCCGTAAGTTCCTGGCGTCTGTGCCCTCAAGCCGCTCTGTAGCGAGATCCCTCCGCCAATCCACCTGATCTGAATGGCGTGACGTCACTGTGGGTCCTCCGTCGGGACCAGACTGAAGCTCCTCCTTAGTGCGCTGGTATACCACAGCTCCACGGCATATAGGATATCTCAGGCTGCACAGGTGCTCCATAGCTGGATGTCAGCAAATAAGGTAAGCTGGAAACTGGAATAGGATATGCTTCAAGAAAGAAAATAGTCCAGCTTGCCAGAAAAGTAAAAACAAGTCTTTATTCATCCATTAAAAGTTGTAGGAATACAGCAACAGCAAAGTACTGATGGTGTAGAGGGCGCAGCACTGTATGGCTTACATGTTTCGGATAAACTCCGTAGTCATAGCCTACAGTGATGTGCCACACACCTGTTAAAATACCCTAAAAACAAATGTGATAGGCTTAAAAATTTAAACCCGCCCTCATACTAAACAAATCAGAATATCGCACAGCATGAACAAACCAATGGATTAACTACTTGGGAAAACTTGATATTGCTATGCAGTGACAATTGCGAGTCCAAACAATATAGAAAAATTTGTATAGAAGAAAGTAAGCTGATAAATTGTCAGAATTAAACCCACAGCAAAAATTAATATATCAAAATTACATTAATAGATATTAGTATATTTAAATTCAAATATAAAGAACCAAGTAATAACTAGAGGTTAAATAATGAATTAAGTTTAACAAACAATTTATACAAAATAATAATAATATATAATGTGGGGTGACCTAATTGAAAGTTACACCTCTAACTAGAAACAAATAAATAAACTAGTCTCTTTGGAATCAATTGTAGCACACATTAACAAATATCAGTTGGCGAGACATATTCTAGCACACATATATAAGATTCAGCTAAACAATATTAGCTAATAGAGTCTACTATAGTCCCATGAAAGTGACAACTAGTAATATACCAAAATTGTGGGGCCATGGATAAACTAAGCATAGAGGTTAATGTTCAATTATTGGATAATGAAACTAATGTTGGATATTAAGATATTGGAATCCATAGATAGGGCAAGAGTTAGATAAAGAATATTGACAATATACCATGTATTTGAGAGATACTCAGAATAGAGGGAGAGTTACTCCCATAAATTCATAACATCATATCTGGAATTTAAACCGTCAGGCAATCGAGTACCCATGGTGAAAATCCAGTATGCTTCACGTCTAGCAAGGAGCTGATTAACGTCACCTCCCCTAGTGGGGGTGATGACCTTCTCAATACCACACCACTTGAAACCTCTCAGATCATTATCATGAAAGTTTCCAAAGTGTTGAACTATGGGAGTGGATGCCCTTTTGGTGGAAAAAGAGGATAAGTGTTCCCTGATACGGGAATTGAGGTCACGGGAAGTAAGCCCTATGTACTGAATTTTGCATAAGGAACACTCAATAAGATATATAACTGACTCAGTCCTGCAATTAATGCAGGTATTGATCATGTAAGTTTTTCTAGTTACTTCACTGGTGTAATCCTTGGTAATTTTTGCATATTCACATGGCTTACATTTGCGGTGCCCACATTTGTACATGGCAGTGTGTTTGAGCCAAGAACCTTTCTCCTTCTGTATAGGTCTAAGTAAGGTGGGAGAGAGCATAGAGCCAAGTGTGGGACTCTTGCGATAAGAACATCTAATTCCCTTTCTAACAGTCTCCACTAGTTTGTCTTCTGCCAATAATACTTGAAAGTGCTTGCGTATTATATTGCAAATTTGTGGGTACTGTGCACTATGAGTGGTCACAAAGGTGACATTTTGCTGTGCATTCTTTTCCAAAGTATTCGTGGCTAGAAGATTTTGGCTGGGAATATTCTGAACTTGATGTCTAGCCTTTTTGATTGCCTTTTTTCGGATACTGCCTGGCTACAAGCCTTTTCTCCAAATATTCAGACTCTTTTCTGAATTGATGCTCATCTGTGCAGTTTCTCTTCAACCTAACAAATTCCCCCTTGGCAATAGCAAAGGGGACATGTTTGGGATGACAGCTTGTTCCCAAAAGAAGAGAATTACCAGAAATAGGTTTTCTATAAATGGTAGATGTGATCCTACCAGTTATAGTACCTTCCAAAGTAAGATCCAGATAGTTGATACATCTGTCCTGTAATTCATAGGTAAATTTGAGGCCAACATTGTTATCTTTAAGAAAATCAAGGGCAAAACATTCTCAGGGCCACCAATCCAGATGAAAAGAAGATCATCTATGTATCTCCTATAAAAGGAGATACACCGCTGAAATTTTTTTTAAGCCTATCACATTTGTTTTTAGGGTATTTTAACAGGTGTGTGGTACATCACTGTAGGCTATGACTACGGAGTTTATCCGAAACATGTAAGCCATACAGTGCTGCGCCCTCTACACCATCAGTACTTTGCTGTTGCTGTATTCCTACAACTTTTAATGGATGAATAAAGACTTGTTTTTACTTTTCTGGCAAGCTGGACTATTTTCTTTCTTGAAGCATATTACACACTCCCATATTATTCAATTGTTGTATTTTCAAAAACAAACCCACGGGCATGTGTCTAAAAGAACTCTATTGCATTTCAATCTCAAATGCATACATGCATACAAAAATATTGTACAAAAGATAAATATATTATCAAATCATAAATATTAGCACATAATGTTCACTTATTAAATGTTACATGAAAAATAAAAGTGAACATTCAGAGTTTAAAGGATCAATTGAATCTTCTTATTAATTATATAATTATATTTGATTCAAATCAATCAATAACTTAAAACATAGTCATTATTGTGACTTTGTCTAAATATTTTAGGAGAACAAGAATCGGGACTTTAAATAATGTTGATTCCTGATTTCTTGCAAGATAATAATACATTTCCATATCATATATGTATATATATTTTTGTTCTATATTTCAGATGGACCTTCTACTTATGGGCATCAACCTCCCGCCCCTCCCCAGCCAGAACCCACTCCTGCCCCTCCCCAGTCAGAACCCACTCCCGCCCCTCCCCAGCCAGATCCCACTCCCGCCCCTCCCCAGCCAGATCCCACTCCCGCCCCTCCCCAGCCAGATCCCACTCCCGCCCCTCCCCAGCCAGAACCCAGTCCCACCCCTCCCCAGCCAGAACCCACTCCCGCCCCTCCCCAGCCAGAACCCACTCCCACCCTTACCCAGCCAGAACCCACTCCCGCCCCTCCCCAGCCAGAGCCCTTGCCCCCCTCGCCACTCTCCCCGTTTTGCCACCCGTCAAGCTCCCCCACCTGCACAGCCACCAACTCCCCAGGCCCCTGACTCCCCAGCTGTGCAGGCTCCCCCAGAGCGGCAGCACAATACCCCACCTCGCCCCATGCCTCCCCCTCAAGACTTCTACCACAGTCTACACCTTCATTGTCCTGGGTGTCCGATTGTCCTTCCCAGCCACCGATGTAAGCATCATTACAAATCCACATTAGAACATACTTTCTTAAAGGGACATTATACTGATCTAATTATACATACATTGAATTTGAATTGAAAATGTTTTTTATAAACATCTTCTTTATTTGATTAATGTAAATGTTTCCGATCTTCATTTTGTTAAATCAGCATCCACATTTTCTGATATCTAAATGATATTGACTAGATGTTGGATATCTATTATGTATATATACCAATATTTTTGAGTTGGTATCACTGCCATTTTCACAGTGTGTCAAAAACCAAAGAAATAAATTTTTCAAGATTGATAGGGTTTTGATTTGTCTTAATATCTTAGTGAAGAACATATTTAATGTGTCAATCTTATATCTAGTAGGGATGGGCGAATGTGTAAATTTTCGAATTTCGAATGTAGAATGAATGTTATTACCGAAATTCGAATTCTAAATCCGAATGTCGATAAGAACGAATATTCTTAAAAATTCGAAAATCGAATGTTATTTACAGTTTTCGAATGTCACTTTCGAATTCGAATGTTTATAATTATATCGAATGTCCACATTCGAAATTTCGAATTTAAAATTATATTTAACAAATACTATTCAGAAGTTCAATAGTTCATGTGGTAGGGTGGGAATCTAGTAAATTGATACATAATAGATACAAATATATCATTTCGAATGTTTCCATATAGAATATTGCATAATTCGAATATTACATTTAAAGAAAGCATTAGAAATACTATTACAAACATATAAATTCGAATTTTTCGAATTCGAATATAAATTCGAATTTTTCGAATTCGAATATTGCATAATTCGAATATTACATTTAAAGAAAAAGCATTAGAAATACTATTACAATCTAAATTCGAATTTTTCAAATTTGAATACACGTATTGCATAATTCGAATATTACATTTAAAGAAAAAGCATTAGAAATACTATTACAATCTAAATTCGAATTTTTTGAATTCGAATATTGCATAATTCGAATATTACATTTAAAGAAAAAGCATTAGAAATACTATTACAATCTAAATTCGAATTTTTCGAAATTCGAATACACGTATTGCATAATTCGAATATTACATTTAAAGAAAAAGCATTAGAAATACTATTACAATCTAAATTCGAATTTTTTAATTCGAATATTGCATAATTCGAATATTACATTTAAAGAAAAAGCATTAGAAATACTATTACAATCTAAATTCGAATTTTTCGAAAATAATATTTTCGAATGTAATCGTAAAATTCGAAACCGAACATTCCAAAATCGAATGTTAGAATGTTATGTAAACATTCGAAATTCGATTCGAACGAACGAATGTGTTAAAATTTGTGCCGTTTTTCGAATTTTGCGAAACATTCGCCCATCCCTAATATCTAGCATATTTAATTATAATGATTTTTTGTGTAATTATTACAATGTCTCTTTGCTCTCTTTTTATTATGTTCTGTAATTATTGGTAAGTTTTATTTTTAATTTTTGTTTAGGTTGTGACTCAGCATGGTTAACGCTATAGGCTCTAGCCCGCATAGAGCAGACAATGCTGGGTCACACTCAGTTGCTGGGAAGGATCCATGACACTGTGCGTCTCCAGCTGCATCTTCTTATCTTGTTTATAGAACGCACAAGGCATGAAGACGCAGCTGGAAATGCACAGGACGATGAGGGTGATGCTGATGCCACATAAGTGGAGGATCCGGAGATGGCCCGAGGGAGCACTACTAACTTCTCCATCCACATGTTGTTCTATGTTTGTTATTAGTTGCCATTTGGCCTTTTTTTCTTTTGTTGTTGTGCTGTTGCACTATTTCACCTTGTCAGATGGCTCCAATGGGGCTGTGTTGGCCCTTGTCAACTCCCTCCAAGGACTGTGATGCACTATGGCACCTTGTCAGATGGCTCCAAAAGGGCTCTGTTGGCCCTTGTCAACTCCCTCCAAGGACTGTGATGCACTATGGCACCTTGTCAGATGGCTCCAAAAGGGCTCTGTTGGCCCTTGTCAACTCCCTCCAAGGACTGTGATGCACTATTTTTTTTTTTTTAAATAATTTTTTTTTATTGAAGTTAAAGTATAGATTAACAAACAAAATTCGCCTGAGGCCAATGTTACATCAGAGTAAATAATACATTGTCTATAAACTGACATTATTAGAAAAATACACATGTAACAATATAATCACAAATTAAATCTTAATATGAAGATAGGCAAAAGTTTAGGCGAGGTGGAATATAACTTCATTTTATGTTATATTATTAACAAATGATCTCCACAGTACTATAGAAAACAATTAATAGAACATCAGAGTCAGAGGTATCAGGCTGTGGAGATTTAGCTTATGTGTCAGCCACTCTTGGGCTGAGATATATAGGGGGAGGGGGATATTCAGCGGGTAAGCACCGCTATACATATAGGGGAGATGGTGGAGAGGCGGGGGGGGGGGCGGAGCCTTATATAAGTATGAGTATTTTAAAGTATGAGCTAGGAGCTTAGAAATGTTCAAGTGGAGGGACCCAAGAACTATCTAGGGAAGGTTATATTTATTAAATCATAGAGCCGATTAGGGTGTTCTCTGTCATTAAGCTTCCCCTCTAATTATATGATTGTACCTATAAGGTTGAAGGAAACTTAGCTAGTAGAGGAGCATTATCAGGGCTTAGGATGGCTTAGCACTGTCATCACAGTAAGACTTATGAACTATGGGCCAGGAGAATATGGGGGTAGGCTGATTTTGACCATAGTAGAGTTCTGCAGGAGCGGGGATATTAGGAAGAGTGGAATATAGGGAACTTCTGGGGGAGCTCCTCACCTGGGGAAATGCTAGCTATAAGCGATGTGGGAAAAAGGAGTAAGGGTATGACCCGCAGGCAGCAAACCAGCGGGAAAGGGAGGAGAGGAGCTCAGCTGGAGCCGGAGATTCGTGCTACCAGTAAATTCTACATAGGGAGTATATCATTATTGGCAGGGAACATGTGCGGGCTAAGTAAAAGAATGCAACAATTCACAAGATAGCTTTTGGGATAGGTTAGCTCTGGGCTCCAAACAAATTTATATAAATCTACACAGCATGTTGGTATGAATATAAAAGGGGTTAACTCCTCTGAGGGATGTAGATAGTAAGGAAAAGAGTTTATCACCTCGTATGTAGGCATAATACCAATCTCCAATATTTGCAATGTTCAAAACTTGGTAACTTTGAAAATAAACTGTGTAATCCTGCAGGGTATCACATAGATATGTATACACAAAAATAAACAATCCCACTAAAAAAGAGGAGTAGTATCTGTGCAAATTTATGCCATATGCTGACTGTAATAATGGAAAGTAAACTAGGGTGAGGCTATGTATTAAGCACTTAAGTGTATAGTACAATAGGTAGAGATAGACTAACATCTATGTTAATTGAGTTGTCACTACTCTAATATGGCCATACACAGATGTGTGGATTACATATTAAAACACCATGGGACAAAATAAGTGGTAAGCATTAATGACATTCCACAGGTACCATCTGTAAAAGCTGCATGACGTCACAAATAAATAACCACATTAATATAGACAGTTACATTTATGATTAGGAGTCCCCTTATCTACAAAACATTAAACCTGAGAAATAGAGTTATGAGTTTGTATATAAACTAGCTAAATTGTCGAGCACGTTGACAACTGAGATCCAAAACATGTATATAAACCTATTGCATAAATATTCCACATTAGTGCGATCAGAAGGATAGTATAGGCTAAGGAGCCTACCTGGGTATAATATATTTATTGTTCTACATAAGCTGAGCCTGTATTTTAACTAACTAAGTCAAATAAACAAGTGCTTAATGCTGAGTTAAAGTAGTAACGCTGCAGCTATAAAAATTGCATGTGGCTATGTATTACAAGCGTTATTGACTAAGATTAGATTAGTGGAACATAAAGAGACTATGCATTAGTGCTTGCGGTGATGCGTGCAATCTCAAGTGAGGTCGCAGGTATATATAGGCCGCATAGCGTAAAATATTGTCATACAAACAAGTGAGCTTATAATTACCCCTACATGCAGAGACCTTTAATATTTGAGCAGAGAAGCATTAAAGCAGTATACATTGATATGTGACCAAATATAGACTATTTGGAAAGTGATCCCTCTGCTAAGATGGCTACAGCATGTGGGAGGTTATAGAACAATACATAATGTTATACTGTGAGATACAAAACGTATTAAGGTCTCAATGTCCCAGAACGGTCCTTTACATTTCCGTTCATAAAAACCAGTTGTTAGGAAGAGAAAGACAAAGAAAATATAGCATCTGCAATAAAGTTAATCTAGAGTGCAGACATTTGCATCAAAAACTCTAGTAAATAGTATACAATAGGATAGATGGTTCATTGATCTTATGTTGTCAGAGCAGGCTAACAATCAACCTTAACATATCTAGAAAGTACATCAATAAGCTAAATATTCTTATACTAAAACATTATGCATAACCCCCTAGGATGCTATATATCCAATATCTAAGTGCCTATGTATTCAAGCAGGGGGGTGTTAAATAAAGTATTTGCATGTTTGACTATTATTGAGCTTTGGTTTTATATGTCTACAGGGGTTTATATGTGGCTATCAGACAATTGTAATACTTTCCAAAGTCCCATTCTTCAGATCTCTCAATCGTCATAATGGGTTAAATGTTATTCACAGCTTAGGCCAAATGATATCGGTTCATGTATAATCTGTGAAGACACAGAGTATACTTGGAGAATCTGCCGCATTGCCACTCACTAACCAATTCCAAGCTTGTCCAGAATAATCCAATGTGTGGATGCTAGGCCCTTGCTGCGCACATGTGTGATGGCGCCCAACCTTGTGCAGATGAATCTAGGCGCTCCTAATGGCATAACCGGGTCTATCATATAGTGCCGGGACCAAGAATTTACTTGATTGGGCTGAGGTGGGCAATCCGTTTGCAAATATTGTGCTATGTTTACCCCACTCATCACAGCGCACATCGCTGTGATCGTGTCTCCTTCATGTGTATGGCATGGCTTAGATATTACTCTGCGGTCAGTCTCTATATGCTGTGCGTTGTGAGTTACTTCAGGCAATGGCAGTTGCACCCCAGTAGACACAGGAGCTGCAAGTGGTGAACCCTGTCTACGGATACCTGACTCCTCGGCTCGAGCGGCACTTTCACGCTGTACCCTGTGGTTCAGTATGTCTTCAGACTGAAGGTGAGCGCCTTGCATAGAAGGGGCCTGCAGTAGCACTGCTCTGTTCTCCGCCATCTTGCTTGTAGCGCCGCCCGCTTGATTGCCTGGAATTCTAGGTGCGATTGATTGCTGGGCAGTAGACTCAGTCTCCTTTTTATGTTGTGATATATATTTTAGTAGAGATGATACATCGTCCGCAAGGCTACGATAATGATTCTCCAAAAGTTGCTGAGTCTTCAGCTCCCATGCTTGCAGCGCTTCCATGTTGGCGCGACAGCTCACCTCTGTGGCGATTGTTAAGCACTGTTGTCGCTTCAGGATTCTTCACAAATCAGGGATTCTGTAGTTACTAGGTGGACTGTAGTTTCTCACCTACATATATAGCTTAGGATAATGCTTAAGAGAAGCCGTTTATTGAAAGTTTTTAGAGTATGGCCCAGGAGCTTAGTAGATATGCTTCTGGTTGCCTCGGCTGTTGGCTCCGCCCCCCGTGATGCACTATTTCACCTTGTCAGATGACTCCAATGGGGCTGTGTTGGCCATTGTCAACTCCCTCCAAGGACTGTGATGCACTATTTCACCTTGTCAGATGGCTCCAATGGGGCTGTGTTGGCCCTTGTCAACTCCCTCCACGGACTGTGATGCACTATTTCACCTTGTCAGATGGCTCCAATCGGGCTGTGTTGGCCCTTGTCAGCTCCCTCCAAGGACTGTGATGCACTATTTCACCTTGTCAGATGGCTCCAATGGGGCTGTGTTGGCCCTTGTCAACTCCCTCCAAGGACTGTGATGCACTATGGCACCTTGTCAGAGGGCTCCAATGGGGCTGATTTATCATTATGACTTTTTGTAATGTTATCTTATTTCTTTATGGTTTATGACATCATAATAAAATAAATGTCATTAAGATATTATTTTTCCTCTTTATTCATGTCATTTATTAAAATCTATATTTTATGTGGTTAATCCTTAAAGGGACATGAAACCCAAAAATGGTCTTTCATGATTCAGATATATAATAACATTTTCCAGAAATATAATATTTACACCTCTTATTTAATTTGCTTCATTTTCTTGATATACTTTGCAGAAAAGTTTATCTTTTGCAAGATCATGATTAGCAGAGAAGTGAGGTTCTAGATGTTGATTGTTGGTTGTATATACAGGGAGTGCAGAATTATTAGGCAAATGAGTATTTTGACCACATCATCCTCTTTATGCATGTTGTCTTATTCCAAGCTGTATAGGCTCGGATGCCTACTACCAATTAAGCATATTAGGTGATGTGCATCTCTGTAATGAGAAGGGGTGTGGTCTAATGACATCAACACCTTATATCAGGTCTGCATAATTATTAGGCAACTTCCTTTCCTTTGGCAAAATGGGTCAAAAGAAGGACTTGACAGGCTCAGAAAAGTCAAAAATAGTGAGATATCTTGCAGAGGGATGCAGCACTCTTAAAATTGCAAAGCTTCTGAAGTGTGATCATCGAACAATCAAGCGTTTCATTCAAAATAGTCAACAGGGTCGCAAGAAGCGTGTGGAAAAACCAAGGCGCAAAATAACTGCCCATGAACTGAGAAAAGTCAAGCGTGCAGCTGCCAAGATGCCACTTGCCACCAGTTTGGCCATATTTCAGAGCTGCAACATCACTGGAGTGCCCAAAAGCACAAGGTGTGCAATACTCAGAGACATGGCCAAGGTAAGAAAGGCTGAAAGACGACCACCACTGAACAAGACACACAAGCTGAAACGTCAAGACTGGGCCAAGAAATATCTCAAGACTGATTTTTCTAAGGTTTTATGGACTGATGAAATAAGAGTGAGTCTTGATGGGCCAGATGGATGGGCCCGTGGCTGGATTGGTAAAGGGCAGAGAGCTCCAGTCCGACTCAGACGCCAGCAAGGTGGAGGTGGAGTACTGGTTTGGGCTGGTATCATCAAAGATGAGCTTGTGGGGCCTTTTCGGGTTGAGGATGGAGTCAAGCTCAACTCCCAGTCCTACTGCCAGTTTCTGGAAGACACCTTCTTCAAGCAGTGGTACAGGAAGAAGTCTGCATCCTTCAAGAAAAACATGATTTTCATGCAGGACAATGCTCCATCACACGCGTCCAAGTACTCCACAGCGTGGCTGGCAAGAAAGGGTATAAAAGAAGAAAATCTAATGACATGGCCTCCTTGTTCACCTGATCTGAACCCCATTGAGAACCTGTGGTCCATCATCAAATGTGAGATTTACAAGGAGGGAAAACAGTACACCTCTCTGAACAGTGTCTGGGAGGCTGTGGTTGCTGCTGCACGCAATGTTGATGGTGAACAGATCAAAACACTGACAGAATCCATGGATGGCAGGCTTTTGAGTGTCCTTGCAAAGAAAGGTGGCTATATTGGTCACTGATTTGTTTTTGTTTTGTTTTTGAATGTCAGAAATGCATATTTGTGAATGTTGAGATGTTATATTGGTTTCACTGGTAAAAATAAATAATTGAAATGGGTATATATTTGTTTTTTGTTAAGTTGCCTAATAATTATGTACAGTAATAGTCACCTGCACACACAGATATCCCCCTAAAATAGCTAAAACTAAAAACAAACTAAAAACTACTTCCAAAAATATTCAGCTTTGATATTAATGAGTTTTTTGGGTTCATTGAGAACATGGTTGTTGTTCAATAATAAAATTAATCCTCAAAAATACAACTTGCCTAATAATTCTGCACTCCCTGTATATAGATTTATATATATTGGTTGTTGTTGGCTCATCCATGTGTTCATTTCTGAACTATTTGTGAATTGATGCACCTTTAACAAATGATCCCAAGATTATTAAACTGAGATAATCGATGTAAATTATGAATTTGATGGAAATAGTATCCTCTCTGTGAATCCTGAACTTAATTGTTTGAATTTCATGTCCCTTTAAGGGATGCTGACCACAATTCTTAAGGAATAGATATGAATTTCTAATGTATTTCTGTCCTTTTTACATTAACATAGACATAATATTTTTAAAACAGACTATTATTTGAATGTTGACAGCACATGTATTCCAATTTCACTTATATCGTATTGTAGTAGTCTAACAAAAGAAATCACTGTGTGTAATGCGCATATTTTAGCTGATTAATATCTTTCTCTTATTATTGTTTCTCTTTAATTATCCAACGATATATTGCTATAGGTAGGCTGACCATATTTCAACTTGAATAAGTGACACATCTGATAAATACATCTGTCATTATTCTTATTCCAAATAAATCTTTAAACATATCTGAAAACATCCCTGACATATGTATTTCTCATGTGTCCCTTTGTAACATATAATGTATAACCAATCCCAATTTTCATAATGTATCTTGTAGCATTATTTCTCATTTAAAGGGACATGAAACACAATAATCTATTTTCTCATTTTATGTATAACATACAATTGTTTTATTTTTTTATTTTCATAAATTCTCAAATTTTCTTCAGTCTCTTTGTATCATTTGTTTAAGGAGCAGCAGGGCACTACTGGTTTCTAAATGAACACATAGGTGAACCAATGACAATCGGTATATATGTATATATATGTAGCTACCAATCAGCAGTTAGAACATCGTTTTTTTCTGCTCTTGAGATTACCTCTAAACACATTTCATCAAAAGATTAAAGTTAAATTTGAAAATGTAGTTCAAACTGCAATGTCGTATATAATTGTGTAACATAAATTGTGGGTTTCATGTCCATTTAAACCCTGCTGCTTCCTAAATAGTTAATAATCCTCCGATTCTAATGAAATATATCCTTATTACCAACGATGGATTATATTTCATAAATCAAAGTTGGATGACGTTTTTACGTGAAATCGGATGCGCCATGTTGCTTAAGACGTCACATGCCAAGCTGTAAAATGAGTTCTTGGATTGGATGACGTTTTTACACGATCTCGGATGCGCCATGTTGCTTAAGACATCACATGCCAAGCTGTAAAATTAGTTCTTGGATTGGATGACGCTTTTATGCGATCTCGGATGCGCCTTTGATTGGATGACATTTTTACGTGATCTCGGATGCGCCATGTTGCTTAAGACGTCACATGCCAAGCTGTAAAATTAGTTCTTGGATTGGATGCCGTTTTTACGCGATCTCGGATGCGCCTTTGATTGTATGATATTTTTACGCGATCTTGGATGCGCCATGTTGCTTAAGACGTCACATGCCAAGGTGTTAAATCCGTCTAATTGGATTACGTTGTCCCGCAATATTTGATTTTGCATGTAACCCACGTTTGCAAATGAGAAGACAAGTTTAAAACCATGACGATTATGGATTGTGTCAATCATGTACATTGTTGAACCATAGCTGATAAAGAACACAAAAATCTCTTTTGATGGCTGTCTCGTTGAAGAAACGAATGAAGGCAATATGTTTTTCCTGCATAATATATTTTGAGGCAAGTGCAAATCCATGAATATACTCCATCTTGTTTAATATGTTTGTCAACAATATTTTCCTTTTTATAAATAATTACTGTGTTGTGTTTAATTTTCTACATATCTAATTCCTAAAGATGCGCTTTTGTATTTGAATAAAGTAATCAATATGCATTGACCTTTATCATATGATAAATATATGAGATGTCTACTTATTCTAGATGTTATGTCCTGATCTTTTTTCTTAAAGGGACATTATACACTCATTTTTTCTTTGCATATATGTTTTGTATATGATCTATTTATATAGCCCATAATTTTTTTTAATTTTTTTTTAAAATGTATAGTTTTGCTTATTTCTTTTACAAAGATATGACGAGTCCATGGATTTCATCCTTACTTGTGGGATATTAAAATCCTGCTAACAGGAAGTGGCAAAAAGCACCACAGCAGAGCTGTATATATAGCCCCTCCCCTTCCCCTCCACCCCCAGTCATTCTCTTTGCCTGTGTTATACTAGGAAGACATGGTAAAGTGAGGTGTTAGTTTTAGTTTCTTCAATCAAGAAGTTTTTTATTTTAAATGGTACCGGTGCATACTATTTTCCTCAGGGGGATATGGAAGATTTCTGCCCTGAGGTTTGATGATCTTAGCATTTGTAACTAAGATCCACGCTGGTTCCCACAAGACTTCTGAAGGTAACCATGAGACATCTTCAGTGTGGAGACCGGTTTCATGCTACAAGCAGCATTAAGGTATGTGCAGCCTTTTTTTGCCTTTTTTTCTGAGGAGACTTGGTGTATCAGAACTGGCTGGCATTATTTCCCTGTATGGGGATGGGGTAAGCAGTAAAACCTATTTTAATAAGAGGGGTGTTACTGGAGTCCCTATATTATATTTATCATTAGTTGATATTTGGGCATTATGTGACATGGGAGACAATGTAAAAAACTGTTTTATTTTTTTTGATTTTGGCACTTAAAACTTATTGGTTTAATGCTTGAGGGCTGTATTGTGTGTGTATTTCTACTTTAGTGCAAAACCGCATTCCCATGCGGTGTTGTTTGGGCCTACTCCAACTTTTGACCTTAAGGGGCGGAGCCTATTTTGGCGCATTTCCTTCAGGCTTACAGCAGCAAACAGTAACTCGGTGGCTCCTGGACTGTGTAGCTGGTCTGAAGGGTTGGAAACTTGATTTGAAGTACTGTGGGGGCAGGTAGGCGCCACAACAGAGCTGTGGCGAGGTGTAGAGGGTATTTTTATCTATCTTTTGACTAGATGTTGATATTAGTACTTCTAAAGCCTTATTTCTGCCCTTGCTTCTGGGTGCAGTCATTTTTGGATTAACCAACGATATTTAAGTTAAATTTGGGAATAATTTAACGTTTTTTGTGCATTTTGGAAAAAATGTTCACTTTTTCTTTTCTTAAAGGCACAGTACACGTTTTTTCTAATGTTTATTTTATGCAATAAATAAGTGTTTAAACGACTTTTGTGGTATTACTAGTCTGTTCAACATGTCTGACATTGAGGTTTCTCATTGTTCTATGTGTTTAGAAGCTATTGTGCAACCCCCTCTAACATTGTGTAACTTTTGTACTGAAAGGGCTTTACAATGTAAAAAGCATATTTTAAATAAAGTAAGTGTGCCTAAGGATGATTCTCAGTCTGAAGAGAATCAGGATATGCCATCCAATTCTCCCCAAGTGTCACAACCTTTAACGCCCACACAGGTGAAGCATAGTACTTCTAGTGTGTCTAATTCCTTTACTCTGCAGGAGATGGCTGCAGTTATGTCAACTACCCTTACAGAGGTATTGTCTAAATTACCAGTGTTGCAGGGTAAACGCAGTAGGTCAAGTATTAATGTAAATACTGAATCCTCTGATGCTTTATTAGCTATTTCCGATGTTCTCTCATAGTGCTCTGAGTTGGCGATCAGGGAATTACTGTCTGAGGGAATGTTTTGCCTCAGACAGATTCGGATGCTATGTCATTTAAATTTAAGCTTGAATACCTCCGCCTGTTACTTATGGAGGTTTTAGCGATTCTGGATGATTGTGACCCTATTGTGATTCCTCCAGAGAAATTGTGTAAAATGGATAAATATTTGGAAGTACCTACTTACACTGATGTTTTTCCGGTTCCTAAGAGAATTTCGGAAATTGCTAGAAAGGAATGGGATAGACCAGGTATACCGTTTTCTCCCCCTCCTAATTTTAAGAAAATGTTTCCCATATCAGATACCATTCGGGACTCATGGCAAATGGTCCCTAAGGTAGAGGGAGCTATATCTACCCTAGCTAAGCGTACTACTATACCCATTGAGGATAGTTGTGCTTTTAAAGACCCTATGGATAAGAAATTAGAGGGTCTTTTAAAGAGATTATTTGTTAATCAGGGGTTTCTTTTACAACCTACGGCTTGCATTGTTCCAGTAACTACTACAGTAGCTTTTTGGTTTGAGGCTCTAGAAGAGTCTCTTAAGGTTGAGATTTCGTTAGATGACATCTGTGGCATTGTGGTTCAAATCTTGGTCTGCTGATGTGTCATCAAAATATAAGCTTTTAGCTATTCCCTTTAAATGTAAGACCCATTTTGAGCCAGAATTGAAGGAAATCATTTCTGATATTACAGGAGGTAAAGGCCTCAGGATAAATCGGTTAAAATGAGGGGTAAACAGAATAATTTAAATTCCTTTCGGAACTTTAAAGGAGGACCCCCCCACTTCTTCTTCTTCCTCAAAGCAGGAAGGGAATTTTACCCAATCTAAGTCAGTCTGGAGACCTAATCAGAACTGGAATAAGGGTAAACAATCCAAAAAGCCTGCTGCTGCTCCTAAGATAGCATGAAGGGGCGGCCCCCGATCCGGGACTGGATCTAGTAGGGAGCAGACTCTCTTTCTTTGCTCAGGCTTGGGCAAGAGATGTTCAGGATCCCTGGGCACTAGAAATAGTGACCCATGGTTATCAATTGGAATTCAAGGACTTTCTCCCAAGAGGGAGATTTCATCTTTCAAAGTTATCTGCAAACCAGATAAAAAGAGAGGCGTTCTTACGCTGTGTAAAAGACCTTTCTACTATGGGAGTAATTTGTCCAGTTCCAAAATTGGAACAGGGACAGGGGTTTTACTCAAACCTATTTGTGGTTCCCAAAAAAGAGGGAACTTTCAGACCCATTTTAGATCTCAAGTGTCTAAACAAGTTTCTCAGAGTCCCATCGTTCAAGGTGGAGACTATAAGAACAATCTTACCAATGATTCAGGAGGGTCAATATATGACTACCGTGGATTTAAAGGATGCTTACCTTCATATTCCAATCCACAAGGATCATCATCGGTTTCTAAGGTTTGCCATCTTGGACAAACATTATCAGTTCGTGGCTCTTCCTTTCGGGTTGGCCACAGCACCCAGAATCTTCACAAAGGTTCTAGGGTCTCTTTTGGCGGTTCTCAGACCGCAAGGAATAGCGGTGGCACCTTATCTGGATGATATTCTGATTCAGGCGTCAACATATCATCTGACAAACTCTCACATGGACACAGTGTTGTCTTTTCTGAGAACCCACGGCTGGAAGGTGAACATAGAGAAGAGTTCACTTGTCCCACAGACAAGGGTTCCTTTCTTGGGAAATCTGATAGACATGTAAATTTTTCTGACGGAGGTCAGAAAATCAAAGATTCTAAATACTTGCCAAGCACTTCAGTCCATTCCTCGGCCATCAGTGGCTCAGTGTATGGAGGTAATTGGATTTATGGTAGCGGCAATGGACATCATTCCGTTTGCTCGCTTTCATCTCAGATCACTGCAACTGTGCATGCTTGGACAGTGGAATGGGGAGTATGCGGATTTATCTCCTCAGATAAATCTGGATCAACAGACCAGAAACTCTCTTCTTTGATGGTTGTCGCCGGATCATCTGTCCCAAGGGACTTGTTTCCGCAGACCCTCAAGGGGGTGATAGTGACAACAGATGCCAGCCTTCTGGGCTGGGGTGCAGTTTGGAACTCCCTGAAGGCTCAGGGTGTTTGGACTCAAGTGGAGTCTCTACTTCCAATTAATATTCTGGAACTGAGAGCAATATTCAATACGCTTCAGGCGTGGCCTCAGTTGGCTTCAGCCAAATTCATCAGATTCCAGTCGGAAAACATCATGGCTGTGGCATTTATCAATCATCAGGGGGGAAAAAGGAGTTCCTTAGCAATGATAGAGGTATCCAAGATAATCAGTTGAGCGGAGGCCCACTCTTGTCATCTGTCAGCAATCTACATCCCAGGAGAAGAGAACTGGGAAGCAGATTTTCTAAATCGGCAGACTTTTCATCCGGGGGAGTGGGAACTTCACCCTGAGGTATTTGTCTCATTGATTCTCAGATGGGGCAGACCGGAATTGGATTTGATGGCATCTCGAAAGATTGCCAAGCTTCCAAGATACGGATCCCGGTCAAGGGATCCTCAGGCCAAACTGATAGATGCCTTGGCAGTGCCTTGGTTGTTCAGCCTAGCTTATGTGTTTCCGCCGTTTCCTCTCCTTCCACGTGTGATTGCTCGAATCTAACAGGAGAGAGCTTCAGTGATCCTGATAGCGCCTGCGTGGCCACACAGGATTTGGTATGTGGATCTAGTGGACATGTCCTCTCTGCCACCGTGGAAACTTCCATTGAAACAGGACCTTCTCATTCAAGGTCCTTTTCAACATCCAAATCTAATTTCTCTGCAGCTGACTGCGTGGAGATTGAACGCTTGATTTTATCGAAGCGAGGATTCTCTGATTCGGTCATCAATACTTTGATATAGGTTAGAAAGCCTGTCACTAGAAAAATCTATCATAAGATATGGTGTAAATATCTTTATTGGTGTGAATCCAAGATTTTCTCATGGAGTAAAGTTGGTATTCCTAGGATTCTGTCTTTTCTGCAAGAAGGATTGGAGAAAGGGTTATCAGCAAGTTCCTTAAGGGGACAAATTTCAGCTTTGTCAATTCTGTTTCACAAATGCTTGGCAAATGTACCAGATGTTCAGTCTTTTTGTCAGGCTTTATTTAGAATTAAGCCTGTATTTAGACCCATTACTCCTCCCTGGAGTTTGAATTTAGTTCTTCGAGTTCTTCAAGGGGTTCCGTTTGAACCCATGAATTCCATGGATATCAAATTGTTATCCTGGAAAGTTCTGTTTTTAGGTTGTTTCAAATACGAATATTAATCAGGAAATTGTTGTTCCTTCCTTATGTCCTAACCCCGTCTTCTAAGAAGGAGCGTATTTTGCATAATTTGGATGTGGTCCGTGCCTTAAAGTTTCAGTTAATCTTCTTCTTTATTCATTGTTTATTTTGGAAAGCGTAGGGGTCAGAAAGCTACGGCTACCTCTCTTTCTTTTTGGCTGAGAAGTATCATCCGCCTGGCATATGAGACTGCTGGACAGCAGCCTCCTGAACGAATTACGGCTCATTCTACTAGGGCTGTGGCTTCCACATGGGCTTTTAAAAGCGATGCATCTGTTGAACAGATTTGTAAGGCTGCGACTTGGTCGCCCCTTCACACTTTTTCCAAATTTTCCAGATTTTCCAAATTTGATACTTTTGCTTCTTCTGAGGATATTTTTGGGAGAAAGGTTCTTCAAGCAGTGGTGCCTTCCGTTTAGGTTCCTCCCTTTCATCTGTGTCCTATTGCTTTGGTATTGGTTTCCCACAACTAAGGATGAAATCCGTGGACTCATCATATCTTTGTAAAAGAAAACTAAATTTATGCTTACCTGATAAATTACTTTCTTTTACGATATGATGAGTCCACGGCCCACCCTGTTCTTTTTAAGAAAGTTTTTCTTTATATTTTTTGTAAACTTCAGTCACCTCTGCACCTTTTAGCCTTTCCTTTTTCTCTTCCTATACCTTCGGCCGAATGACTGAGGGTGGAGGGGAAGGGGAGGGGCTATATATACAGCTCTGCTGTGGTGCTCTTTGCCACTTCCTGTTAGCAGGAGGTTAATATCCCACAAGTAAGGATGAAATCCGTGGACTCGTCATATAGTAAAAGAAAGTAATTTATCAGGTAAGCATAAATTTAGTTATTTAAATAACATTGCTGTGATTTTCTGACTCCTAACCAAGCCCCAAAGTTTGGTGTGAATAACGTCAGCTACCTTCTCCAGCTTGTTCCTGTTTGTGTAAAGGGTCTTCTCATATGCCAAAGAAGGGGGAGTGGGGAGTGTCTTATTTCCCACTTGCAATGGGCTTTCCAGCTAACTTTTCAACATAGCAAAACTGAGAGTTTCTAAGTAAGCCTTTAAATCGTTTTATCATGCATTTTTATATCAGTATCTGGGCATCTTGTTCTTTATAGTAGTGTCTATTACATGCAGTTCTATGAAAATGAGTATATACTGTACTGTCCCTTTAATGTAAATGCTCAGTATTGTGTCATGTATGAATTCCATATTGTTAATCTCCAAATATATTACTGTGAGCATATATTTCTAGTGTAACTCTTAAAAGGACATGAAACCAGATTCCTTCTAAATGAAATGTCTTTCTTAAATAATTCAAACACTATAATGTATCTTTAATAAAACAGACTTTATTTAACACGTTGAGAGAAATATGGCATACAGGCTTAGTATCCTATTAAAATGTTTTCTTGTTTGAACAAGTACATGTAGATACACCAACAATCCCTAAGGATTAGTATATGTTAGCATATGTTCTTGTTTAAAGGGATAGTCAAGTCAAGCAAAACAGTAATGATTTAATTCTCAAAAAATGCAATTTTTAGAAAATATATCTCAAACTTTTATCACCAATTTCTCTTAGTTCTCTTGGTGTTCTTAGTTGATAGCTAAACCTAGGAGGTTCATCTGCTCATTTCTTAGAGCTTGAAGAGTGCATCTAATCTGAATGCATTTTGACCACTAGAGGGCATTAGTTAATGTGTTTCATATAGAAAACATTGAGCTCATGCAGTAATGTTAGCCTGGATTGATCAGTGATTGGCTGAAATGCTGGTCTGTCAAAAGAACTGAAATAAGTGGTCATTTTTCAGAGGTATAGATAGAAGGTTAATCACAGAAGTAAAACGTGTATTTCTCTAAGTCTTGTTTTTCAAAACTTGATAATGCGTAATAAAGTGTTTTCTTTGTAACCAACAATAATTAATGTTATGACTGTCCCTTTAAGCTGTGTTGTTGGCATCAAAACAGTGATATGCCATCATGTATAATTGTAATGGTCATTTTGTTTGAGATTAGGGAAACAGTTTGGACATCACATCACAGAAACCTATCAATGTAATCAACAAGGATAGGTATGTGATGATGTGGTCTCCACACACTTGTAAAACACATTCTGCAAACAATCTGCCTCCATGGACCCGGTCCCATAGAAGCAGATTATATACAGATTGTGCTCCACAAGTGTAAGAAGACCACATCATCACATACCTATCCATTACACATTAAATAAATAATAATATATATAATAAAAATTACTTCCTCTTCCTTCCCCTCTTCCCACGAGACTGAGACTTTGGTGAGGGCAACTACCCCCTTCGACGACTTCTCCTAGGATATATTTGGGGAAGAGGGGAAGGAGGAGTACTGGGATCACCTGGATGAGGAGGAGATTGAGGATGAGATGGAGGAGGGCCAGAAGCAGATGGTCCAGCAGCAGCAGATGGGGCAGCAGTAGATGGTGCGTTATGCACCTCCCGGAGTACCTGCAATATATCCTTAAGAGTATTTAACATCTCTCTTTGGTCTTGGCAAATCTCTCTTTGGTCTTGGCGAATATCATTAATTACTTTCATCAGGTGGACTCTGCTTTCTGCCTGTTCCCTCCTGGAGGCACGCATCTCTTCTAGAAAATCTTTTAAGATCTGCAGCTCTGCTATCTCTGTGGGTATCTCCTCCTGAGGAGCTGCTGCACGGCATGCTGCTAGTGTACGGCAGGCTGCTGGTGCACGAGAGGCTGCTGCAGGGATCTCTTCTGCAGTGGGGGCTTCTTCAGGGGATGAGGGTACAGGGATGTCTTCCAGGTCTCCCCGAGGTGGCGAGTCATCTGCACCACTCTCATGCCTGGGTGAAGGAGGAGCCTGTGGGTGCTGTGCTGCCTCCTCCCCGGGCTCAGATATTGTAAAAAGAAAGAAATCGAGATATTAGCACAGTTCCAAATAAAGATGTCAATTTTGTATTTGAAAGTGTATTAATGAGGCTGCCTTTGTAATTCTATTGTAAGCAAAAGCAATCAATACGATTTCTGCATTTTCCAAACCGTGTTTCAGATATCTACATGGTCAATCTGAATGTCTTTTTGCATTTGTTTTCCGTCTGTTTAAATGCACACCTAATCTGTAGACTAGATACTAATGTGATGGCTTTTCATGAAATGCAACTTTCGCAAGGTAATTGTTAATGCGTTTATGTAATAATGTCTAAAAAAGCGTAATTGCGTCATATCCTTAAATACATTATTTATTTTTGATGTAAAGAGATTATTAAATGAGCTTACTGGCAGATGAGAGTGGCAGGTTCCCGGTATCGACTTCTCCAATACCGACTATGGCCACCTCGGAGATGCTGGGATGCGGCATTTCCTCCCATCGGGAATATTCAACTATCATTTCAGGACCGCCACCGCTCCCTGTTAGGTATTCGTTCTCCCTTGAGAGCTTTCTTTTTAGTTCCATTTTGCAGTCCCGGTAGCGATGCCATATAGACTTGACATCCCTGTTATGGACCCCCACTGCATTAACGGCATCCCTGATCTCCAGCCATAGTTTCCTCTTCTCCTTAGGGGTGGCCTTCTGAGCCTGCAGCCTCCTAGCCCTCTCCATATAAGCCTCAATAAGGGTCTCCTCATCCATGGTATATCTCGCCTCCCTACTCAGCTTGGCTTTCCCCTGTGATGTGAGCCTCTGTTTCCTGGACTGTGAAGCTCTGCACTGCATGCCACTGGGCCCAGCCACTTGTTCATCTTGAACAAAGTGGCCGGGTCCACCCACCGCTTCCTCTCCCCCTTCCTGTCCTCCTTCCTGTCCAGATCCTCTCCCCCTCCCTCTCTCCTGACTAACCTCCTGCCTGACCTCCTCTATAATCTCTTCTCTAAACTGATTACTGAGGAACTCTAATAGCTGCAGGCTAATCTGCCCCCTATCCCGCCCTCCCGACATACTCAAACAAAAAGTGAATGTGCCCAAATGAAAGGGGGTCAAAATAAATAACAAACAGTAAAAAGTGCAAAAAGTGTGAAAGGGATATAAATAAAAGATGGTAAGGGGTATTAAACAGACAAAAATGTAGAAAAAGAGTAAAATGAGGATATGTAAACAAAATCTAACTATGGGATGGGTATGGGCTTAAAGGGAATGGGGTATGGGCTGAAAGGGAATGGGGAATGGGATGAAAAGGAATGGGGTATGGGCTGAAAGGGAATTTGGTATGGGATGAAAGGGAATGGGGTATGGAGTGTAGTATGAGAAGGGATGGGGTATGGAGTGTATGTAGTGTTATTGATAAGTGTATGTATGTATTGAATGTGTTTGCGTGTAAATGTGTTTATATAAGTATTAACCAAAACCACTCGCACACTCACCCAAACAAACTCTCACTCACTAATGCTCTCTCACTAACTCACTATCTCACACTGACACTAACTCACTATCTCACACTAACACTAACTCTCACACTAACACTAACTCACTCTCTCACACTAACTCACTATCTCACACTATCACTAACTCACTATCTCACACTACCACTAACTAACTCTCACAATAACACTAACTCACTCTCTCACACTAACTCTCACAATAACAGTAACTCACTAAATCTCTATAATCTCACAAAACCCTCCAGCAACACAGTCAAAGAAGCCATGCTTGTAGCGTGCTTATATACCCTATGTAAATGTTTAATGATGTACCGGTTTGCAAAGTAAAGTATGTTCAGGTGTGCTTTGTTTGTAATTAGTATGTGTGCAATGTGTATTATTACTATGATGATGTCATAGTGATCATTTTGCATAACATTGTCCAAAAGTATTATCTGTAAATGTAATTTCATATTTGTGATGGTGTCGTATTTGTAAAGTGTTGTAAATGTTTATTTGTACTAATGTTTCGTAATCTTGAATGCAAATGTTTTGTTTGTGTATGAGTGTGCAATTCTTTTTTCGTGTTGTTTTGTTCCGTTTTGTAAGATCATAACGTATTTATGTATTCCTCGTTTAATGTAAATGTTGTGCATTCTTTTCTTTCATGTAATTAGCAAGAGTCCATGAGCTAGGGACGTATGGGATATACATTCCTACCAGGAGGGGCAAAGTTTCCCAAACCTCAAAATGCCTATAAATACACCCCTCACCACACCCACAATTCAGTTTTACAAACTTTGCCTCCGATGGAGGTGGTGAAGTAAGTTTGTGCTAGATTCTACGTTGATATGCGCTCCGCAGCAAGTTGGAGCCCGGTTTTCCTCTCAGCGTGCAGTGAATGTCAGAGGGATGTGAGGAGAGTATTGCCTATTTGAATGCAGTGATCTCCTTCTACGGGGTCTATTTCATAGGTTCTCTGTTATCGGTCGTAGAGATTCATCTCTTACCTCCCTTTTCAGATCGACGATATACTCTCATATGTACCATTACCTCTACTGATTCTCGTTTCAGTACTGGTTTGGCTTTCTACAAACATGTAGATGAGTGTCCTGGGGTAAGTAAATCTTATTTTCTGTGACACTCTAAGCTATGGTTGGGCACTTTGTTTATAAAGTTCTAAATATATGTATTCAAACATTTATTTGCCTTGACTCAGAATGTTCAACTTTCCTTATTTTTCAGACAGTCAGTTTCATATTTGGGATTATGCATTTGAATTATTCATTTTTTCTTACCTTCAATTTGACTCTTTTTTCCCTGTGGGCTGTTAGGCTCGCGGGGGCTGAAAATGCTTCATTTTATTGCGTCATTCTTGGCGCGGACTTTTTTGGCGCAAAAATTCTTTTCCGTTTCCGGCGTCATACGTGTCGCCGGAAGTTTCGTCATTTTTTGACGTTATTTTGCGCCAAAAATGTCGGCGTTCCGGATGTGGTGTCATTTTGGCGCCAAAAGCATTTAGGCGCCAAATAATGTGGATTTGGCGCTAAAAAATATGGGCATCGCTTTTGTCTCCACATTATTTAAGTCTCATTTTTCATTGCTTCTGGTTGCTAGAAGCTTGTTCTTTGACATTTTTTCCCATTCCTGAAACTGTCATATAAGGAATTTGATCTATTTTGCTTTATATGTTGTTTTTTCTCTTACATATTGCAAGATGTCTCACGTTGCATCTGAGTCAGAAGATACTACAGGAAAATCGCTGTCTAATGCTGGATCTACCAAAGCTAAGTGTATCTGCTGTAAACTTTTGGTAGCTATTCCTCAGGCTGTTGTTTGTATTAATTGTCATGACAAACTTGTTAATGCAGATAATATTTCCTTTAGTAATGTACCATTGTCTGTTGCAGTTCCTTCAACATCTAAGGTGCAGAATGTTCCTGATAACATAAGAGATTTTGTTTCTGAATCCATCAAGAAGGCTATGTCTGTTATTTCTCCTTCTAGTAAACGTAAAAAATCTTTTAAAACTTCTCTCCCTACAGATGAATTTTTAAATGAACATCATCATTCTGATTCTGATGACTCCTCTGGTTCAGAGGATTCTGTTTCAGAGATTGATGCTGATAAATCCTCATATTTATTTAAAATGGAATTTATTCGTTCTTTACTTAAAGAAGTATTAATTGCTTTAGAAATAGAGGATTCTGGTCCTCTTGATACTAATTCTAAACGTTTAGATAAGGTATTTAAATCTCCTGTGGTTATTCCAGAAGTTTTTCCTGTTCCTAATGCTATTTCTGCAGTAATTTCCAAAGAATGGGATAAATTGGGTAATTCATTTACTCCTTCTAAACGTTTTAAGCAATTATATCCTGTACCGTCTGACAGGTTAGAATTTTGGGACAAAATCCCTAAAGTTGATGGGGCTATTTCTACCCTTGCTAAACGTACTACCATTCCTACGTCAGATGGTACTTCGTTTAAAGATCCTTTAGATAGGAAAATTGAATCCTTTCTAAGAAAAGCTTATCTGTGTTCAGGTAATCTTCTTAGGCCTGCTATATCATTAGCTGATGTTGCTGCAGCTTCAACTTTTTGGTTGGAAACTTTAGCGCAACAAGTAGCAAATCATGATTCTCATGATATTATTATTTTTCTTCAGCATGCTAATAATTTTATTTGTGATGCCATTTTTGATATTATTAGAGTTGATGTCAGGTTTATGTCTCTAGCTATTTTAGCTAGAAGAGCTTTATGGCTTAAGACTTGGAATGCTGATATGGCTTCTAAATCAACTCTACTTTCCATTTCTTTCCAGGGTAACAAATTATTTGGTTCTCAGTTGGATTCTATTATCTCAACTGTTACTGGTGGGAAAGGAACTTTTTTACCACAGGATAAAAAATCTAAAGGTAAAAACAGGGCTAATAATCGTTTTCGTTCCTTTCGTTTCAACAAAGAACAAAAGCCTGATCCTTCGTCCTCAGGAGCAGTTTCAGTTTGGAAACCATCTCCAGTCTGGAATAAATCCAAGCCTACTAGAAAGGCAAAGCCTGCTTCTAAGTCCACATGAAGGTGCGGCCCTCATTCCAGCTCAGCTGGTAGGGGGCAGGTTACGTTTTTTCAAAGAAATTTGGATCAATTCTGTTCACAATCTTTGGATTCAGAACATTGTTTCAGAAGGGTACAGAATTGGTTTCAAGATGAGACCTCCTGCAAAGAGATTTATTCTTTCCCGTGTCCCAGTAAATCCAGTGAAAGCTCAAGCATTTCTGAATTTTGTTTCAGATCTAGAGTTGGCTGGAGTAATTATGCCAGTTCCAGTTCCGGAACAGGGGATGGGGTTTTATTCAAATCTCTTCATTGTACCAAAGAAGGAGAATTCCTTCAGACCAGTTCTGGATCTAAAAATATTGAATCATTATGTAAGGATACCAACGTTCAAGATGGTAACTGTAAGGACTATCTTGCCTTTTGTTCAGCAAGGGAATTATATGTCCACAATAGATTTACAGGATGCATATCTACATATTCCGATTCATCCAGATCACTATCAGTTCCTGAGATTCTCTTTTCTGGACAAGCATTACCAGTTTGTGGCTCTACCGTTTGGCCTAGCTACAGCTCCAAGAATTTTTTCAAAGGTTCTCGGTGCCCTTCTGTCTGTAATCAGAGAACAGGGTATTGTGGTATTTCCTTATTTGGACGATATCTTGGTACTTGCTCAGTCTTTACATTTAGCAGAATCTCATACGAATCGACTTATGTTGTTTCTTCAAGATCATGGTTGGAGGATCAATTTACCAAAAAGTTCTTTGATTCCTCAGACAAGGGTAACCTTTCTGGGTTTCCTGATAGATTCAGTGTCCATGACTCTGTCTTTAACAGACAAGAGACGTCTAAAATTGATTGCAGCTTGTCAAAACCTTCAGTCACAATCATTCCCTTCGGTAGCCTTATGCATGGAAATTCTAGGTCTTATGACTGCTGCATCGGACGCGATCCCCTTTGCTCGTTTTCACATGCGACCTCTTCAGCTCTGTATGCTGAATCAATGGTGCAAGGATTACACAAAGATATCTCAATTAATATCTTTAAAACCGATTGTTCGACACTCTCTAACGTGGTGGACAGATCACCATCGTTTAATTCAGGGGGCTTCTTTTGTGCTTCCGACCTGGACTGTAATTTCAACAGATGCAAGTCTCACAGGTTGGGGAGCTGTGTGGGGATCTCTGACGGCACAAGGAGTTTGGGAATCTCAGGAGGTGAGATTACCGATCAATATTTTGGAACTCCGTGCAATTTTCAGAGCTCTTCAGTTTTGGCCTCTTCTGAAGAGAGAATCGTTCATTTGTTTTCAGACAGACAATGTCACAACTGTGGCATACATCAATCATCAAGGAGGGACTCACAGTCCTCTGGCTATGAAAGAAGTATCTCGAATTTTGGTTTGGGCGGAATCCAGCTCCTGTCTAATCTCTGCGGTTCATATCCCAGGTATAGACAATTGGGAAGCGGATTATCTCAGTCGCCAAACGTTGCATCCGGGCGAATGGTCTCTTCACCCAGAGGTATTTCTTCAAATTGTTCAAATGTGGGAACTTCCAGAAATAGATCTGATGGTGTCTCATCTAAACAAGAGACTTCCCAGGTATCTGTCCAGATCCCGGGATCCTCAGGCGGAGGCAGTGGATGCATTATCACTTCCTTGGAAGTATCATCCTGCCTATATCTTTCCGCCTCTAGTTCTTCTTCCAAGAGTAATCTCCAAGATTCTGAAGGAATGCTCGTTTGTTCTGCTGGTAGCTCCGGCATGGCCTCACAGGTTTTGGTATGCGGATCTTGTCCGGATGGCCTCTTGCCAACCGTGGACTCTTCCGTTAAGACCAGACCTTCTGTCTCAAGGTCCTTTTTTCCATCAGGATCTCAAATCCTTAAATTTAAAGGTATGGAGATTGATCGCTTGATTCTTGGTCAAAGAGGTTTCTCTGACTCTGTGATTAATACTATGTTACAGGCTCGTAAATCTGTATCTAGAGAGATAAATTATAGAGTCTGGAAGACCTATATTTCTTGGTGTCTTTCTCATCATTTTTCTTGGCATTCTTTTAGAATACTGAGAATATTACAGTTTCTTCAGGATGGTTTAGATAAGGGTTTGTCCGCAAGTTCCTTGAAAGGACAAATCTCTGCTCTTTCTGTTCTTTTTCACAGAAAGATTGCTATTCTTCCTGATATTCATTGTTTTGTACAAGCTTTGGTTCGTATAAAACCTGTCATTAAGTCAATTTCTCCTCCTTGGAGTTTGAATTTGGTTCTGGGGGCTCTTCAAGCTCCTCCATTTGAACCTATGCATTCATTGGACATTAAATTACTTTCTTGGAAAGTTTTGTTCCTTTTGGCCATCTCTTCTGCCAGAAGAGTTTCTGAATTATCTGCTCTTTCTTGTGAGTCTCCTTTTCTGATTTTTCATCAGGATAAGGCGGTGTTGCGAACTTCTTTTGAATTTTTACCTAAAGTTGTGAATTCCAACAACATTAGTAGAGAAATTGTGGTTCCTTCATTATGTCCTAATCCTAAGAATTCTAAGGAGAAATCGTTGCATTCTTTGGATGTTGTTAGAGCTTTGAAATATTATGTTGAAGCTACTAAATCTTTCCGAAAGACTTCTAGTCTATTTGTCATCTTTTCCGGTTCTAGAAAAGGCCAGAAAGCTTCTGCCATTTCTTTGGCATCTTGGTTGAAATCTTTAATTCATCTTGCCTATGTTGAGTCGGGTAAAACTCCGCCTCAAAGGATTACAGCTCATTCTACTAGGTCAGTTTCTACTTCCTGGGCGTTTAGGAATGAAGCTTCGGTTGATCAGATTTGCAAAGCAGCAACTTGGTCCTCTTTGCATACTTTTACTAAATTCTACCATTTTGATGTATTTTCTTCTTCTGAAGCAGTTTTTGGTAGAAAAGTACTTCAGGCAGCGGTTTCAGTTTGAATCTTCTGCTTATGTTTTTCATTAAATTTTATTTTGGGTGTGGATTATTTTCAGCAGGAATTGGCTGTCTTTATTTTATCCCTCCCTCTCTAGTGACTCTTGTGTGGAAAGATCCACATCTTGGGTAATCATTATCCCATACGTCACTAGCTCATGGACTCTTGCTAATTACATGAAAGAAAACATAATTTATGTAAGAACTTACCTGATAAATTCATTTCTTTCATATTAGCAAGAGTCCATGAGGCCCGCCCTTTTTTGTGGTGGTTATGATTTTTTTGTATAAAGCACAATTTTTCCAATTCCTTATTTTATATGCTTTCGCACTTTTTTATCACCCCACTTCTTGGCTATTCGTTAAACTGAATTGTGGGTGTGGTGAGGGGTGTATTTATAGGCATTTTGAGGTTTGGGAAACTTTGCCCCTCCTGGTAGGAATGTATATCCCATACGTCACTAGCTCATGGACTCTTGCTAATATGAAAGAAATGAATTTATCAGGTAAGTTCTTACATAAATTATGTTTTTCTTTTCCGATTGTGAATGTGTAATGCGTATGTGCTATGTTGCGTGATTGTTGTTTGTACATTTGATCTGTGTTTTTGTTGTGCATTATTCCGTATACGTAATATGACAGAGCAGTGTGTATTTCTCGCGAGATCGAGTGTTAGCTGAAAAATCAGTGCTTCTTTCATTTATCATTGATCACTATGGGAGAATGTTTAACGCTGCCATGATTAGGCGTAAAAAATAAACGCGGTAGTTGTGTTACCGCGACGCGTTACGAGGTTGTTTTGAGACTGGTAATACCTACGTTAAGAAAAGTGCGCAATGGAAATAACGTGCAAGTAACTAACGCACTCCTCATAACGCAAAACTCGTAATCTAGGCGTTAGTAAGGTGCCTAATTGAAATATTACATATAAAAAAAACATTTACAAATTCTTGAACATACTGTAAAAAAATATAGAAATATTCTAAGGATTATTTAGAATATTTTACAGTATGTTTAATTTTCCTTATTTTCTTTTAATATTTTATATGTAATATTTCATTAACGCACCTTAAGGTTACTAAGTTTTCATGTGCGCTAACCCGGCCACGTTAAAATCTAAATCGTGAAACACAATGTGCAAAAAGCATATTTTACATCCCTATGTTTATAGAAAATAATGTACTTTTTATTATTAAATATATATTTCTATATATATCTGATACTGTTCATGTGATATACATATCTATTCCTATATATCTATAGGAATAGATATATAGGTATAAACAGATAGTATGGGTGTAGGTGTTTTTTTGCAGTTTTCACACTCCATTGAAGTCTATCTCCTTTAAAGGGACATAAAACCCCAAACAATTCTTTCATAATTTAGGTAGAACATACCATTTTAAACAACTTTCCAGTTAACTTCTATTATCTAATTTGCTTCATTCTCTTGGTATCATTTGCTGAAGGAGCGGCAATGCACTACTGGTTTTTAACTGAACATATGGGTGAGAGATCGGTATATATATGCAGTCACCAATCAGCAGCTAGAACCTAGGTTCTTTGCTGCTCCTGAGCTTACCTTTCAAAAAAGGATAATAGAAAGGAAGCAAATTAAGTAATAGAATTAAATTGGAAAGTTGTTTAAAATTGTATGCTCTGTCTAAATTAAGAATGTCTAATTATGAATTTACTGTTACTGTAAGGATACAGCTTCAGTTTGCTCAATCTTTCCGTGACGGGGCTATGGGAGAAGAAATTACGCCTCCGTCTAGCGAGGTTAAATAGTGCTCCACTCGTAATCTAGCCTGTATAAAATGATCTGCTGATCTACATCAGAAATGAAGAAAAATGCTTAATGAATGTTTAGACCTCTAAAGTGATCTAATAATAGTTGCAAATTATAGAAACTGAGAAAGATATTCACAACGAGAGTTGAACTTGCCAGATTGTGGAAGAGTATACTAATACTACACTTGAGATCACTGTATATATCTTCCAGTCTAGGAGAAGAGATCAAACAGAATCACACTTTTCTGATGCTCTTACACAGTCTAACAGAGGACTACAGCTCTCTAATTGCAGCACTTTAACTCAGACCCCCCAAAAAAAGAAAATTCTCTGGAAATAGTGGTGAGAAAGTTGAAGAGATGAAAAAAGTGTTAATAGAACAGGTGAACGTATTAAGAGTAAATTTCATTTATATACTTGTAAAGATAAACACCCACAAATTGTTATGTTGCATAGGTTTGTGGATGGTCTGACAGAAGAAAAAGATGATAAAATACATCCTAACTATAAAAACTGACACTTAGAGGAAGGAATAAGGATGTCCTATAATGGAAAAATGTTTATAGTCAAATTCAACATAGTAATGATGAAAGGAGACATAAAGAATGTAGCTGACAAAAATGGGCAGCATCATAACCATTGGCATAAGCATTATTCCCAGGATTTTCCAGGATACCTTTTGAAGGGGTGTGGTGTGGGTGTGGCTATTCATGCAGAAAAACAAGACAGCACTCACAAAAATGCGTAGAATCAAGGGCTACAACCTCCAACAAAGAAACTATAATAATCAAGGTCCTTGTATGCTTTAAAACTGGATCTTTATACAAGCCTGCTATAGGTTCTTAGTCATCATGTCTATTCAATACACATACATTTGCTTTTCCAGAATTTTAATCTTATGATATTTGGACCCTAATGCAATGAAGATAGGTCTGGTTTTAAAGCATACAAGTCTGGAATTTGATTATTATATAATCATGTAACCTATACATATAATGTAATCCATTGTTTCCATGTACAAAGAGGAGAGCATGAACACAATAAAGTAGCACTCTCTTTTCCCACTGCAATCATTCTCACCTAGCTAGGGCCCGATGAACTAAAGGTCTCTTGGCTGGCGAGATTCTATAAGAATTCTCACCAGTACTTCTATTTCACTGGTGGAATTATATAAAGACAATTCTTACCTGTCTCACTAAGGGGCGGATACAGCATTTTCGTATGGGAAGGAGATGCATACATTACAAAAGGGCACAATAAATATAGCAATTTAAAGGGATAGTCTAGTCAAATTAAACGTTCATGATTCAGATAGAGCATGCAATTTTAAGCAACTTTCTATTTTACTCCTATTATCAATTTTTCATCTTTTTTTTTTTTTTTGGAAATCATTCAAAAGGGTTTCGGTTACAAGGTGTGGAGACGCAGCTCCTCTTATACATACACTGGCTGATTCATTTTCTAAATAACTGTGATATGTTATTCTCACCAGACATCTAGTTATATAGAGTCCATAATTCTTTCTTTTTCAGTGTGGTTGTTGGTTGTCCATATGGTTTAAGAAAATAAACAATAAACAAACAATAATAACTATAACTAAACAAAGCAAAAACAGACACAAAATCGTCAGTAATACTTTCATAGATGTTTGGCTGGAACGCCGGTATAATACGTCCTAGTTCAGGTTTCTGAGATGGGTTATTGTCCTTATTGTAGTAAGTTAAACTGCGTCTTGTATTCAGGACCCAAGTTGGTTTCCCCTTCCTTTTCTGTTTCAACATGTTGGTATAATGTTCCCATAGTGAGGTTATTTCTGCAAAAATGTTCATTGTCTCCATTTCTATCAATTCTGAGGTTTTTTTGTATCCACATATATCTGTGGGGGACTTCTTTACTTTTCCAATTCTTTGCTATCAGAAATGTAATACTTTTTGTCATTATAGTGAATAATTTTAGATTTGGTTTGTATTTTATATGAGGGGGTTTATTTAAAAGCCAAATCAAGGGGTCTAATGGAAATTGGGCATCTAAAATTTGTTCAATTTCAGCAATAATTTGTCTCCAAAAAGTTTGGATGGCTGAGCACCACCACCACCACATGTGTGCCATGTCACTTCCCACATGTCCACATCTCCAGCATATGTTATCTGACTTATGGAACATTTTGTGAAGTCTATGAGGTGTGTAATACCACCTATGTAGTATTTTGAGATTTAATTCTACAAAGTTAGAGGATATCGATGCCTTCATAGTGTGTTGGAATATTTGTGAACAAGTCTGAGGAATAATGATTTTACCTAGATCTCTCTCCCAACTTTCCATGTAACCTAGTACCTGTCCAGGTTGTGTGTGAGTCAATATTTTATAAATTTTGGAGACAGTGTGTCTCAGGGTTGGGTTTTGTGTGAATAAAAGTTCAAAGTTAGTAAGAGGTCTAGTCATGTTTCTAGAACGTGGATTTTGGGTGCGGAAGTGGTGTGTTCTATAATAAGTGAACCAGTTTGTGAAACAAATTAGTACCTGAGCCACCAGAGTCTCCTGTTTTTTAACCTGCTTGTTGTCTATGAGGGAGTATATATTTAGGTGTAGATATAGAGCGTTGTTAGCTCTTTTTTTAACTTTTAGGAAAGAGTAGTCAAATTTGATTATAACCGGCAATTGGGTAATATTGGGGTAACTTGTTGTAATACAACCTGGAGGGCTCATTTTGACCGTTACTTTGTGCTGCCATTAAACATAGACAGCACATGCAGACAAACTGCATTGTCAATCGCGGGAACATAGATTTAATGTATTGGTAACGACCGGTAGTGAAACTATGATTAAATTCTCTGTGTGTTAATGCTTGTCTAATTACAATACCTCACTATAAGCCAGTGAGCTGCTTGTGTCATATCGGACACGTTACTAATACAAATAGGGGTAAATATCAACGGGTTACTGTGTTAATTGTGGAACGCTTTTCCAAACAACATAGTCACGCTTAACAACTTAGTGCAACAATATGCACATATTACATTTTATAATAAAAAACTAAATATAAGTGATGAAACACACAGTTATTCTTATGTTCTCAGTCACTACATAATCATTTTCGACAAGGATTGTCACATGCTGTATTTAGCAGGAGCCCACACAAAGGACAGTATTTAAACTGAGTCAAACCTTATACTGATACTACGGATGAGCACTTATGGTTACATCCTTGCTTCTATAATATTAGCATGTTGTTACATTAAAGATACAAATGATTAAATACATGGTTACTTCCTTGTTAGAGATGGTTTGTGTCTTCCTTGTTAGTCATTTATATAAATACGTACTGCCAAATATCTAAAACATCCTGTTACTAACAGGAATCCATATATAAGATAGTGTTTATAACTCAGTATGAATGTGTACCGATAATATTAAGTACCTTACTTATTACTGAAGTGGGCCTATTTCAACATAGGTGATTATACACTAAACTGTCCCTAATATATTATATTTATAATCACATAATTTGTAACAGTGGATCAGATTCAGTACAAGCATTCATATATAATCACACTGTAATATCCTATATGAATCGAACCAATCTTGGGATCTAAAAGAACCATTATTATAACTATGTGTAAATGCACTTAATATTATTTATTTTTCTCCCATCTCTCTTTATGCAATATTGTCCTACAACATCTAAAGGGTGGTATTCATTTTCAGGACTGATAGTCAGTCTCACATAACACTTCAATCTTATAATAACAAGGACACTGTATGATATGATAAGTCAATCATAACACATTAGGAATTATCCTTTTGTGAGCTGTAAAATTATTAACCTTATATTAATCTCCAACTGCTGAAAATTACTAGATCCCACACAATATTTGGTACCAATTATACTCAATCATTAGTAAGCACAATTTATACCAACATATAGGTGATCCTGGCTGCCCCCAAGCTCACCGCTCAGACATGGTAACTTATGTCCTGTTGTAGGGGGGCACCCTATATTTTTATTTCACTATTGTAGTGTATATCGACAATATAGGTGCAATATACCCCACCTACAAACAGTACAACCCCACTGCCACATCTACCAACATGTAGATTATTCCTTAATATATCTAACTTGGCTATCATACCTCAGAGGCCTATTTATATAATTTAATCATATTAAGGTATCTATTCATGACTACCCTATCCTAGGTTTTTAATCGTATGTGTTCCCCCTTCGCCCCTATTTTTTATCATTATTTAATAAAGGTTACGTTTTAACATTGGAAATTTAACTCCGCCTATTGGTCAGGACAGTGAGTGCTGATACCGCATACTTTCGTGGAAGTTTCTTTCTCACTTCCACATTGGGCTTAAATGTAATTTTCGTGAGGAGCACCCCTCCCTTTAATATCACTGGAACACTCAGTTGTTACTAATCACAATCAACCATTGTGTATACATTGGGGAGTTTGTCCAACTGTAGTGCCATTGCTCAAACCGTTTAAAATAAAAGTTCAAAGTTAGTAAGAGGTCTAGTCATGTTTCTAGAACGTGGATTTTGGGTGAGGAAGTGGTGTGTTCTATAATAAGTGAACCAGTTTGTGAAACAAATTAGTACCTGAGCCACCAGAGTCTCCTGTTTTTTAACCTGCTCGTTGTCTATGAGGTAGTATATAGGCAGGTTGTTAAGTTTTTCATATGGTGAGTTTTGTATTGTGGCTATGTCCATATCAAATTCTCCATTAGCTAATAACGAGATTATAGGTGAAGGTTTGGAGGTAATATGTGGGTACTGGATAAGGGTCTCGTGCCACACATTAATAGTTTCAGTTATTATTGGGTTCACGGTAATCATAGCAGTCTTAATATTATTGAGTAACCAGCACAGCTCGCTAATACGGGGAGTATGAAGGTTTTCTAGTTCGATAGTTACCCATCGTTTATTAGTTGGGTGTGTGTATTAGGTCTAAGACTCTCTGCAAGAAGATGGTGGTTCTGTATGCCTGTAAGTTAGGCATTCCCAGTACCTTGTCCCTTTTGTTTCATCATGATATTTTTATTGATCCTTGGGTATTTCATATTCCAAGTGAATTTGTTAAAGGCTGTCTGCAGGGACATTATGTAGGTTGTAGGTAGGGAGATGGATAATGTTTGTATTAGATATAGGATGCAAGGGAATATATTCATCTTAATTAAATTAATTTGTCCTAGCCATGAGATATGTTTATTTATCCATCTGGACAGGTCGTTTATTATTCTATCTTTCAGGGGTTTAAAGTTTAACTTCAATATTGAACTAATTGTGAGAATTAGATTGGTGCCTAGATATTTAAGGGAGTGAGAACACCATTTGAAGGGGGTTGCTTTTTTAACTCTAACTAGTGGGCCATTAGTTATTGTTATGTTTAGAATCTCTGATTTGGATAAGTTTATTAAGAAATTGGAAAGGTCATGGAAAATTTGTAGTTCCTCAATGATGGTGGGGATTGCTTGTTCGGGGTTTGTCAGGGTAAGTAGGATGTTGTCACCTTATAGGGAGATTATGTACTTATGTTCTTTAATTTGTATGCCTTCTATGTCAGTATTATTGCGAATATTTGTGGCGAAAGTCTCAATCATACATGCGAATAATAATAGGGATAATGGACAACCTTGCCTTGTGCCATTTGTTATATTAAAGGGATCTGATAGTATTCCATTAAGGGATATCCTAGCGCTTGGCTGTGTATATAAAGCAAATATCCGGTATATCATCCCATCTCCAAAGCCCATATGTTGCAACGTGAGTTGAAGAAAGTCCCAGGCGACACGGTCAAAGACCTGTTCTGCATCCGTGGACAATATGACCAACGGGATTTTAGTTTCTTGTGCGTAATGAATAAGATGTAAGGCCCTGACCGTGCCATCCTTCGCCTCTCTGCCGGGAATGAATCCCACCTGATCTGGGTCAGTAAGGTCTGTGATAAACTTGTCTAACGCTCCTTTGGAGAATGAGTGCGTGCCATCTATAGAGGTAAAGTATGAGAGGAGTTGGGGAGCTAGAAGCTCTTTAAATTTGGTGTAGTAATAATAGGAGAAGCCGTCAGGGCCAGGTGCTTTGCCTGTTGGGAGATCTTTGATAGAGTCATGTATTTCTTCTACGGTTATTGGCTATTCCAATTGTGCCTTTTGGTCTCTTGTAAGTTTGGGTAACTGTAATTGTGAAAGGAAGTAGTCAATCATCTCCCTACATTGGGTGTTGTCACATGGGGCATTAAGGGTTAGGTTATATAAGTCCTGGAAGTATTCTTTGAATGCTGCGGCTATGTAATGCGAGGAGTGGTGGGGTTGTCCTTTTTTGTCCTTAATCTGTAAAATATATTTGGCTCTAGATTTTTTCTTTACAAGTCTGGCTAGGGCTCTACCTGGTTTGTTATGAGTTTCATATTGTTGTCGTTTTAAGATAAATTGCTGTTTGTTAACTTCTTTGTTTAGTAGTGTGGCTAGTTCTCTCTTCTTGTTAGTTAGGTTTTCTAGAATTTGGAAGGCAGATGGGTCTTTTTTTATGCTGTGTCTCTATTTCCTCTATGGTCTTTGTAAGGCTATTTATAGATACTTTTTTAATTTTGTTTATTCGGGCTTTCTGGGCTATCAGTATCCCTCTTATAACAGTTTTGTGTGCCTTCCATATATTCTGCAGGGAGGAATCCGGTGTAGTGTTTAAATGAAAATACTCTGTAATGCTTTCTATGATTTTAAGTTGAAGTTCCGAATCATGTAGCATGTATTCATCTAATTTCCATATATAACCTTTGATGGGTTTGGAGGGCCAAGTAAATGAGCAGTGTACTATGTTATAGTCAGTCCATGTTACTGGGGATATATTTGCAGTTCTAAACATGGTCAGACCTGTCACGTCTGTAAATATATAATCAATACGTGTATAGGTCCTATGAGGATAAGAGTAAAACGTATAATCCTGTTTCGCAGGATGTAGTGTTCTCCAGATATCCTTCATAGTGAGTTGTTTTAAGAGCCTGTTTATTTTCTGGATTGTGGATGTTGGTATCGACGAGTGTGTAGAGGAACAGTCTATTCCTGGTTGTAGTGCAATATTTAGGTCCCCTCTCCACATTATGGTGCCAGTAGAGAATTCTAATATCTCATTAGTTAGTTTCTTAAAGAACGGATATTGTTTTGTAGGTGGGGCATATACAGATATGATTGTCACCAGTCTCCCATATAATAGACCATTAACCATAATGTATCAACCCTCTTTATCTCTAAGGATTTTGGTTTCTTGAAAAGGTGTGCCTAGTCTGAGGAGAATGACCACCCCTTGAATCTTGCGGGTAGGGTTAGAGGCGTAATAGCAGGTGCCAAATTTATAGTGAAAGGTTTTGGGTTCTCTGCCTTTTAAGAAACGGGTCTCTTGTAAGAGTACTATATCTCCTTTCAATCTTTTAATCTCTGCTAATGCAATATTTTGTTTTTTGTGTGAATTTAGACCTTTGGCGTTTATAGATAGGATGTGCATGGAATTATCTATTTTGTTCGACATCATGTTGTTGGTTATGTATGCGTGTCTTTTGTTCTACAGGGTGTCCCAGGTCTGAAGTGAAGGGTTTCTTGTGTAGGTTGTTTAGATCTATCGTGGCGCTCCAGTTACTAAACATTGTGTCTAAGAAAGTAAATTAAATTGTCTGTAACAAAAACATTAATAAAAACATTAAAAACATTAACATATAACTGTGTGGGGTTTGCCAATGCGTGGCAGGAGCAAAAGTCTCCACCCTACGCACAAGCAAAAGTGGTCGAGAAATTTGACTCTCTCCATCACAACTAACAGACTCATCAATCTTAAATTGCTCTCCAATTAACATTGTAGTGTTTTGAACATTAATCTCTTAAGCTTTAGTGCCTGTAATGGTAGCAATAATCTGGAGAGGAAAATAAAACAATAACAAGAATTGTAGTGATCTCTCAATGGGTCCTAGTATCCCACTGTAATGATGGATCAACGTCCACAATAGAAATCAGTGAATGAGAGTTCTTTTATATTTAGTTCCCTTAAATCCCCTTCACATGGGGTTTAGTGAACCTCAGTGGGGCATTTACATTTTGCTAAATTTCTCCTTAACAGTTAGTTCTTTCATTAGCATTTTCAGAGAATAAAACAAAACAATTACAATCTCTTGATACTTATCTGCCTCTGGAGGTGAGGATGGAAGAGGGAGTCTAGTCAAAGCTTTTTCATGTTGGAGGGTGTTGGCCATTGTCCTGTTGGATTGGAAGTTTTTTTCTCTGGACTATGGTCCATTGTTGTCTTCTTTCCTTGGGTTGGATGTTCTTCAATGAAGGTTGCGGGTTTGCGTCGTCATCATTATCGTTCTGTGGGTCTTGAACTCTTATGTTGAGTGTCTTGGATATCGTTTCCAGATCGAAGATGTCCCTGTAAATGAGGTGTTTCCCAGCGTGTGGTATAATTATACTGAAAGGGAATACCCATCGATATTTGATTTTATTTTCTTGTAGGACTTTTGTGAGGAATCTTGCGGCTTTCCTTTTTTCAATGGTCATCGGACACAGATCTTGATATATTTGTAACTCTTGTTCACGGAACGTAATCGTGTGGGATGTTCTGGCCGCTGTCCTCATCAGTTCTCTGTCTCTGTAATGTAAGAGCTTCACAATGAAGTCCCATGGAAGAGCAGTCACAGCAGGTTTAGGACGTAAGGCTCTGTGGGCTCTTTCAATGGATATTTCTGAAATTTGAGTGGTGTTAGTTAAAATGTTGAAGAATTCTATTAGGTATGTTAACAGGCTATTTGAGTCCAATTCCTCTGAAATACCTCTAATTCTCAAGTTATTGCATCTCCCTCAGTTCTCGAGGTCTTCTACTTTCTCCTGTAGAGACTGCAGAGAAGCAGCATGTTGTGATAAGCATGTTTCAGCTGAGGATACTAAGGTACTAAGGGTATCTTGATCGGCATTTAGGTCATCTAGTCTGGAGCCTAGTTCATTAATGTCTCTTCTGACTGCTGAAAGTTCTGATTTTATAAATGTTTTCAGATCTGCTATGTCAGTCTTAGACAACAGGTTTTGCATTGTGGCTTGAATATGCAGTAACTGGTCTTGTGGGAGTGCTGTGGTTTTTGAATCCATTTGCTTTTCTGACTCTGTTTCTGCTTTAGGCGGCGGTGAGCCTCTGTTCTCACCAACTGTATATTCTTGTGTGGCCAAAAAAGGAGTTTAAATTGCCAGTTTGGATGGGAGTTTTATTATTTTTTTCCTCCCTTGGGAAGTCGTTTAGACGCCATGTTAGGAGAGTCAGTTACACACTTTAGTAAATCTTGCAATTTCGTTTGAGTTGATGTGAGCCTTGCAGTGTTGTATGTAAAGTATGTGGCCTCACACTTTACGGCTTTTTCTTGTCTCTTTAATTGTGTTGGTTTATTAGCAGGCGTCTGTTTCTCTGCTAGATGAGGGTTGGTGTCTGTGCAGCGCCGGGGAAAACTTTGTTCACAATAATCCCCTGTATTTTATTGTGCAATATTCTATGTTATATCCTAGATCTCTTGCTCTCAGTAAGGATCGGATCGTGAGGCGGTGTGTAGTCTTATGGGGAAGTATCCACGTGGGTGGCCTTGGCTGTTCAGGACAGCTAATGTACAGCGATACCTGACCACTTTATTAGTGCTTCTGATGTGCAGTAGTACTCACGATTCACTGTGGATACAACTGTGAGCCTCGTTGATGACCCAGAGTTCCTCTGCTGGCTGAGGTTCTGCTGAATTTATCCTGCGTTGAGACGGCAAGAGGGCGGCGATCCACAGTGCTGATGGTCTCTAATGACAGCTTTATCCCGTGGCTCCTTTCATTGTCTTTTTATTTTGTGCTGTGTGCCGACGGGGAATCAGGAAGCTTCAGGCTGGAGGTATCAAGCTGTGTTGTGCGGGGTATTTGTTAGGAGCTGGTTGGCCGCGTATGCTGTATACAGGCGTCTAAATATTAGGGCGTAGTAGTGGTCAGGCTGGTTCTTTCCGTTTTTTCACTACATGTTCTTTACTTGAAGCTATAGGAGAGCTTTTAGTCATAGTATTTCAAGCTTAGCACATCTCTCAGTCTGCGATGGAGCGCAATCTAGACAGAGCTAATGGTCTACGCATCCATGTTCCAGCATGGTAAGACTCCGCCCCCCATCAATTTTTCATCTTAATTTGAAAAAGCAATAATGTAAAAAAAAAAAGAAGTACATTTTTGGTTCAGCACCTGGGTAGTGTTTGCTGATTGGTGTCTAAATGTAGCCACCAATCAGCAAGCGCTACCCAGGTGCTGAGTCAAAAATGGGCCGGCTCCTAAGCTTTCAAATAAAGATACAAAGAGAACAAAGAAAATTTGATAGAAAGTTTCTTAAAATTGCATGCTCTATCTGAATCATGAAAGTTTAAAGGGACACTGAATCCACATTTTTTCTTCCGTGATTCAGATCGAGCATGACATTTTAAGCAACTTTCTAATTTACTACTATTATAAAAATGTTCTTCATTCTCTTGGAATCTTTATTTGAAATTCAAGAATGTAAGTTTAGATGCCGGCCCATTTTTGGTGAACAACCTGGGTTGTTCTTGCCGATTGGTGGACAAATTCACCCACCAATAAACAAGTGCTGTCCAAAAAATAGCTTAAATGCCTTTTTTTTTTCAAATAAAGATAGCGAAAAATGAAAGAAGAATTGATAATAGGAGTAAATTAGAAAGTTTCTTAAAATTGCATGCTCTATCTGAACAACAAAAGAAAAAAATTGGGTTCAGTGTCACTTTAATTTTGACTAAGCTATCCCTTTAAGTACACTGGATGTATAAAAAAAAACCCATAGAAAATAAAAAAAATACCAAGTGTAATTATGCTTACCTGATAATTTCCTTTCCATCTGTATGAGGAGAGTCCACGACTTCATTCCTTACTTGTGGGAATACAGAACCTGGCCACCTGGAGGAGGCAAAGACACCCCAGCCAAAGGCTTAAATACCTCCCACACTCCCCTCTTTCCCCAGTCATTCTGCTGAGGGAACAAGGAACAGTAGGAGAAATATCAGGGTATAAATGGTGCCAGAAGAACAAAAAATTTAGGTCCGCCCAACGGAGAAAACGAGCGGGCCATAGACTCTCTTCATACAGATGGAAAGGAAATTATCAGGTAAGCATAATTTATGTTTACCATCTTAATATCAGGAGAGTCCACAGCTTCTTTCCTTACTTGTGGGAAACATATACCTAAGCTCTAGAGGACACTGAATGAAAATGGGAGGGTAAAAGAGAGGCAGACCCTATTCTGAGGGCACCACAGCCTGTAAAACCTTTCTCCCAAAAGCTGCTTCAGCCAAAACAAAAACGTCAAATTCGTAAAACCTTGAAAAACTATGTAAGGAGGACCAGCTCCATACATACAATATTTTGTTTTTTGTGCGAATTTAGACCTTTGATGTTTATAGATAGGATGTGCATGGAATTATCTATTTTGTTCGACATCATATTGTTGGTTATGTTCTGCAGAAATGAATGATAAAGAAAGAAGGCGCCACCATAGTGCACAATCAGATGTGTATAACACGCCAGTTAAAAAAGTAAGACCGTACTTACTAGCTGTAAGACACTTGAGAAGTGTCACAAACGCCTTCTGGACTATTAATAGAGTCGTCCAGCTAACTCCCACTGGTAAATCTCAGAAGTCCCCTGATGTCCTCTGGAGTGTGAGGGTCGTGATGGCAGACAAAAACCAGCATCCAGTAATGGCAATTACCAGCAATGGCAATTACCACAGAGCCGGCTTAAACTTATACTATCCACTCTTGGTGTAGAAACAGTGTATCAGATGGATAGATAGAATGAATAAATAAAAGATACTTCGTGGCAAAAGTCTTGTAAAAGCATACAGACTTTATTTGGGGTACATAAGCACAACGTTTCTCGGTCTCTCCTGACCGTTTTCCTCAGGTGCATATTGCACCTGAGGAAACGGTCAGGAGAGACCGAGAAACGTTGTGCTTATGTACCCCAAATAAAGTCTGTATGCTTTTACAAGACTTTTGCCACGAAGTATCTTTTATTTATTCATTCTATCTATCCATCTGATACACTGTTTCTACACCAAGAGTGGATAGTATAAGTTTAAGCCGGCTCTGTGGTAATTGCCATTGCTGGTAATTGCCATTGCTGGATGCTGGTTTTTGTCTGCCATCACGACCCTCACACTCCAGAGGACATCAGGGGACTTCTGAGATTTACCAGTGGGAGTTAGCTGGACGACTCTATTAATAGTCCAGAAGGCGTTTGTGACACTTCTCAAGTGTCTTACAGCTTGTAAGTACGGTCTTACTTTTTTAACTGGCGTGTTATACACATCTGATTGTGCACTATGGTGGCGCCTTCTTTCTTTATCATTCATTTCTGCAGAACATAACATCTTGGGACACCGACAAGAAATTCGAAGAAGCAGCTTGCCACCCGCTCCAGATTTCTGGATTTGGAATTGGACTAAATGAACTGTCCATTACAACGACCCCTTCACTTGCATCTATGGTTTGATTGAACTGGGTTTACAACCATATTGTTTTTTCATTTGTCACTTTTGTATTCACATGTATAGGCGTTTTTACTTTTGATGCACTATATGTTCACAGATTTCCTATATATAGGTATTTGGCGCACTGATTTTTTTTTCTATATAGATATTGTTGGTTATGTATGCGTGTCTTTTGTTCTACAGGGTGTCCAAGGTCTGAAGTGAAGGGTTTCTTGTGTAGGTTGTCTAGATCTATTGTGGCGTTTCAGTTACTAAACATTGTGTCTAAGAAAGTAAATAAAATTGGCTGTAACAAAAACATTAATAAAAACATTAACATATAACTGTGTGGAGTTTGCCAATGCGTGGCCGGAGCAAAAGTCTCCACCCTACGCACAAGCAAAAGTGGTTGAAAAATTTGACTCTCTCCATCACATCTAACAGACTCATCAATCTTTAATTGCTCTCCAATTAACATTGTAGTGTTTTGAACATTAATCTCTTAGGCCTAGATTTAGAGTTTGGCGGTAGCCGTGAAAACCAGCGTTAGAGGCTCCTAACGCTGGTTTTAGGCTACCGCCGGTATTTGGAGTCAGTCAGGAAAGGGTCTAACGCTCACTTTTCAGCCGCGACTTTTCCATACCGCAGATCCCCTTACGTCAATTGCGTATCCTATCTTTTCAATGGGATCTTTCTAACTCCGGTATTTAGAGTCGTGTCTGAAGTGAGCGTTAGAATTCTAACGACAAAACTCCAACCGCAGAAAAAAGTCAGTAGTTAAGAGCTTTCTGGGCTAACGCTGGTTCATAAAGCTCTTAACTACTGTGCTCTAAAGTACACTAACACCCATAAACTACCTATGTACCCCTAAACCGAGGTCCCCCCACATCGCCGCCACTCGATTAAATTTTTTTAACCCCTAATCTGCCGACCGCCATCTACGTTATACTTATGTACCCCTAATCTGCTGCCCCTAACACCGCCGACCCCCAAATTATATTTATTAACCCCTAATCTGCCGCCCCCGCTATCGCTGACCCCTGCATATTATTATTAACCCCTAATCTGCCGTCCGCACGCCGCCGACCAGCTACATTATAGCTATGCACCCCTAATCTGCTGCCCCTAACACCGCCGACCCCTATATTATATTTATTAACCCCTAATCTGCCCCCCACAACGTCGCCTCCACCTGCCTACACTTATTAACCCCTAATCTGCCGAGCGGACCGCACAGCTACTATAATAAAGTTATTAACCCCTAATCCGCCTCACTCCCGCCTCAATAACCCTATAATAAATAGTATTAACCCCTAATCTGCCCTCCCTAACATCGCCGACACCTAACTTCAAGTATTAACCCCTAATCTGCCGATCGGAGCTCACCGCTACTCTAATAAATTTTTTAACCCCTAAAGCTAATTTTAACCCTAACCCTAACACCCCCTAAATTAAATATAATTTTATTCTAACAAAATAAATTAACTCTTATTAAATAAATTATTCCTATTTAAAGCTAAATACTTACCTGTAAAATAAACCCTAATATAGCTACAACATAAATTATAATTATATTATAGCTATTTTAGGATTAATATTTATTTTACAGGCAACTTTGTATTTATTTTAACCAGGTACAATAGCTATTAAATAGTTAAGAACTATTTAATAGCTAAAATAGTTAAAATAATTACAAAATTACCTGTAAAATAAATCCTAACCTAAGTTACAATTAAACCTAACACTACACTATCAATAAATTAATTAAATAAAATACCAACAATTATCTACAATTAAACCTAACACTACACTATCAATAAATTATTTAAATACAATATCTACAAATAAATACAATGAAATAAACTAAAGTACAAAAAATAAAAAAGAACTAAGTTACAAAAAATAAAAAAATATTTACAAACATTAGAAAAATATTACAACAATTTTAAACTAATTACACCTACTCTAAGCCCCCTAATAAAATAACAAAGCCCCCCAAAATAAAAAAATGCCCTACCCTATTCTAAATTACAAAAGTTCAAAGCTCTTTTACCTTACCAGCCCTGAACAGGGCCCTTTGCGGGGCATGCCCCAAAGAATTCAGCTCTTTTGCCTGTAAAAAAAACACATACAATACCCCCCCAACATTACAACCCACCACCCACATTCCCCTAATCTAACCCAAACCCCCCTTAAATAAACCTAACACTAAGCCCCTGAAGATCTTCCTACCTTATCTTCACCATCCCAGGTTCACCGATCGGTCCTCGGAAGTGATTATCCAAGCCCAAGCCGGGGGCTGAAGAGTGACGTCCATCCTCGGGCTGAAGTCTGGATCCAAGCGGCGGCTGAAGAAATCCATTATCGGCTGAAGTCGGAAGTTCATCATCGGGATGAAGTCTTCTATCAAGCCGCATCTTCAATCTTCTTTCTTCTGGAGCGGAGCGGAACCATCTTCTTCCAAGCCGACGCGGAACATCCTCTTCAACCGACGACTAGACGACGAATGACGGTTCCTTTAAATGACGTCATCCAAGATGGCGTCCCTCGAATTCCGATTTGCTGATAGGATTCTATCAGCCAATCGGAATTAAGGTAGGAATATTCTGATTGGCTGATGGAATCAGCCAATCAGAATCAAGTTCAATCCGATTGGCTGATCCAATCAGCCAATCAGATTGAGCTCACATTCTATTGGCTGATCGGAACAGCCAGCAAAAGAGCTGAATTTCTTGGGGCATGCCCCGCAAAGGGCCCTGTTCAGGGCTGGTAAGGTAAAAGAGCTTAGGACTTTTGTAATTTAGAATAAGGTAGGGCATTTTTTTTTATTTTGGGGGGCTTTGTTATTTTATTAGGGGGCTTAGAGTAGGTGTAATTAGTTTAAAATTGTTGTAATATTTTTCTAATGTTTGTAAATATTTTTTATTTTTTGTAACTTAGTTCTTTTTTATTTTTTGTACTTTAGTTAGTTTATTTCATCGTATTTATTTGTAGATATTGTATTTAAATAATTTATTGATAGTGTAGTGTTAGGTTTAATTGTAGATAATTGTAGGTATTTTATTTAATTAATTTATTGATAGTGTAGTGTTAGGTTTAATTGTAACTTAGGTTAGGATTTATTTTACAGGTAAATTTGTAATTATTTTAACTATTTTAGCTATTAAATAGTTCTTAACTATTTAATAGCTATTGTACATGGTTAAAATAAATACAAAGTTACCTGTAAAATAAATATAAATCCTAAAATAGCTATAATATAATTATAATTTATATTGTAGCTATATTAGGGTTTATTTTACAGGTAAGTATTTAGCTTTAAATAGGAACAATTTATTTAATAAGAGTTAATTTATTTCGTTAGATTTAAATTATATTTAACTTAGGGGGGTGTTAGTGTTAGGGTTAGACTTAGCTTTAGGGGTTAATACATTTATTAGAATAGCGGTGAGCTCCAGTCGGCAGATTAGGGGTTAATGTTTGAAGTTAGGTGTCGACGATGTTATGGAGGGCAGATTAGGGGTTAATACTATTTATTATAGGGTTATTGAGGCGGGAATGAGGCGGATTAGGGGTTAATAACTTTATTATAATAGTGGTGCGGTCCGCTCGGCAGATTAGGGGTTAATAAGTGTAGGCAGGTGGAGGCGACGTTGTGGGGGGCAGATTAGGGGTTAATAAATATAATATAGGGGTCGGCGGTGTTAGGGGCAGCAGATTAGGGGTACATAGGGATAATGTAAGTAGCGGCGGTTTACGGAGCGGCAGATTAAGGGTTAAAAAAAATATGCAGGGGTCAGCAATAGCGGGGGCGGCAGAATAGGGGTTAATTAGTGTAAGGTTAGGGGTGTTTAGACTCGGGGTACATGTTAGGGTGTTAGGTGCAGACGTAGGAAGTGTTTCCCCATAGCAAACAATGGGGCTGCGTTAGGAGCTGAACGCGGCTTTTTTGCAGGTGTTTTTTTTCAGCTCAAACAGCCCCATTGTTTTCTATGGGGGAATCGTGCACGAGCACGTTTTTGAAGCTGGCCGCGTCCGTAAGCAACTCTGGTATCGAGAGTTGAAGTTGCGTTAAATATGCTCTACGCTCCTTTTTTGGAGCCTAACGTAGCCATTCTGTGAACTCTCAATACCAGAATTATTTAAAAGGTGCGGCCAGAAAAAAGCCAGCGTTAGCTACGCGGGTCGTTACCGACAAAACTCTAAATCTAGGCCTTAAGCTTTAGCGCCTGTAATGGTAGCAATAATCTGGAGTGGAAAATAAAACAATAACAAGAATTGTAGTGATCTCTCGATGGGTCCTAGTATCCCACTGTAATGATGGATCAACGTCCACAATAGAAATCAGTGAATGAGAATTCTTTTATATTTAATTTCCTTAAATCCCCTTTACATGGGGTTTAGTGAACCTTAGTGGGGCATATACATTTTGCTAAATTTCTCCTTAACAGTCAGTTCTTTCATTAGCATTTTCAGAGAATAAAACAAAACAATTACAATCTCTTGATACCTATCTGCCTCTGGAGGTGAGGATGGAAGAGGGAGTCTAGTCCAAGCTTTTTCATGTTGGAGGGTGTTGGCCATTGTCCTGTTGGATTGGAAGTTTTTTCTCTGGACTGTGGTCCATTGTTGTCTTCTTTCCTTGGGTTGGATGTTCTTCAATGAAGGTTGCAGGTTTGCGTCGTCATCATTATCATTCTATGGGTGTTGAACTCTTACGTTGGGTGTCTTGGATATCGTTTCCAGATCAGAGATGTCCCTGTAAATGAGGTGTTTCCCAGCGTGTGGTATAATTATACTGAAAGGGCATACTTATCGATATTTGATTTTATTTTCTTGTAGGACTTTTGTGAGGAATCTTGCGGCTTTCCTTTTTTCAATGGTCATCGGACACAGATCTTGATATATTTGTAACTCTTGTTCACGGAACGTAATCGTGTGGGATGTTCTGGCCGCTGTCCTCATCAGTTCTCTGTCTCTGTAATGTAAGAGCTTCACAATGAAGTCCCATGGAAGGAGCAGTCACAGCAGGTTTAGGACGTAGGGCTCTGTGGGCTCTTTCAGTGGATATTTCTGAAATTTGAGTGGTGTTAGTTAAAATGTTGAAGAATTCTATTAGGTATGTTAACAGGCTATTTGAGTCCAATTCCTCTGAAATACCTCTAATTCTCAAGTTATTGCATCTCCCTCAGTTCTCGAGGTCTTCTACTTTCTCCTGTAGAGACTGCAGAGAAGCAGCATGTTGTGATAAGCATGTTTCAGCTGAGGAGACTAAGGTACTAAGGGTATCTTGATCGGCATTTAGGTCATCTAGTCTGGAGCCTAGTTCATTAATGTCTCTTCTGACTGCTGAAAGTTCTGATTTTATAAATGTTTTCAGATCTGCTATGTCAGTCTTAGACAACAGGTTTTGCATTGTGGCTTGAATATGCAGTAACTGGTCTTGTTGGAGTGCTGTGGTTTTTGAATCCATTTGCTTTTCTGACTCTGTTTCTTCTTTAGGCGGCGGTGAGCCTCTGTTCTCACCAACTGTATATTCTTGTGTGGCCAAAAAAGGAGTTTAAATTGCCAGTTTGGATGGGAGTTTTATTATTTTTTTCCTCCCTTGGGAAGTCGTTTAGACGCCATGTTAGGAGAGTCAGTTACACACTTTAGTAAATCTTGCAATTTCGTTTGAGTTGATGTGAGCCTTGCAGTGTTGTATGTAAAGTATGTGGCCTCACACTTTACGGCTTTTTCTTGTCTCTTTAATTGTGTCGGTTTATTAGCAGGCGTCTGTTTCTCTGCTAGATGAGGGTTGGTGTGTGTGCAGCGCCGGGGAAAACTTTGTTCACAATAATCCCCTGTATTTTATTGTGCAATATTCTATGTTATATCCTAGATCTCTTGCTCTCAGTAAGGATCGGGTCGTGAGGCGGTGTGTAGTCTTATGGGGAAGTATTCACGTGGGTGGCCTTGGCTGTTCAGGACAGCTAATGTACAGCGATACCTGACCACTTTATTAGTGCTTCTCATGTGCAGTAGTACTCACGTTTCACTGTGGATACAACTGTGAGCCTCGTTGATGACCCAGAGTTCCTCTGCTGGCTGAGGGTCTGCTGAATTTATCCTGCGTTGAGACGGCAAGAGGGCGGCGATCCACAGTGCTGATGGTCTCTAATGACAGCTTTATCCCGTGGCTCCTTTCATTGTCTTTTTATTTTGTGCTGTGTGCCGACGGGGAATCAGGAAGCTTCAGGCTGGAGGTATCAAGCTGTGTTGTGCGGGGTATTTCTTAGGAGCTGGTTGGCCGCGTATGCTGTATACAGGCGTCTAAATATTAGGGCGTAGTAGTGGTCAGTCTGGTTCTTTCCGTTTTGTCACTACATGTTCTTTACTTGAAGCTATAGGAGAGCTTTTAGTCATAGTATTTCAAGCTTAGCACATCTCTCAGTCTGCGATGGAGCGCAATCTAGACAGAGCTAATGGTCTACGCATCCATGTTCCAGCATGGTAAGACTCCGCCCCCCATCAATTTTTCATCTTAATTTGAAAAAGCAATAATGTAAAAAAAAAAGAAGTACATTTTTGGTTCAGCACCTGGGTAGTGTTTGCTGATTGGTGTCTAAATGTAGCCACCAATCAGCAAGCGCTACCCAGGTGCTGAGTCAAAAATGGGCCAGCTACTAAGCTTTCAAATAAAGATACAAAGAGAACAAAGAAAATTTGATAGAAAGTTTCTTAAAATTGCATGCTCTATCTGAATCATGAAAGTTTAAAGGGATACTGAATCCACATTTTTTCTTCCGTGATTTAGATCGAGCATGACATTTTAAGCAACTTTCTAATTTACTACTATTATAAAAATGTTCTTCATTCTCTTGGAATCTTTATTTGAAATTCAAGAATGTAAGTTTAGATGCCGGCCCATTTTTGGTGAACAACCTGGGTTGTTCTTGCCGATTGGTGGATAAATTCACCCACCAATAAACAAGTGCTGTCCAAAAAATAGCTTAAATGCCTTTTTTTTTTCAAATAAAGATAGCGAAAAATGAAAGAAGAATTGATAATAGGAGTAAATTAGAAAGTTGCTTAAAATTGCATGCTCTATCTGAACAACAAAAGAAAAAAATTGGGTTCAGTGTCACTTTAATTTTGACTAAGCTATCCCTTTAAGTACACTGGATGTGTAAAAAAACCCCATAGAAAATAAAAAAAATACCAAGTGTAATTGTTGTTTTATCTTAAAGGGTCAGTAAACCTTAAAAAAAATGTTATATAATTCTGCACATAGTGCAGAATTATATAACATTACATTAGCCAAACGTTTTAAATCATAATATTGCCTTTTATTTTTAAAAAATATCATCGTTTTACAGACCCGCTCTCTGGGCTCTGCTAAGCGGGTCTGTTGTTTTTACTGAGCGCATCGGGCCAGCTGTATAGTCACAGCCCGGCCCGACCGCGCCATTAGACACAATGCACCTCGCTCCTGCTCTGTCTGACAGCGGGAGCGAGCTGCATTGTGTCTAATGGCGCGGTCGGGCCGGGCTGTGACTATACAGCTGGCCCGATGCGCTCAGTAAAAACAACAGACCCGCTCAGCAGAGCCCAGAGAGCGGGTCTGTAAAACGGCGATATTTTTTAAAAATAAAAGGCAATATTATGATTTAAAACGTTTGGCTAATGTAATGTTATATAATTCTGCACTATGTGCAGAATTATATAACATTTTTTTTAAGGTTTACTGTCCCTTTAAAAACAAAAATTATGCTTACCTGATAATTTCCTTTCCATCTGTATGAGGAGAGTCCACGACTTCATTCCTTACTTGTGGGAATACAGAACCTGGCCACCTGGAGGAGGCAAAGACACCCCAGCCAAAGGCTTAAATACCTCCCACACTCCCCTCTTTCCCCAGTCATTCTGCTGAGGGAACAAGGAACAGTAGGAGAAATATCAGGGTATAAATGGTGCCAGAAGAACAAAAAATTTGGTCCGCCCAACAGAGAAAACGAGCGGGCCATAGACTCTCTTCATACAGATGGAAAGGAAATTATCAGGTAAGCATCATTTATGTTTACCATCTTAATATCAGGAGAGTCCACAGCTTCTTTCCTTACTTGTGGGAAACATATACCTAAGCTCTAGAGGACACTGAATGAAAATGGGAGGGTAAAAGAGAGGCAGACCCTATTCTGAGGGCACCACAGCCTGTAAAACTTTTCTCCCAAAAGCTGCTTCAGCCAAAACAAAAACGTCAAATTCGTAAAACCTTGAAAAACTATGTAAGGAGGACCAGCTCCATACATGCAATATTTTGTTTTTTGTGCGAATTTAGACCTTTGATGTTTATAGATAGGATGTGCATGGAATTATCTATTTTGTTCGACATCATATTGTTGGTTATGTATGCGTGTCTTTTGTTCTACAGGGTGTCCCAGGTCTGAAGTGAAGGGTTTCTTGTGTAGGTTGTCTAGATCTATTGTGGCGTTTCAGTTACTAAACATTGTGTCTAAGAAAGTAAATAAAATTGGCTGTAACAAAAACATTAATAAAAACATTAACATTAACATATAACTGTGTGGAGTTTGCCAATGCGTGGCCGGAGCAAAAGTCTCCACCCTACGCACAAGCAAAAGTGGTTGAAAAATTTGACTCTCTCCATCACATCTAACAGACTCATCAATCTTTAATTGCTCTCCAATTAACATTGTAGTGTTTTGAACATTAATCTCTTAGGCCTAGATTTAGAGTTTGGCGGTAGCCGTGAAAACCAGCGTTAGAGGCTCCTAACGCTGGTTTTAGGCTACCGCCGGTATTTGGAGTCAGTCAGGAAAGGGTCTAACGCTCACTTTTCAGCCGCGACTTTTCCATACCGCAGATCCCCTTACGTCAATTGCGTATCCTATCTTTTCAATGGGATCTTTCTAACTCCGGTATTTAGAGTCGTGTCTGAAGTGAGCGTTAGAATTCTAACGACAAAACTCCAACCGCAGAAAAAAGTCAGTAGTTAAGAGCTTTCTGGGCTAACGCTGGTTCATAAAGCTCTTAACTACTGTGCTCTAAAGTACACTAACACCCGTAAACTACCTATGTACCCCTAAACCGAGGTCCCCCCACATCGCCGCCACTCGATTAAATTTTTTTAACCCCTAATCTGCCGACCGCCACCTACGTTATACTTATGTACCCCTAATCTGCTGCCCCTAACACCGCCGACCCCTATAATATATTTATTAACCCCTAATCTGCCGCCCCCGCTATCGCTGACCCCTGCATATTATTATTAACCCCTAATCTGCCGTCCGCACGCCGCCGCCAGCTACATTATAGCTATGTACCCCTAATCTGCTGCCCCTAACACCGCCGACCCCTATATTATATTTATTAACCCCTAATCTGCCCCCCACAACGTCGCCTCCACCTGCCTACA